>NC_136803.1:17393586-17533386 GCF_951216825.1 Electrona antarctica | reverse complement strand
CACCGTTAAATCCTGAGCCTTCATTTGACTCCCTGCATGGGTAGAAACGGACCGCCGTGGGACTGTTTTCTTTTTACACTGGAGGAGTTTGCTGTGCTTCTCTCATCTGTCCACTTTAATAACAATGAAGTCTTACTTTGTGTTGCGTTTTTATCACTCGTCTTATCGAATACTTTCTCGTCCCTTACAAATGAGCCCGCTAAAATGGAAATCATTGTAACCGTCGTACGTTAGCACCAATGAGATGATGAGTAAGAGTGAAATGTTCTGCTTAAGTAATTCCCTGAGACCAGTATAATTGCGTTTTGTAAAGTGTACATTTGTCGAATTGAAACATCTTTTATCCTATTGACTGCCGGATTTCTGAGAGTTTTTCCACTAACATTTGAAAAATCACACCCGTGTGAAGTGAGGGGCGCCAATATAGTAAAGTCTAACTCATGTTGCTTAGGTGATGTAAAACAAACGGTGCCAACACAAACATTAAACGCCATTAACAATAAAGAAACAGTATGACGTAAACGACACATTTATGACATTATGGATCAACGTATGGAATGTCAGAACAGGTCAGCTCCATATATGGAGATCTAAGGGTTTGAAGTCAGTCTTCTCGATGGATGGCTATCCAGGGTTTGATGAGGTCAGTGTTGTGATCTTCATATAACGGAGACGGTGATATATGGAGCGTGTCATGAGGCGTGACGGATTGACGGACATATATGGAGCGTGTCACGAAGCGTTACGGACGGACTGACAGGTTTTAGCGTGACTGACAGGTTTTTGCCGTTTTTCATAGTAAGCTGCGACCTACAGTCGCAATAACCCAACACATGAATAATGGTGTATTTGCAACCTTAACCCTTAATTGAAATTTGCCATGGTAATTTCAGTTTTGAATTTTGAGGCTGAATGACAGACAGACAGACAGACAAGCACTCGACTGTGTGAATCCACTGTGGCGGAACCAACCAGGCAGTGTCGTTGCCATCTTCAGAGCCCTGCCGTTCAAACGGCTTCAGACACAGAGCGCTGCATGATGAGAGAACAAAGCCACTTTCCTCCCTGTCCAGAGGCGTCATATACACTCCGTGCCGTTGCAACAGGGAGATGGAGGAGAAGGACAGAGGGATTACAAAGAGGATTAGAAGTAAGAAGACGTTAGCGGCACAAAATATGACCCGCGGTACAGTTGTCTGTGAGAGCAGGTTAGTGTGCTCTCATGGCATGTAATCATGCAGTTAACCCATTTTGGACGGGATCCCCTTTTGGTGTTTTAAGCATCATGTTAGCCTGATCAGCTGTGGTTTGACGTAATGTCAGTGACCATAGTAACCATGCTCATTTTTTGGGGTCCCACGTACAGGTACACACACATACATACATACAGGTACACACATACATAGACACAAACATAGATACAGACAAAGCTGGTTGTTGGGGTGGTTTGCTCCACTCAAAAATAGCAGATCTACAAGCTATGAGCTTGTAGATCTGCTATTTTTGAAATAAATGTGAAAATGTGGTGCAAATCTTTGAATATATATTCTTTCACAGTGAAAGTTATTAACTCAAATCTTTGCTTCTGGGGAGGTCCCTGGAACAACATATTTTCAGATGGGGGTCGGCGGGCCAATTACATCTATTTTTGGGGGTCCTTGACATGAAATATTGAGCACCACTGATATAGAAACATAGGTATTTCAGAAAACTGTCAAGATTTAGAAGACATTTTAAGGTCTAAATGGATTAAGTACACCATGGACTCACAAGCTCAAGAGCTCTAGGATAGTTTGAACAGGAGATCAAATTGCATGCAGTGTGGTGGTGGTGCGAGAGCAGATTTGTTCTCTCACTGTGGACCCCCGGGGGACGTGGCAGATTATACTGCCGTTTGTCGTTCTTCTTTGCACCAAATCGCATGCAGGTTATTTGGTCACAATGTGAGCTTGTATTTTCACTATATTTGAAATATGGCTTAACCCATTTTTGGCGGGAACCCCTTTTGGTGTTTTAAACATTATGTTATACTTTAGCTATTGAAAAATAGCAGATCTACAAGTTCATAGCGCGCCACCGAGTGGCGCGCTATGAGCTTGTAGGTCTGCTATTTTTGAAAAAACGTTAAAATGTGCCTCAAATCTTTCAGAAAATTGTCATGATTTAGAAAACTTTTTTTTTTAATTTTGACGTCAGGCATGAATGGGTTAAACCACTTGAACCTCAACATCCCATCTATATTACATGTCACTGAGATGACATGTAGAGGGGGGGGAGTGGGCGGAGGCAAGCACAGACCCAACTCAGGTCCAACATGCACAATCTAGTGAGTTTTAAGTGGTGAAATGCACAATGTACTTGTTTCCCCCTTCCTAGAAATGCAGTGGAGTCAAAAAAAGTACAACATTAATTTGTCTTTGAGATGTAGTACAGGCGGTACAACGTCTCCACAATTACAATGACTCCAGAAAGAATAGAGATACTAGAGAGTGAATGTATTTCATTACTGTCCAGCAGCACTTTGACAGGAACGCAGTGCTCTGATCAGGAGGAGAAAGAGCACAGAAGAATGAGCTGTGCAATTGCAGGAGGATGCCCTCATGGACAATGACATACGAACCCACACGCACACACACGCACAGTCGCACACACACCCACCACACACCACACACACACCACACCACACACTTTGGTATATTACGGAGTGCGTGCTTCATTCGCTCTCTCTCCCTCGGTCTCTCTGTCGCTCTCTCAATATGTTCGCGGTGGTTTTCTCCCTGCCATTCCGTCTATCTAATAATAGGAGGATGAGAGAGAATGGCTCAGTGTCACAGGCAAGCCACCAAGATTCCATTATTACACCCATAAATCCTGCTGATGTCCCCTTAGCCTCCCTCCCTCCCTCCCTCCCTCCCTCCCACTCTCTCTCTCGCCTCGCCACCCCTGCTCTTCGCCAGTTGTGGAGCGATTACTTATATTTTGGTAGCAATACCAGCATAATAAAACATATTGTTGGACGTAAAAGGTCTTTGTTAAAAAAAATTGACTCCAGTATATTTGTGAATGAGTGGCATCTAAGTGCTCACATTTCGACATGCATCAAACTTGATTGAAAACAGCAGATCTACAAGCTCGTAGACGGGCTATTTAGCCAAAGTATAAAATAAAAGGGTCATTGAAATCTACAAAGTTAAGTAAAAAGTACAATATTTGCCTCTGAGATGTAGTGCGGTTCCCACTGCCGCCACACTTCTGTACAATCATCTCTCACACACACCCACCCACACACGTCCCTCTTATGCTTTAAGACTGTGAATCTTGGCTTGTGAAGAACACACTTCGTACAAGTAGCATGCACGCACGCACGCACGCACACACACACGCGCACACACACTTCTTGAGTGTGTCTCAATGGCTTGAGCATTTTTCTTCAACAATAAGCATCCATCCATCAGCGCCCACACAGTAAAATCCTCAGCATTAAATTTAACTCGGAGAGTGTGTGCAAATGGAATCAAAACTGACCGGTGGCTGGTGTCTCTGCCCGTCACTCAGGGGACTGTGGAGGGCCCACACTGTGTGTGTGTGTGTGTGTGTGTGTGTGTGTGTGTGTGTGTGTGTGTGTGTGTGTGTGTGTGTGTGTGTTGCGCATATTGCACACATACGCGCACGCTGAAGGAAAAGACTGCTGGTGGTTATAAAATATTTCACTCGCTCTGGAGTGAGTCAGAAGACTCAGAACACAAGAGGCAAGATGGAGTCCAACCATTTACTGATGACTTAAGTAGACATGAAACAACTCACCACTGTTCAAGGACGCACAGGGAAAAGGTTAAAAAAGGTTTAGAATAGTCTGTCCGTTGTGGTGAGAAAAGTTGACAATGATAATTGTGTGCGGCGGTGGCCGCGCTACCGCTACGTGCCTGCGGGGTGTGCCCACGCACGCGCGTTGGGAGCGTGTGCGGCTGTGCGCTGTTTGGAGATTGAGATATCAACAACCAGCACAGCAACACAACAATCCGGTAGGCTGCGCAAATCTGCTCCCAGGACTCGTGGCAACAATAATCATTTGTAAAAATCACAGTATACATTATTTAACCCGCCCCGCCCCGCCAGTAAAGTTAAAATATCTTGACTCGGCTCAACCCGCCCTGCGGGTAACCCGCGGGTTACAGGTCGGCCCGCGCAACACTATTGTGTGTGCGCGCGTGCATGTGTGTAGTGTTTATACTGTAGATACGTTGGTGGCTATGTGTGTGTCACATCGCTCCTCTTCTCCTGGAGTGCACGCACACGCACACGCACACACACACACAGTGTGTGATGTCCATGCATGCTGAAGCGTGCTAATGAAAGTCTATTAATCCGTTCATCTCTGGTGGGGCTCAGATTTACGAGGCTGTAACGCTGGGAGAGACCTTAACGGAACACAGCCCACCGGCTCCACATGCAGCATTAGAGACACCATGAAACACTACATGGATTCAACATAAATACAATCTCATCACTACTGAAAATGTTTGCATGACAGAGTCCTAAATGTGAGATTTGTGCATGAAAGGAGCTGCCCTCACACACTAAAGAACGCTGATTCCTAAACAATCAACACAATTGTGTAAAATGATGATGTTTTAGTGATATTGTCCCTGCTGTCAACCAGGTGAAGGAAATCACAGATTGATTAAACATTTCCTTTTTTATATGAAATCTCCGGGACTATTACAGATTTTATGGAAGATGCCTCGGAACATTATTGCCAGTTTGACCACATCAAATGCTCTTAAAAGAATAACCGAAAATAGACGGATCTACAAGCTGTCAATGTGCGACCCGCATTGAGAGCATGTTTTCGCTGAGCAACATGGCTCAGAAGAAGACATGATGACGGCTTCTATATGGAATCACAAAGACTGAAATCAGTTGAATGGATGAGACTATGGCCCACCAGTCTACTGGTCCACCCACCAGAACTACAGACACCATGGATACTATGGCCCACCAGTCTACTGGTCCACCCACCAGAACTACAGACACCATGGATACTATGGTCCACCAGTCTACTGGTCCACCCACCAGAACTACAGACACCATGGATACTATGGACCACCAGAACTACAGACACCCTGGATACTATGGACCACCAGAACTACAGACACCATGGATACTATGGACCACCAGTCTAGCGGCCCACCCACCAGAACTAGACACCATGGATACTATGGCCCACTCACCAGAACTAGACACCATGGATACTATGGTCCACCCACCAGAACTAGACACCATGGATACTATGGCCCACCCACCAGAACTACAGACACCATGGATACTATGGCCCACCAGAACTACAGACACCATGGATACTATGGCCCACCAGTCTAGCGGCCCACCCACCAGAACTACAGACACCATGGATACTATGGCCCACCCACCAGAACTACAGACACCATGGATACTATGGCCCACCAGAACTACAGACACCATGGATACTATGGCCCACCAGAACAACAGACACCATGGATACTATGGCCCACCAGTCTAGCGGCCCACCCACCAGAACTACAGACACCATGGATACTATGGCCCACCAGAACTACAGACACCATGGATACTATGGCCCACCCACCAGAACTACAGACACTATGGATACTATGGCCCACCAGAACTACAGACACCATGGATACTATGGCCCACCCACCAGAACTACAGACACCATGGATACTATGGCCCACCCACCAGAACTACAGACACCATGGATACTATGGCCCACCAGAACTACAGACACCATGGATACTATGGCGCACCCACCAGAACTACAGACACCATGGATACTATGTCCCACCAGAACTACAGACACCATGGATACTATGGCCCACCCACCAGAACTACAGACACCATGGATACTATGGCCCACCCACCAGAACTACAGACACCATGGATACTATGGCCCACCCACCAGAACTACAGACACCATGGAGAGGAGGTCTGAACTCTGATGCAGATCCAGTTGCTCGCACGCACAAAATGGACCTGCGGAATTCAATTATTATTCCACTCTGTCAGACATGAAGGGGTGACGGGTACTCGGGTAGTGTAGTATAGGCTAGAGAAGGCTATATTTATGCCCTCCTAAATTTACTGCTGGCTGTTTTGCAAATTAGAGATAATCCATATTAATTTATGGGTCCTTCACTTGAACAACAAGTTTGAGAAACACTAGTGTATAATAGGCTACAGCCGCTACACTACTACGGATTTAGCAAAAATGACAGAGACATGTCGGGACTGTGTGAATTATGTGACAGTATACTGTACGTATAGACTACCCTGGACTGGACCGGCGTCCACAACCCATTATGGCAATTCACACAAACCAAGGAGGGAGAGAGAGAGAGAGAGAGAGAGAGAGAGAGAGAGAGACAGACAGAGACAGACAGAGAGATATAGCCTAGATATGCCTATCGTTGCTGATTCGGACAGATGATCGTTCATACATGTCTTCAAGGGGTCTTATTAATAAGACTGTGCTGTTGTTTTAAACATAAGCCTCGTATTGCATTGATAAATAAATACATTTGATTTCATGAAGGTCAGTCGGTTCATTCTGGAGCTGTGTGTGTGTATATACTGTATCGGTCGAATACAATATTAATATTAATGTTAGCCTTCCAAAACATCAGGCCCAGCCGCCGCCTAATGCCGTCAGTAGTTAACCCATTTAGACCCGAGGACGATTCTACAAATGCCTTCTAAATACTGACAGTTTTCTGAAAAACATGTTTCTATGTCGTTCTCAAACATTTTCATGTCAAGGACCCCCAAGAATATATTTAATTGGCCGCCAACCCATATCTGAAAATCTGTAGTTCCAGGGACCTCCCCAAAAGCAAAGATTTGAGTTAAAAACATTCGCTCTGAAAGAATATATATTCAAAGATTTGCACCACATTTTCACGATTATTAAAAAAAATAGCTAAAGTACAACATAATACTTAAAACATTCCCGTCCTGAATGGGTTAAATTAACCACTTAAATCCCATACTTCGTTAGCGACAGCGGTGTCATCAAGCAAGTCAAATAATTGTCAACATAAAGGGGCCAAACCGACGACGTCAAATATGACAGCGAACTCCTGTTCACCTCTCCGTCGCGTTCGTTTGTGCGTGACGTTTATTTGCCTCCGTCATCCCCTTTCACAATCCCTCTCTCTCTCTCTCTCTCTCTCCCCCCTCTCTCTCGCACAATCTCCCTCCTCGTCTCGTACGTCTATCCGTTCTCTTTCAGCAGCCGGACCGTCTCTAATTAATCCGTATCCATCAGAGAGGGGGAGAAGCGTTGCTTGTTTACCCTTATTGAAATTAGCAGCGCCCGGCTCCCCAGAGACGAGGCATCAGAAGCACAATTAGCCGCTGTTGCACTAATTAGGACACGGTGCTAATGGCACAGCTCCATGGATGTGTAGGAGAAGAGGGAGAGGAGAGGAAGAGGAGAGGAGAGGAGAGGAAAGGAGAGGAGAGGAGAGGAGAGGAGAGGAGAGGAGAGGATTTCAAACGTCTCCTCAGTGTCCATCTCATCCACACTAAACATGGGTGGTGGTTTAATGGTTTAATGTCTGTTTCTTTCTATTGGCTCCCCTGACCTGACCATGGGTACATTTTGAGTTGTTTTTTTTTCCTATAGGTGCCCTTAAAGGTTTTATTATGCCATTTGGCTATGACTGTAATGTGCCGCTTTTATCGTCTTGTTTTTATGTTGTTGCTTTCATGATGTTGTTTGTTGTATAACCTCTTGTTCCGCGGCTATCCTGGGACAATCGGAGCACTCTGTGAAAGAGAGATCTCGTATCTCACCGGGATTTACCTGTAAACTAAACTGACGGTCCAATAACAACACTACAAACACAGACGGCTGTAGAGCGACGACGTCCTCACGTTACTCGCTCATCCTCTGGTTCATGGAAGTGTTTCTCTATATAGAGAACAACACGGAGTTCATCTTCAAATCATCTCAAATAAGAATTGTGGTCCAACTAACTGTCTCGGCGAAATTGTTCGGGGAGGTGTATCTCTGTATCATATACGATAGTCAGTCAGTCATATTTCATGTACTCTGTTTCTAGCGAAAATGTAACTAACTCAGCAGCAGGAATTCATTCAGGAATGATTAGTTTATTCTTCAAACACAGTTCTTATATGAGGCGATCAAAAATTCCCCTATGGGGATTACGATGCAAATAAATAAGTACACGAACCAGTGGACTTGGCGCCCTCCACAGATATTGACGTCAGGCTTGGCGTGCTCTATATGGAGACATTCTTAGCATGCTACCCAAGAGGGAGCGTCGCCCCCCCTCCGCGTCCCGCATCCTCCCTCCCTCCCTCCCTCGCTCCAATTTCCGTTTCGTGTCCTGCAGGTTTTTCCCCGACACCTTGACGAGCATCTGGCCACCAACGACTATGGCTGGCATTACGCCGATTATCACCCCTGTCAATCACGCGGGGCCTTGGCCCCCGGGGAGAGGAGGACTGATGGCCAATTAGCGAGGGACTAACCTCTAATCTCACGGGAGAAACCAAACAACTGCTGCGCTGCTGTATGTGTGGCGAGGCTGTGAGGCATGCAGCGGAGGAGCAGATGCTCGCCACAGACGGGGTGAAATCCTCCACTCTCCATGTTCTCTAGCCCATTTTGGGCGGGAACCCCTTTTGGTGTTAGCATTATGTTATGCTTTAGCTATTGAAAAATAGCAGATCTACAAGCTCATAGCGCGCCACCGAGTGGCGCGCTATGAGCTTGTAGGTCTGCTATTTTTTGAAAAATCGAAGAACGACTGACATAGAAACATAGCTTTTTCAGAAAACAGAAAACAGAAAGACATTTTTAGAATCTGATCTCAGGTCAGAATGGGCTAGAGCAGTGGGTTCCCAAACACTGGGTCGGGACTATAGTCTCACGAAGCCACAATTCCACTCCGAATGCTATATAGAGTCTGGAACTACACCTCCCCAGAGCCTTAGATATAGACAGTTACGCAAACTGCATTCACTTCATGGGGCCAGTCCAATGGCGGCTCTCCTACGTAGACTTCTATTGAGAATGCGGGGATAACCAACCCAGTAGGCAGAAATGCATTGGACTCAGGCAACAGCCCAGCTTTTAATGATCTTAAATCCCTTTATTTTAAAATGTTTCGTAGTAATAGTACAACATACACATTAAAGAGACTTTAGTTGTTACTGTACAATACTTTAAAACAGTTGTCATGTTGCACACATGCTTAAAATAGCTCTTGTTTGCGCTGCCCTCGTTGAAAACAATGTATTTCCAACTCCAGCTTGGCTCAGTTCGGGCTGCATGAACAGCGCTCGAGCGCTCGGTTTCCGCCCCCTCTATATCGTAACTCTTCTATTAGATGGCTCTGGTCTCGCGTAGCCAGACAACTATTCCACCATCTCCGAATGCTATATAGTCTGGAACTACACCTCCCGAAATCTGAGTAAGGAAGTTGCCATTTCCCAACAAATTCAGTAATTTCATGAAGAAATAAAAGTCAAATCAAAGCATTTCCATAAATTCTGGAACATTCGTTTAGTGAAGTAGTGTAAATAGCCGATCTACAAGCTCACAGCGTCTCACAACACGAGGCGTAGTGAGCTTGTAGATCAGCTATTTATTTTTATTTTTTTTGGGGGGAGGTTCAAATAGGATTCTTTTTGGAGCACTCTAGAGCACTGGGTTCAAAATGTTTTAGTTGTTTAACCACTTTAACCCTATCTTATACTATTTGAAAATAAGCTTTGTACAGGCTACAAACATTTTTCTTTAAACAATAAAATGTCTATATGGAGATCCCTGGCACAAAATATTTTCAGATTTCCGCAAACCGAATACATAGTCAGCCTCGATACACGCGTGGGGAGTCCTTGATATGGAAATGTCTGTGGCATTGTGGTCAGGCGTTACTAATCTCGTCAAGGATCATTTTCAAGCGGGCATGTTTTCGCTTTATTTTCACAAACATGTGCAGAACCCAACAGGGAAATGAAGAGGCGAGGGCCAGGCGACACGTTTCATTTAGCCCGGGGGTCGCGAGGTCACCAAACTAACAGTAAACATGTTTAGCTCAAATCGAAATTGCGGGAGCTTTGATCGCGGGGCTATTATAAGCGGGGACAGCGGCCCGCGAGATTGGGGTTAACTTGGTTAGCGAGCGAGGGCAGCCACTGGTTCATTTAACCCATTCTGGGCGGGAACACCTTTTGGTGTTTTAAAGCATTATATGTTATACTTTAGCAATTGAAAAATAGCAGATCTACAAGCTCATAGCGCGGCACCGAGTGCCGCGCTATGAACCTGTAGGTCTGCTATTTTTTTTAATCGTGAAAATGCGGCACAAATCTTTGATATATTATTACAGAGCGAACATTTTAACTCGAATCTTCTGGGGAGATTCCTGGAATAACATATTTTCAGATGGGGGTCGGCGGCATATTACAATTTTTGGGGTCCTTGACATGAAATATTGAGCACTACTGATATAGAAACATGAGTTTTTTCAGAAAAAAATACATTTTTTTCGATGTCGGGCCTAAATGGGTTAAAAAGAAAACGCTAAAAGGGGGGGGAGAAAAGCAGGATTAAATGAAACCAGTGCAGTGACACCAAAGCCTTCGGTCTGGTCTTAATGAAGTCATCACAATCATGATTGCGAGCGGTTACAGCGCGACTGATCGTTTCCTCCGGTTTTAAAAAGGGGCAGAAAGTTGCTGCGCCTCGGCAAAAAGGAAAAAAAACACCCAACGCTGCAAAATCACTCACATCGCTTTTATTTTTATTTTTTTCGTCCACTACAGAGGTTCAATTAGCTTCAGAGTTTTAGCCAGCCACGTGGAAGATAAGTCACCCGTAGGTGAACATCTGCACGGCGGCACGGCCACCGACCGCATTTCAACCAACAAGAGAGCCTTTACTGACTTCTTTTTTTTTATTTTATTTTTTTATAATTTTTATCCCACGATTTTGTAACCCATTTTTCACCCCTGTGTCAATTATCTAATGTGATCCTGGGCTCTACACACCCTCCGCCAACCTAGTCCCCATATATGGGGGACATGGGGAGAGCAACGGACTTGAACTCATGCTTCCTTCATGCCTGAGTGTCCAAGTTGCTCCTTTACACCTGACAGGGGGGAGTTTCCCTGGTTGGACGTAGCGCGTGGAAGGAACACGTTATTCCAACCTGTTCCTTTCCCCCCCCATCAAGCGCCCCGGCTGGCCAGGGGGAGGTAGTTTAGAGACCAGGATTACTGCATGTTTTTTGTGAGGGTACCTACCCTAGGGGACACGGGGAGAACATGCAAACTCCACACAGAAAGGTTTACTGACTTCTACCCGGTGGTGGACCAAGTATTATAGCCTAAGCTTTAGACTCTCGTATATGTATGTTATCGAATATACCCTGAAGAAGGCAACCTGTTTGCCGAAACGTTGGAAAAATAAAGTTTATGGCATCGTGACTACGAGCTGTGCGGCCTCTTTCCTTTCTTAGTCAGAGTTGTATCTCCTGCGGTCAGCACCTCCCCACTACTGGTGTGCACTCCTACCTTTTTGTTTGTTATCCAATTCTGACATTTTCAAATCGACGAGAGTCTAAGGTCTCCCATACCTGACGAAGACCCCGTAAGGGTCGAAACGTTGTTGATTTAACCCATTTCGACCTGAGGACGATTCTACAAATGTCTTCTAAATCCTGACAGTTTTCTGAAAAACCTATGTCAGTGGTTCTCAAAGATTTTCATGTCAAGGACCCCCAAAAATACATATAATTGGCCACCGACCCCCGTCTGAAAATATGTTGTTTCAGGGACCTCCCAGAAGCAAAGATTTGAGTTAAAAACGTTACCTAAGCGGTTAATTCCCTGATGTCCTTTATCCTTCTTAAGAATGTAGTCAAAAGTACTATATTTGCCTTTTTAAAGTATCCCAAAATACAAATGGGACGCAAGTAAAGTACAGATACCACCCGCAGGTAAATGTACTTCGTTACTGTCCACCCCTGCATGCCTATCTTGTTCGGGACTATAAATCCATTTTCTTCCCCCACCCTTTTTTTCTTTACCATCTTCCATTTTGCACCCATTCGCCTCTCCTTCTTTTAACATCTCCGTTCGTTAATTTGGTTTCCGTCTGCTGCTATCCCCTTACCTTGACTAATCCCCTTCTAAGTCGCCCCGGCGTGGGGGAATAGCGATTTGAGACTACAAAAGGCCCGCTACACTCCTCCTCTTGAAGAACACAACACTTATAAAACACAAATAAAAAAAGGGAGGAAAGTCAAGGTCAATGGGAGAGGGTGTAAATCTCTTGCCGACTACCAACCCCCCCCCCCCCTCCCCCGCGCGCGTGCCCGCCCGCCCTGGTTTATCCCATTTAGACCTGAGGTCTGTCATCTGTGTCACCTTTTATAGATTTTAAACACTTTAACCATTATTCTAAACCTCTTGAAAAATATCATATCTACAAGCTACGAGCTTGTAGATCTGATATCTTTTGAACATATTGTGAAAGTGTGTGCAAATCTTTGAGTTAAAAACATTAAATCATTCTGGGGGTCCTTGACGTGAAAAGGATTGAGCACCACTGATAAGTTGGTGCAAATCTTTGAGTTAAAAAACGTTCACTGTGAAAGAATATATATTAAATTATTTGGTTCTGGGGTCCATCCATGGAACAACATATTTTCAGATGGGGGTCCGCGACCAAATACATATCACTCTGGGGGTCCTTGACGTGAAAAGGTTTGAGCACAAGTGCACCACTGATCATGTTTTTTCAGAAAACTCTCAATATTTGGAAGACATATTTTGTAGAATCTGGTCTATCCCAGGTCTTAGTGTGTTATGGGATTGAAGAGGGAGCGAGGCGGCGGTGATGAGAGCACCTCTACAGAGTCTCTTCTCAAGACTCTTCAGGAAACGTGATGATGGTGAGCCGCATGGCGGCTTTGTCCCCGACTGTACTGCATAAAAAAACCAGTCAGAGGGTGTCTGTGTCCCTTTTATGCCCATATATGGAGATTTCTGTATAACTGTGGACCCTTTATTCCTATATATGGAGTTCTGTGTCCAAATATGTCCAAATCTCAATATGACGTCTACGTGGAATCTACAGGTGAGGGGACTTGGGCTCGTTACTAGGTCCACTGGCAGAGCCTAACCAGAGCCTTTTGTGGTGGTTCTGGACAACCGTGGGTTCGACCAACTCGACACCGGGCACTGCACTCCCTGTGGGGGTGTGGAACGGGAACGTGTGTGGAATTTGAAGTCGGTGGAGCGAACGGTTCTCGAGTTATGTGGATTACAGACGTACACACGCACAGAGACTTGGTGCGAGATTAAGCCCATATATGGAGATCCCTGATGTCATCAATATTGGCCAGTAACTCTACATCTGACCTCAAACCCTTAGATCATATAGGAGCTGACCTGTTCTGACATTCCATATGTTGATGCCTCTTCGATGTCTCCCTTTTGACTGATACCTGTCCATTTAAACTCTAGACGGGCCTGCCCCAAAGTTGTTAGTGCAGCCGCGCCCTGGGCAGCCGGCGAAAACTAGAGTTCTCAACAGGCCTGAAAATTAAGGTCCGGCCCTACCTGTGCCCTCATCAAACCCTGTACACTCAAGACACTGCCCCCGCTGCCACCCTTAGATCTCCATATATGGAGTTGACCTGTTCTGACATTCCATATGTTGATCTGACCTCATCAATCCCTGTACACTCAATG
The DNA here is from genome assembly GCF_951216825.1 of Electrona antarctica. Taxonomy (NCBI): domain Eukaryota; kingdom Metazoa; phylum Chordata; class Actinopteri; order Myctophiformes; family Myctophidae; genus Electrona; species Electrona antarctica. The sequence continues at coordinate 17,519,601 of NC_136803.1, read as the reverse complement.
TACACTTCTGTACTGGCCATATGGCCAGTACAGAATTCATTCCATATGTTGATCTGACCCCCCATGCCAAAGCGCCAGCGCTCGCCCTTCTCAGTCTGCTGTCACCCAGGCGGATGTGATCAATGACCCCCCCATGCCAAAGCGCCAGCGCTCGCCCAGCAGTCTGCTGTCACCCAGGCGGATGTGTTGAACTGACCCCCCCAAGCAAAAGCGCCAGCGCTCGCCCAGCAGTCTGCTGTCACCCAGGCGGATGCATGCACGCGTTGCCCTTCTCTCCCTCAGGCATCGTACTGGTAGATAGAGATTTTCAATATGTCAACTTGCCGTCATCACACTATGTCGAAATATGGAGTTGCAAGAACTCTGCCCGACAGCGACAAAGAAAAGGGGAAGGATTATCCAGCTATACACGCTAGGTGAACACCCACAGCTCAACAAAGAGCGTGACCTGCTAAATGACCTGACTAATGACCTGTCTCTAAAGACATGTCATTAATAGAGAATTAAATGCCAAGATCTGCAGACCAAAGGCCCCATTGGGGGATTATTATGATCAGTAAAAAAAACTTGGCCTTATTCACTCACACCAAAGCCACTAGAATTAAAACCCATTGTCAACCAACCCCCCAAAAAGATAATTTAGCAGTCAGACGATCTCGGGGCTGTTCCAACAATTCAGCGATGTGCTCAGAGATGAGATGCCCTCGGGGAACGCTCCCAGAGATTTCAGAATATTCTGCAGTCTTCTTCCTCTCTGATGCTATTAATGGAAATGTACTGGATGTGTACCAGAGTTAATATGGGCTTGGCTCAGACAGGGAGCCAGAGCACAGACGATGAGGAGGCAACGATGGAGGTTCTGCGTCCGCAACGAGGTGCGTCTAAGCTTGTTTGCGGTGGTGGAAAAACTACTCAAATGTTAGGAAGGGACTATAGTGGACAAGAGATCCAGTATAAGTCATTTTACGCTTGGTTGCATGCTGAAAATAGCAGATCTACAAGCTCACAACGAGCTTGTAGATCTGCTATTTTCAGCAAATGTAAAAACAGTCATTACGGCGGCATCAAGGCCCGCCAAAATACATTTTAGTCGACTAAATCACCTGTAGATTCAGTCGACTAAAACTAAAAACACTAAAACATTCTGGGTGACTAAAACTAAATGAAAACTATTCAAGAGACTATGACTAAAACTAAAATCAAAATTTGCTGCCAAAAACAACACTGCCTAGCATCCTAATCTGTCTTTGCTTGCTAGAACATTTCCATCTCTATCCTCATCTGATATCATCTTAACCTGGTGCACATGCTTCTCATCTCAGTGCCTCTGTCTACTCTAGCTCAGTGGTTTTTCCAACCCGTTTCATATCAAGGCCCATTATTTATTCAGCATTTGAGCCACGGACCACCATTTCATGAGGTTTAGCCTCTCGGACCCAAAACTAAAGAATATTTTTTTATCGTTGGATGAGATTTTGTCTACAATTCCATGCTTTTGGCAACAATTCTTCTACATTCTCTAATTGTGTAGACTATGTGTAAATGAAGTAATGCAGATGTTTAACAATATTTGAACTCTTGAGAGCGTGAGATGAAACCAAATGGACCCGTATGGGTCCATTTGGTTTCAATTTACGCTCTCAAGAGTTAAAGATCTATAAGGGTCCATTTGGTTACCAGCTCTTCCATCATTTAGCTGCATGGGGACCACCTGGAACCGCCTGGAGGACCACTGGTTGAGAACCACCGGTCTAGCTAATGGGTGCAGCTCCGGTGCCATCAGGCCGTCGTCTGGGGGCCCCCGTTGTAAAAAACAACAGATATAAGCACTCCTTTGTCCCTGCCTCGATCCGTGCAGTCAATGCTGCCGGTGGTCATGTGGTGTGATGATGAAGATGCACTTTATGCAGCACTTTATATATTATCTTATATCTTAAGCACTTTTTTTGCTTTCTTATTTTTTATCTCTTATTCTCCTACCTGCACTAGATGCGACCAGACCTCCGGTTATGCTATGCTATGGTGTCTCTTGTCTGTTGTTGTCCTGTATTGTTTTGTATTTGTATGTCGGAAACCACTACTGTTGCTGTAAACACAATTGCCCTTCTGGGACATTAATAAAAACCTTGAACCTTGAACCTTGTTTCTCCCTCCTTGGTGTCCAACTTCTCATACAACTTCTCATGCTCATGCCCTTGGCCCTCTTCTCCTCTCTCTCTTCACCCTACCTACCCCTCATCTCCTTGTACTCCTGCCTGCTTCCTTCATCTCTCTCTGGCTGCCTTTCTTATCTCCTCCCCGAGGTCCACACGGCATTGTTCTTTCTTCATCTTCCACCTTTTTTGATCTTTTTTTCCTCGGTCTTCACACCTAACATCAGTACACCCACCCACCAGTACAGGAGACTCAAGCCGTGCTACTCAATATGCCGAGTCGACGGTGCCCGGGATCGAACCCATGACCTCGTGGTTCAAAAAGAGAGAGCTTCACCACCAGCCACCAACAGAACTATACCCGTACACAAATGCATCACTCTGTCTGACCTTCTCTTCAACTCAACGCCGTTGATATACTCTTCCAAAAGGAGTGGGTGAAATTTTGCATACATTTTGCAGTTTCATGCAGGGTTTCAACAGTGAGAATTGAGAACGAAAAGAACAGAGACGAAAACAAACAAAGAAAACAACAGTAAAGGTACAGAATCCAAATAAAAACTGGAATGTTTTTGAAGATGTGCTCAGCAGAACGTCAAGTATACCGTGCGGCATAACAGGTTTAAACTAGCACAGTTAATATGTACTTTTACGATTCATATGCAGGGTCCAAAATCACAAGCACAGATTGGAAGGATGTGGAGTAAAAACACACACGACGACACCGGGAATTAGGGGTGTCAAAAAAAATCGATTCGAATTAGAATCGCGATTCCATTATGAACGATTAAAAATCGATTCATAATTTCCAAAAAAATTTAGATTTCTTTTTCTGGTTACAGTTACAGGAGTTTTCTCTACATGGTGTTTGTGATATGAAATGTAAGCTCACCCTAATCAAAGTAAACATCATGTCTTCAGTCATTTTCAAGTTACTGTAGTCACTTCAGTTCAAGACTGGAGTAGATTGTGATGAAATCCTATGTATTGAATCGAGAATCATTTTGAATAGAAAATATTCTGGAAAAAAAATGCTTTTGAATTTTAAAAAAATCGTTTTTGGATTGAGAATCGAGTTGAATCGAATCGTGACCCCAAGAATCGGAATCGAATCGAATCGTGGGAGACCCAAAGATTCACAGCCCTACCGGGAACGTTGCTCCTTTGACAATGAGCCCTTGATACGACCAAAAGACCAACCGTTACCAACTCCCGCACATCCTTTTTCCACCGTGCACGTACGTGTGTGTGCATGTGTGTGTGCATGCATATGCATGATGTGGGCCACCGTGCGTGGGCGGCGCGCACGGTTTACATGCATGTATGTATGGATGCGTCCCTGTAGGCATGCATACGTTTGTGCACATTTGTGTGTGTGCATGTGTGCGTGCGCGCATGTGTGTGGTCCCAGGTGGCTCTCTTGCAGCCAGCTCTGCTGTGGTGTGAGGCTGATAAATGAGGGCCGGTAGCTCAGTGGACACTCTCATTTAACACAGCACACAGCCGCAAACTGCCACCGCACAGGACAGCACCGCCATCAGCATGGGAACACACACACACAGACACACACACACACCTGCACGTACACCCACACCCATATACAGCAGAGGTACACACAGCTGCACACACCCATCTGCATGTGCCCGTACACACACACACACACATGCACCGACATCATCACCGAGATCATAAATGAGCATTTAAACTGTCATGGCCTATTGGCCTTGCACTGCACCAACACGGTCTGAAACACACGCAGACGCACGCACACACACTCAAAAGGTCAGAGTTATACATGTGGGACAAGGTTTGACAGCAGAAATTAGGCTACTTATTTGCAAACGAAAATACGAAAGCGTGCTATTTTTGTCGGAGAGACCGGAGGCGGCTCTTGGCTCATCACTCTGCCGATGGAGTGCAAATCAGACGTGAGAGAGGAGAGGCAAACAGGAGAGAGTTGACACAAACTAACTAACTAAGAGAGGAACCTCCTTGAATTCACAAACACAAATGATGACTGTCAAGTCGTTCCTTCGCAAGCCGTGCAAATTGTGTTTACAAAGCCTAAGAGCCAAACCAGAGACATTTATTTTATTTTATTTACACGTTCCATCGAAGCGATGCCAAAAACACAATTAAATTGTTAATCGCAATTAGATGCGTGACAATTAATCTTCAAGTGCAATTGCATGATCGTTGACGGCCCTTACAGACAGACAGACAGACAGAGACGGAGAGAGAGAGAGAGAGGGGGGGGCTGAACCTCGACGGTGACGGCAGGCCATTTTCATTAGAGCGAGGCGTGACATTTACACTTGCGGCAAAATCGTTTCCTGGCGCGCCGGAAGACGAATTATACAACAACACATATATACACGTATTTAATTAGAAGTCAAACGCGTGGTATTTAAATGGTGAATTAGAGACGCTAGCGAGTTGGCCAACCGTTGTGGCGGGGAACACATATAACGACCCCAGGGAGAGTGCCGTGTGTGTGTGTGTGTGTGTGTGTGTGTGTGTGTGTGTGTGTGTGTTACTGTACTTGTGAGGGGCAAAGGTCCGCCCAAGTATAGTAGAATTTGATGCTAATTTTGGTTTTATGGGTAGGTTTAGAAATGGCAAACCTTTTCACAAGTGGCAAGCATAAAATATGCGTCCCAAATTGTTGATTCATCTCACAAGTATAGTAGAAACAAACGTGTGTGTGTGTGTGTGTGTGTGTGTGTGTGTGCGTGCGTGCGTCCAACAAGCTAACAAATTAACAGCTCCACACTTAATTATACTCTTAATTAAGCCTAGAACTCAAAAAGGCAGACGGCACAAAGAATTCATGATGTACAGCTATAATGCGTCTGTCTGAGTACGTACGTACGTACGTGTCCGTACATATGTGATCGTCTGCGCAAACCAATGCCACGTTTCTCATTTACTGGCACTCGCGTACGTGTGGTGTGCGCGTGTGCATGCGTGTGTGTGTGTGCGCGCGCGTGTGCATGTATTTGAATTAATGAGCGTGTCGATTCTAAAATGAGCATTTTATCCACGCTCGTGTGAACCTCATCACGTAAGCAAGCCCAAACCCCGTGAGGGAGCGTGGCTAAGGGGGATATGTTGGGCGGGTATTAACCCATTTTGGGCGGGAACCCCTTTGTGTTTTAAACATGTTATAATTTAGCTATTGAAAAATAGCAGATCTACAAGCTAGTAGCGCGCCACCGAGTGGCGCGCTACTAGCTTGTAGGTCTGCTATTTTTGAAAAAGCGTGAAAATATTTATTTCAGAAAACTGGAGGATTTAGAAGATTTTTTTTTAAATTTTGAGGTCAGGCATAAATGGGTTAACTGTCTCCGTCTATCCTTCCATCCATCCACTGTCCCGTCACTCTGTCCGGACAATGAAATGATGGACTCTGAGCATAGTGTGTTGTGATGGACTCTGAGCATCGTGTGTGTTGTGATGCAAATGAGGAAGCTTCCGACGCCAAACAACACCGCGTTTTAATTGAACCTTTTGATCTGTGGCTAATTCCACTAATTAGCAGGGCTATTTTCCCCCGAACAGAATGCAGTTGAGAGAGAGTGTGTGTGTGTGTGTGTGTGTGTGTGTGTGTGTGTGTGTGTGTGTGTGTGTGTGTTCCCCCCCCCATCTCTTTGCTGACTACCCGCAGAGACTATCTGCCGCCGGCTGGCGCTTCAGAAAAACGCTCCAGAAAGAGAGACGTACGTTTGCGTTCCGCTGCAAACGGACAGGTGCGTTTGTTCAGAAGGAACACGCGTTACATAAGATGAAGCTGCAGATGCTCATTACGCCGTGTGAACAGAGCGGTGCAAAACGGGCAATAACAGTTTTTATGTGCCATACATAGACTTATCAAGAAGAGGCGATGTTTACTTTATCTCTCTCTCTGGCTCGATTAAGTGAGAGAGAGTGTGTGTGTGTGTGTGTGTGTGTGTGTGTGTGTGTGTGTGTGTGCATGCGTGTGTAAAAGCGAGTGAGGAAATGAGTGAGCGAGTATCAATGACGGTCACAGATAGCTTCTATTTTTTTTAACACATTTTCCCAGTTGGCAATTTGAAAGTGTCCAACTTTTCAAATGGAACTGAGCTATATCTTACTTTTCAGCAGCACCAAACTTGATGTTGGCATTTGCAGGCGTGCATTGCGCACGCGCACACGCACACGCATGCACGCACACGCAACTATCACACACAGGCTCGCACACCCTTTATGCACAGGCACACCGCGCACACTCTCTCGCTTCTCTTTCCCCCATATCGCGGCGCAGGGTTCCCCGTGCCGCCATTGATAACTAGGGACCCCCCGCCTCGCGTTCCTCCAGATAGCCGATTACCGAGGCCCTCCTACTGATAATAACAGGCTCCCGGCATCCGCCAAACCTACCTCCGCCGCACAAAAGCCCGACCGACGCCAGCCCTAGCCTCCCTCCTCCCCTACCTCGAAACAACATTCTCTTGGAAAGATAGCGATAGCAGAGCCACAGCCTGACGGGGGAAAAGCAAAACATACATATATATATATATTATAGGCTAGTATGGAACTAAACCCGTGCTGTGGGGATTTCATACAGAGGAAAGAAGTCCTTTAGCAAGAGAGGAGGGTATAAAATAAAATATATCAGTGGAAAAGTGAGAAAGAGAACCACACAGCCAACGTGGACCGACATCCCTTCCAGTTGAAATAAGGCCATTGTGAAAACTTATGTTTGCTTTTTTTGAGTGGTGCAACCACTCCTATGCGGAGCTTTGTGTGTCTCTGGGTCCCTGGCTGCACATGTGTTCCAAAATTTTAGAACCGTGTGAGAATCATGATCTCAATTCTTGTGGAGGAAAATTGAGATTCACTCATTTTGAGCAAGAATCGTGCAGCACTAATGGGTTCCATTACATATATTGGAACCGGGATTTATCACACTGTCACAGCTGGTATGTATATGCATTGTGGACTGCATTGTGTCTGCCATACAATTACAATACAGGTGGTTCCCAGACTTTTTCATTTCAAGGACCACCATCACATCTGCGAACTTGTGTACAAATGGACACTACAGACCTGTAAAGGTCCATTTGGAACTCCCTTGAGTAACCACTACAATATCACGTATTCACTACTGTACAGTATATTGAAAATGGGTTTTCATCCAAAACTTTAATGAAGGCCAAAATTATATAGATTTTTTCTTAAATATAGAAATCTTTAAGGGGGACCGTTAAGGAATCGGACCATTAACCGTTTCCGTCCGTAGGACGTGGCCACACGTCCTAGGGAATCCAATCGAGGGATGCATTGGACGTCTGTACACGTCCTAGCGCATCCTCAATGATATCAGGCGAGGGGAGAATATTCTGAATTTTTTCCTTTTTTAAAATTTTCAGTCCGACTCTCGGCCACCGACCTTCGCGCTCAGAGTAAAAGCGGCCATGTCTTTCCGGCACCCCAGAGCTTCTATTTTGAAGGAATCCCGGCACTGATTGTGTTAAGAGGCAATCGTTAAGGAACAGGAATGAGGAATCGTTAAACTCCTAAAGGCTCCTAAACCCAGTACTACCATGGGACTGTAGAGGAGTCTGAATGGAGTCTGGGAGCAAACAGCTCCGATGTTGAACATTTAAGGATACATGGCTCTGGATGATTCAGCCGTCCTGCATGTTAGGTTTCATTATCCTCTCTTTGATTTCCACCCACCTCTCTTCTGCTGCCAGCCATCAGAAGAGGGGATTAACCCATTTTCGGCGGGAACCCCTTTTGCATTATGTTATGCTTTAGCTATTGAAAAATAGCAGATCTACAAGCTCATAGCGCGCCACCGAGTGGCACGCTACAAGCTTGTAGGTCTGCTATTTTTGAAAAATCGAAGAACGACTGACATAGAAACATAGCTTTTTCAGAAAACTGTCAGGATGTAGAAGACATTTTTAGAATCTGATCTCAGGTCAGAATGGGTTAACATAGTTTTAAAAAAAAGAAAGAAGGCGAGAGAGATGGATGGAGGGATAGATAGAGGGATGGATGGAGATTGTGGAGAGTGATAGATGGACTGACAGTTCGCACACTGTCCATCCCGTGGTGACCGGAGCGTGAACAGGTCCTGTCAACCTCATCTGCCCCCCTCGCTCCTGCCAAGCATGCCAAGTTGGGCAGTCGGTGTGCGTGTGCATGTGTGTGCGTGTGTGTGTGACTGTGTACTAAATGCGTGCGTGTGCACATGCACAGGCGCATGGTCACGTGTCCAAATACTTACTGCAGACTATGACTGCAGTTTAAAAAATGCTCAGAGTTCTGAGACGACAATGGATTTGCAGCACGTTTGGTCGCTTGAATACACATCAGACTTTCATACCGAATATCATCTCTTTACTCTCCCCCTTGTCACTGGAAGACACTGTACTGAATGAAAAACACTCTGTACGATAAGCACTAATAGGGCGTGTGTGCGTGCGTGCGTGCGTGCGTGCAAAGCAGGTCATTGCTCATTTTGAGCTGATTATTGTTTGCGGATGAAGCCTGTAGTCACCTGCTCCTTCCGTCTGGAACAAGAACTGCTTCGGGGCACCTCTCCAAACAAATGCACTCAGACACACACACATGTGCACACACACACACGCACGTGAAGTTTGTGAGTGTGTGTGGAGAATGTGATTGTGCACACAGGCAGCTGTGCATGCACACAAACGCGCAGAAACGCGTGCACGCAGCCCCACACACGCACCTTTAACCACCAAGCACCTAAAACCCCATTGTGTGGCTCACAACAACACGTCGCACCGAGCGTGTAGATCAGGTTCAGAACAGAATAGAGTACACACGCAGTCATGCACGCGCACACACACACACACACACACACACACACACACACACACACACACACACACACACACACACACACACACACACACACACACACACACACACACACACACACACACACACACACACACACACACACACACACACACACACACACACACACACACACACACACACACACTGGGGGCAGCGGTGGCTCAGGGGCAGAGTGGCCGGATGGTAACCGCAAGGTTGCCAGTTCCAACCCCGGGCTCCCCCAGAGTTAGTGTCGAAGTATCCTTGAGCAAGACACTGAACTCCTAATTGCCCCTGATGTGCAGGTTGGTGCCTTGCATGGTTTCCGCTGCCATCGGTGTATGAATGTGTGTGTGAATGTAATGCACAACCTATGTAAAGCGCCTTGGATAAAGGCGCTATATATATAAATGCACCATTTACCACACACACACACACATGCACACGCACACTAGAGACTGACACGGGAGTGGATTTTCACTCCTGTCCTGTCCCACTCCTGCAGAAAAAATCCTGTCCTGTCCCAATCCTGGGCCAGAGTTAAAAAAAAAATCCTGTCCTGTCCCACTCCTGTAGAATGACTCCTGATCCCATCCCGCTCCCACTCGAAATTACTCCCGCTCCCATCCCGCTCCTGTTTTTTCTTTTTTTAAGTTAGTCATTAGGAAAGGCAATTGATCGATCGATCCATCTATCTATCTATAGGCCTATCTATCTATCACTTATGGCTTCTCAAGACAGATAGCCTACCAATAAAATTAAAATAAATAAAGTGGGAAATGTTGGATTTAACTTTGACTACCAAATACAGTTCTGACACTTCATTTAAGTCCTATACGGTTTTTCCCTGAACAGAACTTAAAGCTTAACAGTTAACAAGTGCTTTGTCAATTAAGATAAAAAAAAAAACAGTGTTAATTTAACTCTATATGAATAATTATTCAGTGTACAAGTCTATGTGTATGGCAGTGGTTCCCAATTAAAGCGTAGTCCGGGGACCCCCAGGGGTCCTTGAGATTAATTGAGCTAATTAATAGTTTGGAATCAAATGAACCGTTATGGGTCTGTAACAAATGATGTTATGAGAGTGTACAAATGGAACCAAATGTTGTTCCATTTGTACACTCAGAGTTAAATTAACATTGATTTTACAATATAAATTGGGGGTCCCAGCGATAAAATCACCATTAAATGGGGGTCCGTAGACTAATGCATGTCAAACTGGGGGTCCTTGAAATTAAAATGGTTGAGAATCACAGCTAGAACCATAATACAAATCTTATGGGGGTCCCTGCATGCCCCTGGCATCTTTTCAAATGGGGGTCTGCGGGCTAATAAATGTCAATTTAGGGGTCCTTGACATGAAAATGTTTGGGAACCACTGGTGTATGCGACTCAGTTGGGAGAAAGAAGGGAGACGATGTATTGTAGAACATTCGCTCAGAACAGAACAGCTGTTCAGAGAGCTGTAACAGCGTTAGCATGTAGCTAACATAGCATCACAATTGAAAGTTGCAACGTTGCCACTGCCAGGGGAAACAAATGCATCAGGATGATCTGGCTATAAATAATCGATTAAATCACGGCACCGGCGCAATGTAGAATCATACACGGCCGCATTACGATGTCTTCATATAAAACTTTATAAGACGTCCAGCCCGACTGGTTTGCAATTGGAGGAGGTGTTTGTGTTGTGGAAGCACTAGCACTGCTGGATTATGGGTAATGTAGTTGGCTCACAGAAAGATGACTACATCAATGTCATTCCCGCTCCTGCACGCTCCTGTTGACTTTCATTCCCGTCCCGTCACGATCATGGGATTAATACAAATATTAATCCCATCCCGCGGGAATCCCGCGGGAATCCCGTGACCCGCGGGAGTCCCGACAAAATGTCAGTCTCTAACGCACACGCACACGCACACAAGACACAAACACAAACAGAGTGTGGGAGTAGTGGCCCTGCGAAGCTTGACTGTAATGAAGTAGAGGCAGATGTTGAGAAAGAGGAAATAATAAACTAAACTCCTTCATGGTTTTGTATGGCTCCTTCTCATCCACCACCATTCCATTCCATCCGTCCCTCTCACTCTCTCCATCCTCTCCTCTCCGTCTCTCTCCATTACCACTTGAAGCCTCCACTGCAGAGTCCGTCAAAACACATTCTGGGCGGGAACCCCTTTTGGTGTTTTAAGCCTTTTGTTATACTTTAGCTGTTGGAAAAATAGCAGATCTACAAGCTCATATAGCACGGCACCGAGTGCCGCGCTAATAGCTTGTAGGTCGACAGTGACTAGGTAGTCGCATTTGCTACTAAAAATAGCACCGTGCGAGTTGTAGAATTCAATTAGTAGCACTGGTGTGACTACAGAATTTGACCGTTCAATCGTGATAAAGACAATTAAGGCTCTGATACCGCAAGTGCACATTCTATTAGTTTCAGTTCTATACCTACATTTAGATTTGTAGTACGGCGGTGTCGTTCGCCAAAAAGAGCAGATCTACAAGCTAACAACGTGTTGAAGCTCGATGCATCCTTAGCTTGAAGATCTGTTCCCCTTGCTTCCACCGCACCGCACCGCCCTCCCCCTTGTGTCTGTTGTTCCCTCGCAGGCAGCACAGAGCTGTGTGTCTGTTGTTCCCTCACAGGCAGCACAGAGCTGTGTGTCTGTTGTTCCCTCGCAGGCAGCACAGAGCGTCAGAGCGAACGCAGCATGATAGCGTCCCCGACACGTTGAACACTAAACTTATTTGTAAAGTTCGAACGCCAACTTTTAACCAAACGCGGGAGAAACACTGTGCACGGCTGCATGCACAAATAAAGAGTGCACGCGCGCACGCACATGACGGATTCATATCGATCAAAACTATCTTTAGCACATCGCTTACAAAAGCGTGTGTTGCACAGCGTGAATGATATTAGTAATCACCGACCTGGCTGGATAAATACCAGTGGTCCATCCATTGTGTGACCTGCTTAACGAGCAACGGTAGGCAGCCGAGGGGTGATTTCACCCAACACCCAAAGGACTGTCCCCCCAGTGGCCCCACCACCACCACCACCACCAGCTTAGTAAGTTACAGTGTTGGGTGTAACGGCGCTATTAATAACGGCGTTATGTAACGGACTACTTTCATTGGTAACGGAATAAAGTAACTACTTAGTTTTGCAATTTAGTAGTTAGTTACCTAGTTACATTTCCAAAAAAGTAATCCCGTTACTATAATGTGTCCCTGTTCATTTTGTTGGCAAGATTTAAAAAATAATAAAGCCCCGACTGCCCGCGGAGTCTATTTCTCCTGCCTTCTGTGTGAGTTATCCTTCCAAGCCCACTATACCATGTACTATACATCCTGCGTCTACTACATCCTGTAGTTCACTTAAGAAATAAAAGTATTGTTACAAGTAGCTTTTATTTTGAAGAGGAAGTTGTTTCGGTTGTAGCCAGCTGCCATGACAGTCTAGTCGACTAGAAGTGCCGGGTGGTAGTGGAATAATAATAACAACAACATGCTTTTAGCCAAAGTTCATGAAAACCGCATGCGTCTATGACTTAAACAATGTAGGCTAAACACTTTGGAATTACGTTTAACATGGTATATCCTCCGTGGCGGCGTCATTAGGTGAGTACTAGTTAATGAATTGTTAAGTTTCATATAGTATCATTCATCATCAACAACAGGCTGTTGTTGTTGCCCCCCCAAAATGAACAGGTTACTGCCTACAGGATTCTCATTCTGTTACTGTCACTGCCTGCAAGGATGGCCGCCGTGCCATTGCATATAAACTATCTAATTCATACGTGGGTCGTCGTGGGTCCACGTGGATTGTTGTTATTGTTCATGCGCCACGGCGCGCGGCGTGGAGAGGGCATCAGAGCGCAGCGCAACAGCCTAGTATGGCATATTGTAGTGTACTCTCTGCACTCTCTTTCTGTCCAGTCCTATACGTGCCGATTGTGGCAAATTATATTCATTAATAAAGAGAGAGCTGTAAAGGGGATATTGTCTATGGTCAGTTCATGGTGTGTATCATTCTCGTTTTTAATGCGGCGCAATGACGGTAGGCAGTAGCCTAATACAATGTAACCAACTTGCGCAAGCATTAAAAAATGGGTTTTAATTGTCGGGTAACGGAAAATAACGGAAAATAATCTAACCTTTTACTTTTCTCAGAAGGTAATTTGTAACGGTAAGGGATTATTTTTATGGGCAGTAATCCAGTAACCTAACGACGTTACTTTCTAAAGTAACGATGCCCAACACTGGTAAGTTAATAGTCTACTGTAGCTGTGTGTCAGATGTTCTGTCTGAAGCAGTCAAAGCCAAGGAGAATGTTACAATTTAATTCACAATCGAGCATCTTGCCCTGCATCAAATATCACATGATCGAACAGCAGGATAAAACCGGATAGTCTGTCTATCTATCCATCCATCCATGAGCAACATAGGAATGAATTGATTGTCTATCTATCTATCTATCTATCTGCATAAAAAACAAATTGGTTATATAGATTATATAAAAACAAACAAATTATATCCTGATGAATATCAATATTTTCTTTTCAAAATCTTTTCATTTTCGTTTTATAACAGTATGGGTGTCAAGTCACATGTTCATAGAAAAAATCACACCCGTGTGAACTGAGTGGTGCAAGGTCTTATATAGCCTGATCAGCTGTGGTCTGACGTAATGTCAGTGACCATAGTAACCATGCTCATTCTTTTGGGTCCCACGTACAGGTACACACATACACACATACACGGACACAAACATAGATACAGACAAAGCTGGTTGTTGGAGTGGTTTGCACCACTCAATAAAAATCACACCCATGTGAACTGAGTGGTGTAAGGTCTTATATAGACTGATCAGCTGTGGTCTGACGTAATGTCTGACGTAATGAAATCACACCCGTGTGAACTGGGTGACCATAGCAACCATGCTCATTTTTTGGTACGAACAGACACGTAAACTAACAAAGCCAGTTGTAGGAGTGGTTTACACCACTCAACAAAAATAAAATCAGATTGTAGTATCAGTGACTGAGGTAAACAAACGTACTGTATGAATCACAGAGATCGTGGGCAGACATAATGAAAAGCCTATGTTATTGTGCAAAACATGCCCCTTCAAGACAAAAGAAAAACATTTCCTCCCCTTCAAGTCCCAATTTAGTAAAGCCAATTCCCAATTCCCCAGCCTCTCTACAAGTACTCCATCTCTGCTAACCCCCACAATCAGTCATTGGGAGGGTGAAGAAAGCCTCGGGTCTCCTCCGATACCCGGGCCATCAAGCCAACATCTTCTTTCAATATCAATATTTTGATAATTGCTGAAAATATATTGTGATATAATATTTTGCCATATCGCCCCTACCTCATATCACTTTAAAGAAAAATCACACCTGTGTGAAGTGAGGGACACTCTTATCATCATACATCATCATGAATCATCTCATACTGGCCATTCAGAATACCTGTGATTGGTTTAATAGCGGATTTGCTCGTTTGCATATGACGTACATTTTCCTTTCAATGTCAATGGCATTTAATGTTTAATTTACGTCATATTTAGTGGAATTTTGACCAAATTTCTCCGTTCATTGTCAATGAGTGTGTGGGGACTGTGTGGGGACTAAAGCTGTATATACATAGGAACACATTATTTGATAACTTTTCATCGTGCTCCTAAAATAATTGATGTGCTACTAGATTTTTCAACTTTGTAGCACACGTGCTAAGTGTCAAGCCCTGTCAGTGGGGGCCAGACGCACCCCTCCACCTCTCCCACTCTCTCATGGTTTGTGTTACTGGTTCTGCATCTCTTCCAGTATGCCTCCAGCTCCATCTCTGCCTGCAGACCTCTGTCTCTTTCTCACTCGGTACTATCTGTTATTCCCTCTGCTTCGGTTCATCCACCTGAAGCGTGTGTGCGTGCCGTGCGTGCGTGTGTATGCGCATGTATGTGTGTGCGTGCGTCTGTCTGTCTGCGTGCGCTTTGAGGGGGCACTTATGCCCAATGTGTACCAGGTAGATACCCTGGCTCTAAAAAGGAAATGAAAACTGCCGGCATCGGAGCACAATGAGATATGACAGCACATTCCTCTCTCTGTCTCTGTGTGTGTGTGTGTGTGTGTGTGTGTGTGTGTGTGTGTGTGTGTGTGTGTGTGTGTGTGTGTGTGTGTGTGTGTGTGTGTGTGTGTGTGTGTGTGTATTGAGGACTGAATTGCATATAGCATCGCGGATAGGCAGAAACCTTGCATCTCCATATTTCATCTATTAATGTTTCTCAAATGAATGCCCCGTTTCCATACTTCATCTGTATGGCAGGGTCGCGCAGAAATAGCCGATACAAACAAGCTCAGCCCGCATTGCCAGATTGTATAGATCTGCTACTCTTACTTACTTTAGCTATTTTTGCAAAATAGGATGCAAGTGGTTGAACATAATATTATACACATTCAGAAAGGGAACCCATTTTAGTGTTTTAAGCATTATGTTATACTTTAGCTATTGAAAAATAGCAGATCTACAAGCTCGTAGCGCGGCACCGAGTGCCGCGCTACGAGCAGCTTGTAGATCTGCTATTTTTTTTAAATCTTGAAAATGTGGTGCAAATCTTTGAATGTATATTCTTTCAGAGCAACTTTTTTTAACTCAAATCTTTGCTTCTGGGGGGGGGGGAGGGTCCCTGTAACAACATATTTTCAGATGGGGGTCTGCCAAAAACAGATAATTGGGGGTCCTTGACATGAAAAAGGTTGAGCACCACTGACACAGAAACAGAGGTTTTTCAGACAACCGTTGATGACTACTACGTAGAATCTGTTCTCAGGTCTAAATGGGTTAACCAATGAATCATTAACGAGAGCGTGTTTGAAGTTGTGACTAATAATAACAACAACTCTGGAATATATATTTCTTTATTTTTTTCATATCCTCAAACGTAACAGTTTCGGACATACAAGATTTCCACCCGACAGCGATATTCAACCCAGTTTTCATTTCAATTTCCTGTCAGCACAGCTTCCCTGGCACATAACTTATAAGTAGATGAAAGTGTGTGTGTGTGTGTGCGTGCGTGCGTGCGTGCGTGCGTGCGTGCGTGCGTGCGTGCGTGCGTGCTCCCAGCCGTTGACCTCTGCCAGGCTATAATACAATCTCTTTTCTCTTTTAATCACATACCCATTTGCCTCTCTCCATGTTACCCCAGTAAATCTGTTGTTGCTATATCATCCATTATTGCAGTCCTACAAGTCCCGGCAGAACTTGGACACTAGGGGCCGCTGTTTCTTCATGGTTCTAAATACCATTGCTGGGTTAACCTGCATTCAGTCTGTGGACCAAATCCTGAGCATTCATTTAACTCCAAGGGTGCAAAATGAACCCGTAGGAGTTAAATTACTGATTTGTCTGCATGTCAGTCTGTCCACCAGAGGGGGCTTCAAACGCCAAATGCAGCTCAGCTAAGCACAACTCTGGGTTGCCTTGTTCTTATCAATATGATCACTCCCAATCTTCCGCCGTAGTCTGAAAACCCACCTCTTCAGACTGCATCTTGGCCCGTAGCACTTGCCGTAGCACTTGCAATAGCCTTGACGACCTTACAGGCATATACAAAGGCTCAATTGATGTAACTTAGATAGCATTTTATGTAGACATAGCACTATAGTATATATATGCATAGTTTCATTATATAGATATTCCACGGTTATGCTCTTAGCTTACATAATTTCACTAGTCTTTATGTATTTGATGTATCGCCATGTTTTGTTCTTGCTTAAATGTAAATCGTGGCGAAAGCCACAAAAACAAAGAAAGAAAAGAAAATTGAATCGACAGATTAAACAAATGCTCTGTAATTTTGGTGAAATGGCAATGCCAGGGGACTCTTTTGTAATCCGGTGTGTACAACATCAAGAGTTTAAAAGACCTTGGAACTATTTGCAGACCCCTGTGACCTGTGAATGAGACGGCACACAGCAGTATCAAGGGACAGTTCTTTGGGGTGAATTCCGGCAATAAAGTGGAACAGAGACTGGCAGAGAGAGGCCCGTGGGAGGAAGAATGTGGCACGATGCAAACCCTTCTCAGACACTTCTCTCTCCCTCTCCCTCCCTCTCTCTCTCTCTCTCTCTGAGGAAAGCAGGTAGGTCTGCGTAGCAAGCGACACAGAAACACAGTACAGTAGCTTCTCACTCACTGCCAATCACACACATGCACACACACACACTTACACAGTAACTTCTCCACCTCCTGTGTTCGTTGGCACTGCCAGCTCCACCGCACACGGTGGCTGGCATCAGTTAAAACCCACCACATTGTGACCCCATTCAGACAACCCACCGAGACCGCACGCACACACACACACACACGCACGCGCGCACGCACGCACGCACACGCACGCACGCACACACTCTGACAGGGAAGGAACAGGGAGACATGAACGGAGTGTCTGTGTGTGCGTGCGTGCGTGCGTGCGTGCGTGCGTGCGTGCGTGCGTGCGTGCGTGCGTGCGTCACTACCCCGGTATCTGGGGGGGAAATATTGCTTCAAGTGAAAACGTCATGATCCGTGTCTGTGAATGCAAGAGAAACTACATGCTTCGATTAAAGCCTTGTTATTTTTATTTTTTTGTATGTGCAAGTGCAATTTTAGGGTAACAGTTACAAAGAATTGGAGGTCGTGGTTAGGCTTATGGCGATTGGTTTTGCTAAGGGTTCGTTTCAGGGATTTAGACTGTGTTTAAACTGTGTTTAGACTGGTTTTTAGGCTGTTTGTGTTTATGTTGGGCAAGCAAAAAAGAATCACATGCGAGGGTGTTTGTGTGCGCATTAACAATGCATCTCCATGCAGTGATGTCATCGTGCTTAGTGCATGCAAATATTAATCTTGCAAAAGCGCAAAAATATATACAGTATAGGCACGGCACCCACCCACACACACACCACACACACACACACACACACACCACACACACACACACACACCACACAGCGCCTACGTAGGGTCAGTTTGATTAATTGGAGTGTTCAGTGTCGGTGATAGCTGTGTTCCTTGGAGACAACCCACTGTCCCTTTCATTGCACCTTAACCCTGACACACACACGCACACTCACACGCTCACAAACGCGCACACACACACACACACAAACACACTTAATCTCTTGCTTTCTCAGCTGAAATTAGAGCACATCTCTCTCTCTCTCTCATCTTGCAAATGACCCACCATCAGGCGTGTGCTCACCTTGCCAAGAGCAATAGTGTGTTGTCGCAGAACATCGGTCGGCTACCGTAAGACACAAGGGACCGCTAAGTGTGTGTGCGCATGTGTGTGTGCGTGTGTGTGTGTGTGTGTGTGTGTGTGTGTGTGTGTGTGTGAGTGTGTGTGTGTGTGTGTGTGTGTGTGTGTGACGCACATGTAATTCATGTGTGCATTCTGCCTCTGAGCAGCAGACAGCTTAATGACCCAATGAATATTAGGCCTCACACACACAAACTTTGTACACAAAGGTCTGTGCATGTGCCCGGGCACGTGCACCCGGGCACGTGCACCCGAGAGGTGCGCTTCATGTTCCCTCTCTCACCCACTGGATCCTTTTTCTGAGGGCTGGAGAACCAAGGTGACTTGCCCGAGTGTGTGCGTGCGTGTACACTAAAGGACCCACGCATCAAACACGCGCACGCACGCACGCACGCATGCACACAGTAGACCAAGGTTTTATCCTCCAAGAGTTTTATGTAGCTTTAAACCAGCGAAAAGAGCAGCTATATTTCCTCTGTACTGCAAGGTGACAGCCAGAGAGAGGCAGGAGGAGGGAGGGAGAGAGAGAGAGAGAGACAGAGAGACACTGCAAGTATAAGACACCGGTAAATGGAAAATTGTGCATTTAATATAGTGCCTTTATCCAAGGTGCTTTACATAGATTGTGCATTACATTCACCCATGCATTCACGTACATACCGATGCTGGAGGAAACCATGCAAGGCACCAACCAGCACATCGGGAGCAATTAGGGTCTTGCTCAAGGACACCTCGACACTAACCATCCGGCCACTCTACCCCTGATCCACCGGTGTATTGAGGATGTACAGTATGTATGTGTGCTCCCATGGACTCACCACTTCTACAGCAAACTTCATGGCATGGTGGAGAAAAAAAACTCACATGTTTTACTTAAGCAAAAGTATCAACACTGCAATATAGAAACACTCAAGTGAAAGTCTGGAATTCAAAATGTACTTAAAAGTACCAAAAGTAGTACTCCTTATGTCCCATTTCTTGTTTTCAAATCCTTTGGAAATAGCAGATCTACAAGCTCACAATGTGTCACATCGCGTTGCATTGTGGGCTTGTAGATCGGCTATTTTCAAATGGTCGAAATGTATATAGGGCTAAAGTGGCTAATGTATGTTTTGTAATTATAATAAAAATCTAAAGTTTTTAAATAATTGTAGTGGAGTAAAAGTACAATATTTGTCTCCACCAGGCCGAAGGCATGGGGAGAGAGTATGTTTTGCACTCCGTCCGTGTGTGTGTGTGTGTGTGTGTGTGTGTGTGTGTGCGTCTGTCCTTCCTTCCGTCCGTCTGTTACCAGCTAATCTCCGGCACCGTTGGCCCGATCCATGCCAAACTTTGCACACACACTCTCTGGATGCCAACGACGAACCTCTGCCCCAAATATTCCTCAACGGCCTGTTATAGCGCCACCATGAGGCCGATTTAGGCAAAACACATTTCTGTAGATTACTCGTACACATTTTATCCATACATCACACAATTCGGTATACACTATCTCCATAGTCATGTGATCAACACGGATATGCACCATTTCCCATCTTCCTTCCTGATTGGCTAAGATTCGCTTCCAAAGCTCACATGATTGGTCCGTTTCGAACAAAATGCGACAAATCACAAACACAGTGTGCAATTTCCGTGAAATTATACACGCACATTTCCACTAGGCTGAGGACGACATGACACAATTTATTTTCCAAACCAGCCTCATGGTGGCGCTATAACAGGGCAATTCCTGTTTTTACCTATAACTGCATCGATCTGTGTACAACTTTGTATGCGCACTCCCTAGAGGCCATGGAAAAACATTTTCCCTGCATCCCTCCACATCTGCCGGTTATAGCGCCACCATGAGGCCGATTTCTGCAAAACACATTGTTTATATTAGTCGCACAGATTTCATCCAAATCTCATGCAAATCGGTATACATGATCTCTGTAGTCATGTGATCAAGACTTCAGGAGTGGCCCGTTTTGTACAAAATGCTGCACATGTCCTGCTCATCCAGAATTCTATCCTCAGAGATGCTATGAGTGATCTGGCTCTGCATTTCCTCAACAAAATGAAGAAAATTGTTGCAAAAAACAAACAAACATGTTTATATCACTCCTAAACATTTTGCCAAACATCACACACACTCCTATCCTCCTGGTGGAGACCTGTGCCCAGAAGGGCACTTTTTCTAGTTGCCTCTGAGATGTAGTGGAGTAGAAGTAAAAGTATTGGAAATTGGAAATACTCAAGTAAAGTACAAATACCTCAAAATTGTACAGACTTGAGTTACTTTAAGTGGGTCCGGGAACCCCCAGGGGTCCTTGAATTTGTGTCAATTAGGAGTTCCTTGACATGAAAAAGTTTGGGAAACACTGCTTTAAACCACTGGCATCACACAGCATCCTGCTGTTACCTATACCGTCTCTGGTTCTCCTCTCACTCCCACACTCTCTCTCTCTTCCCCTTATCTCTCCTGAGAGACATGCCATCTCATTTACCTTCACTTTGTCCTGACTTGCTCCATCACACCTCCCTCCGTCTCTCTGACACTTAGCTGTTCTCAACTCTCACCCCCTCTCTCTCTCTCTCTCCCCCCCCATCGCCTTGTTCCTCTCACTCTCCCCGTTCCCCTATTCTCTACATTATTCTCACACCACCACCAGATCAGATTCAGTGCTTTGTTTCCAACCCTTTTCACATCAAGGTCCATTATGTATTCGGCGTGTTGTGACCTGTTACCTGTACCAGTCACAACCACTAGTGGTTTCCGCCGGATCACTGGTTGAAGTGAAAGTAGAAATACACAACCGTACCGACTAGTCCAATGTAGAAATAAAAGATTGGTATATGAAGATGTACGTGTCGTGTTTATACAGTAACAAAAGTAAAAGTAGAAATATTTTGCTCAGAAAAACAATCTGAGAATAAATATGATGTTGGTTAAGAGAAGTCCAACGTCTTCAGCCAGTTGAAGGTAGAAGGACTAGGACTTGAGCACCTATAGCTCAACATGGTCAACTTATTGAATCAGAGAGAATATAATAATATACCTGGACACAATCAGGAGAGACTACCCAAATAAAATACTGGAGCACTCCACTCGACTTTGCAGGGGTGACCGACATTTCGACTTGCGTCTTCCCCAGAGTCAAACATGACAGTTTAAGTTGATTAATTATATTAAAATATGTTTGGTGTAATAATGTAAATCTGCAAAGTAACAAGTAATCATTTTTCAATTGTTTAATTCCTCAAGTGAAGTAAAAGTACCAAAACATTGTCAGTACTTGAGTAAATATGCTTAGTTACTTTCCACCTCTCTCTCTCTCCCTCTCTCTCTCTCTATTCCCCTCTTCCCTGGTCGGCTGTCAGAGCTGCCACTTTCTGTCGACCACTCATTTATTACAGGTCGGTGTCGCAGGAAGGGCCATTTAAACAGGACAATGTGGCCCATGCACCTGCACGCAGCACACAATCTCGCACACGCACTCACGCAAATGCAAATGCAAATTTAGTCACCCAATTAATTTGTGTGGGTGTGCGTGCGTAGATGCCAGACACAAACTCCTGAAAAGTCACACACAAACACACAAGTCCAACAGACAGACAGACAGACAGACAGACAGACAGACAGACAGACAGACAGACAGACAGACAGACGTGGAAACAGGCTTGCAGGTACACACGACTCCATACATTTAGTCTTTTCCCATTACACAAAAGCCTCAGGCCAAGGGTTGCTGTGTGTTGTTAACCGGACAGAGAAGGCAAATGCGCGGAGAAAGCGCACATTGGTACTAATCGTCTATAATTAGGCTAATGTATGTTTAAGTCAAGGGGGGGGGGGGGGGGGGGGAAGTGCACCTGTGAATGTGAATGTGCTTATATACTATATATTGTACCGTCCTTCAAAGTGCTGGAAGAGCATTTCCCCACGCTTACAATATTAAAGCGAGCAAAGCCTTTTTTCTGTCATGTCCACAAGTGAACGAACATGGAAGACAGAACAAGTGGACAAAACAAGTACACGTAGGGACAGAGACAGAGGGTGTCTGGGTGAGACAGAGGTAAAGTTCCTGCATGTCCGACCACCACCAGCCAAAGAGGCAGACCGGTTTTTCGATTCGTCCAGGGTGCATTCATCCATGCTTGGCCGGGTGATCCAACTCAACACACATTTTCATACAACAAATAGCAAGAAATAGCCGATCTACAAGCTCACAATGTGTCGTGATGCAACGCATGGTGAGCTTGTAGATTCGCTTTTTTGGGGGGCGAGGGGATGGATTTGACAAGTAGGACCGATTAACCCTCCCCTGCTGCTGGCAGTGACAGGGACTATACACATGCGGCGCAAAATGTGGCTTAATTAATAAACAGGACAGAGAAATATAGGCCTCCTGCTAAATTACCATGACCCCCCCAAAAAACACAAGCACATAATTACATGCACAGTCACACTGCAAGTACTTTATAGTACCCCAGGAAGACTAGTTGCTGTCATGTACAGCAAGCTAATGGGGATCTAATAAATAAATCAAATCCTAACGGATATACAGTACACATACACACACAAACACGCGCGCACACACACACACCTTTAGCTACACAAGTACCCCACAGGCATGCACGTACTAATTTGTGGCGTAATTAAACACATTGGCTATGGTGAATATCTGAAAAGGGATTAGCAGCACAGACAATGGCACACACACACACACACACACACACACACACACACACACACACACACACACACACACACACACACACACACACACACACACACACACACACACACACACACACACACACACACACACACACACACACACACACACACACACACACACACACACACACACACACACACACACACACACACACACAGAAAGAGAGAGCTAATGAAGACCACTTCATCCAGAGTGTAGTTCTGAATATGTAACAATGCTGCAATTCAAACACTGAATGGTTTTTGTGTGAGTGTGTGCGTCTTTGTGCACAGCGCACATGGGTTGCCACGAGAGACGTGAGGAGGAGGTCGAGAGAGAGAGAGATGCGCGTGTGCGTGCGTGTGTGCGTGCGTGCGTATAAGTAACAGGGTTGACAATGGTGACGATAGCAATCAGTGACTGATGACTATAGGCCTGCCACGATTAATGCATGATAACTGCCCGATTGCATTCACGTGAGATAATCGCAATTAGTTTTGCATTTCCATGTTCATTCATACACAATTGCAGGAATAGCGGAACTACAAGCTCACAATGCGACGCGTCAATGTGGTGATGTGTTGCTTGTGAGCTTGTAGAGCTGCAATTATTTCCACCATTTCTATCTCGAAAGTAGTGATGGGTTACTGGCAAAAAGAACCTCACGAGTCACGATACAATTTGCAGTGGTGGAAAAAGTACTCGCATTACTTAGGTAAAAGTATCAATACTGCAATATAGAAATACTCTGTTACAAGTAAAAGTCCGGAATTCAAAATTTACTTGAGTAAAAGCACAAAAGGATTGGTATCAAAATATACTTAAAGTACCAAACATAGAAAGTACTCATTGTGCAGAATGTCTCATTTAAAGTTTTCAAATATTTAAAATGAAATAAAAAAATAGCTCTGCTAATGAAAATAGCAGATCTAATTGGAAATACTCAAGTAAAGTACCTCAAAACTGTGCTTAACCCATTTTGGGCGGGAACCCCTTTTGGTGTTAGCATTATGTTATGGTTTAGCTATTGAAAAATAGCAGATCTACAAGCTCATAGCGCGCCACAGAGTGGCGCGCTACGAGCTTGTAGGTCTGCTATTTTTGAAAAATCGAAGAACGACTGACATAGAAACATAGCTTTTTCAGAAAACTGTCAGGATGTAGAAGACATTTTTAGAATCTGATCTCAGGTCAAAATGGGTTAAGCTCAGTACAGTACTTAGTGTACTTAGTTACTTTCCCCCTCTTGACAATTTGACAAAAGGTGAAGATAGCAATCAGTGACTGGTGACTGGAGCAGGAACAGACGGATATGATGATCCACTCTCATTTGAAAAAACGTAAAAAGACCAAATCAAAAACCCTATTTGGATTCTAATGACCTCCACTCTACCGGCTGAGACTAGGCAGATGACTACAGCAACTTAGAATCAGATTGAGGGGAAGCGCGTGCGCACACACACACACACGCGTGCACACACACGCGTGCACACACACACACACGCGTGCACACACGCACGCGTGCATACACGCACGCGTGCATACACGCACGCGTGCATACACGCACACATACAGTCGTGTACTGTATATGCTCATCATGTGTGAACAGTACTAGTCGAGCATATTGTCCATGAGGCAAATTGGGTGTCATCATTAAAACGAGAAAAATGAACTCCATCCATCCCGTTTCCTAACTGTGCGTGCGCATGGCGCATGCATGTGAGTGTGAGTGAGTGAGAGAGAGAGATAGAGATCGAGAGACAAAGGGAGACAAGAGTCTGCTAATTGAGGACATACACACAACATATCTGATGCATTCACTCATCCACTGTATGTGAGCACAATATGTGCTTACATAAAAGTATGATTTTCCATAATGCATTATTGACAAAACCCTACTTGTGTTCAAAGAATGACCAGGACTCTTCCAAGAACCAACTGGCAAACAATCACCTTATCTCTGGAATGCTTGGAATTTTATCCCAGTGAAGAAAAGAGAGATTATATGACTTTAACAAAGAATGATATACATATGCAATGCATTGTGGGCATTTGGCAGTGTGTGCATGCACAGTGGACTACTGTGTTCTTCTACCGCACTGCTTTTCAACCCTTTTCATTTCAAGGCCCATGATTTTATTCAGCATTTGAGCCATTTGATGACATTTAGCCTCTCAGATCCAAAACTAAGGAATATTTTGTTGTCCTTGATCAAAATAACAATTATTCTACATTCTATAGACTTCTTGTAAGTAATGCAGATGGTTTAGCAATAATTTAACTCTTGAGAGCGTATAAATGAAACCAAATGGACCCGTACGGGTCCATTTGGTTTCATTTTACGCTCTCAAGGCGTGCCGCGGGTTCGACTCCCGATCCCGGCGGCCTTTGCCACGCCTTCCCCCGTCTCTCTCCCCATTTCCTGTCAGTCTACTTTCAACCTATCAATAAAGGCAGAAAAAGCCAAAAAAAAATCCTTAAAAAAATATATATATATCTAATACGGGTCCATTTGGTTATCAACTCTCCATCATTTAGCTGGGGACCACCTGGTCAACCACCCCCTCAAGGACCACTGGTGGTCCCCGGACCACTGGTTGAAAACCACTGGTTCTACCGTACTGCATGTAGCCATGCATGCACTGTCTAAAAACTTAAACTAAAAACGACTCGGATTTTCCTCGCGTGCTACTAGAGCTAGTATGTATGCGTTTCATGGCGCTGCCGCGAGTGAGATATGGCAGTTCATGGAGGAAGGGTGACATCTGTACGACCGGAGGGGTCCCGCTGGGGGGCTGGCACTGGACACTTCGACCCCAGCCACGGCCAAGTGTACTTGTCATTTACCACCAAAGGCAAGGGGGGTTCATAAGTCTCTCCCTCCGCCAAAGGAGAGGCAGAGAGAGAGAGAGAGATATTCCTCGAGCTGATGGGAGATACTTAAGGTGGGTTATTGGAGTTGCCTCTCCCCCCCTTTCTCTCTCGCTTGCGTGATCTTGGATGCTTTCCCCTCCCATGCTGTGCATTTGTGATTCCGCATGTAAATATTTGGCCAATTTGCGAACCCCCCCGGAACAGAGGCTCCTCTGTATGGCCGGCGGCGGCAGGGCAAACAAAATGTCAAGCCAACAAGGCTCGTGACGCCACGGTCGGCCCTGTTGCTTTTTCAAACTGCCTGGGAAGGAGGAAGGTCTCATGTGCCGAAGCGGGCGGCCAGACAAAAGACAGAAAAGCCTGCCAGAGGACTCGCTTTTTTTCAACCCATTGCACGAACAAAATTTGTTCTTTGTTCGACTGGAAGTCAGCAGGACAAAGATACTCTCGGCGCGAGCGGAGACTGACTTGCCTTGGGGGAACGTTGCCAAACCCACACAGTGAAATCCTTGGGGCCCGTAGTACGCACGGGGTCCATTTGGGATTTTGAGTCCATTATATTCCAATCGACGCTGAAGATTTGAAACCGCACGCACAGGAGGCACACTGCTCTGCTGTCTTGGGCCTCTGTGAATCACTCCATCATCTGATGCATCGCGTCGTCGTTTTTGTAAAGCCTTCTGCTCCGCGCGCCGCAAACGATTGTTCTGCTATCGATGATAGACGAGGCGAGGCGCAACCTCACAACGCACAGCTCAATGTCACCCATGACACCCAACTCAAATTATTATTCTCCCAGGCACTCGTGCCCCCCCCCCCACCCCTCCATTCCTTTACGCTTTTGTTAAACTTTTCCTTGCTCTTTTCTTTCCGTCTCTGTCCGTCTGTCTAACTGCCACCGCTGTTAGACATGTGGTATACAACACCCGCAGATGAACAGAATGGGTGTAAGATGTGTATCAGTTAATCGAGAGCTGATAATGGCTTATCTCGGGGCGGTGATGTCAGAGAGCGCTATGGTAGGTATAGGCTATGGCAAAGGTGACACTGCGGTTAACTGTGGAATGACACTGAGCTGCTAGCTGACTGGTCGAGGCTCTGGACTGATGAGCCGGTGCAAGATTGTCATCTGGCGATAGCAACGCTGCCTAATTTAGAACAAGATTGGATTCTCTGGTGTTCCTGTACAGTGAAATAAAGGGCTCATAGTCTAGACTGATGTTATCAAAAAGGAGCTTAATTAGTCTCTGTAATAAATTCTCATTTCGCGCACAGTTCTACAAAGCTCGAGCCAGATTGCGCGCGTGGGTGCGTGCGCACATGTGCGTGTGTGTGTGTGTGCGCGCCCCTCCCTGCGTGTGAGCCAAACGGTCTGACAACCGGCGTGTAACTCGATGTTGGCTTGGCATTCGCCGAGGCCCTCCCAGCCATTCCACAGGAGAGCGCATCTTTAAATGTCACCCCAAACAGTGCATGTGTGTGACTGTGTGCGTGTGTGTGTGTGCGTGCGTGCACACTGCACACACAAATGTACTGACACCTACCTACACGCCTGTGCACACGCGCACGCACGCATATTTACACCGCAGCTGGACAGATTAGAATGTTAGAGCTATTTGTCACAGAGAGAGACGGCCAAACAAACAGACAGACAGACGGACAAACTTGGCTGACAGGCAAGGCAGACGACAGACAGACAGACAGACTGTAGCAGAGAGACAGCTTAAAGACAGACAGGCAGACCAGAGCGTAGGGATGTTCATCGTGACATTTTACTTGACGAATATTTGTCATAACAAATAATTGTGATTAACGATTTAATTGTGTTTTGGGCCAATTAACGTTTGTTTGTTTGTGTGGATAAGCTTGTATCCACACAAGCTTGTGTTGCAAGCTTGTATAGACCGACTATCTCATACATGGAAAAGGTTATAAACGATTCTGCAAGATAATTGCGATCAGACGTAATAATTGTAGCAGGCCTACGAACCAGAGAGTCAGAGAGAGAGACAGACAGATTGACTGCCACAGACAGACAGACAGACAGACAGACAGACAGTACCACCAGAGACAGAAGCAGTGAGCGGAAGAGCTCCTCTGCAGGGCAGCATTAAATCATTACTGTGTTAAACACTATTCACTAGATCTAGTCGATGTCGGCCTGCTGTCAACATGTCTTTAATGACATCACACAGCTAACCAGAGAGATGGAGAGACAATGACTGATCACACATTTAAGGTTATTGAATATTTCACATAGACCGCAGTCACCGCACGCACGCACGCGCACACACACACACACACACACACGCACACAGCATACTTTGGATTCCAGAATGGGCAACATAAATTTGCATCACAAATGCAAAGTACAAGGAGTCAGTGCTCTGCGAAAACACTGACTGCAGTGTTTACTGTCTGTTAGTTCAATTAGCACTCACAATTTTGCCACGTGAAAAAAGTAAATAACCACACATGAGGGGGACCCAACCCCCAACCTAACCCAACCCCCCCCCCCCCCCTCAGATCTCTTCCCACTCATCCCTGTGGAATTGCATGCAGAGTATTTTAATCCATGTGGAAAGACGGGCTGTCATTCAAGCTATACCCACTAACTACTATCCTGTCTACTGTTGTCTATTAGGCTGCATGGACACGACGGACCACCACCACCACAGTGTGTGAATCAGTGATAGTAGTAGCATCATCGTTTTTTTGGGGTTATTTTTGCACTGAGGCTGGATGATATTATCCACACAGGCTCGCCACTGCACATCAAGCTACACTCGCACGGTACTGGAAATCTGTGTGTGTGTGTCTCAGAGAGGGCAATGTCAGTTACAAGTCTGAAAGACTATGACATAACGCTCACTAGTAGTAGTAGAACACACACACACACACACACACACACACACACACACACACACACACACACACACACACACACACACACACACACACACACACACACACACACACACACACACACACACACACACACACACACACACACACACACACACACACACACACACACACACACACACACACACACACACCAAATAGAATGCTTAGTGTATGTTGCCAGTGCCACCATGCATGTTCAAAAGCAAAATGATGTTCAAAGGATGTTCAATGCAAACAAAAGTACCAAAGCAAACAGACATAATCTCCCCTTCTTATCTCACACAATAAGGGGTTCATTGCACGTTGAGCACTATTGATCAGCACAGACTGTGAACAAAGCTTTGTGGAGTGGAGGAGAAGTTGTTGGGCAACAACTCAAATCTCTCAACTTCAAAAGGAACGCAATGATTATTATGAACTTGAATAATAGACTAGTGTTGTTGCACTCAACTCCAGGCAGCAGGGAGAAAGTCACAATGTTCAACCAAAAACACGTTCATTTATTGAGGCTGCAGCAAATCTCTCTCTCTCTCTCTCTCCCTCTATCTCTCTATCTATCTCTCTCTCTCTCATATGATTCTGGAAGATGTTGATAAGGTTCTGAACAGGAGCAAGCGGTGACATTACAATCCAATCTAACGTGTTGCTTTATTTTATGTGATGCGGTCATGAGAACGCACACCAGGGGGCTTTTTGTTAAGCGAGATGCAAACCCTTTTCAACAAGAACGATGCTCAGTGTGTTGGTTACACTGACGGAATGATAACTGTTATTATGGGATCAATGGATCATGCATCCGAACCAAATTCAGTCCAGAGACTACAGACAGACAGTACACTAGCCAATAATCAATCAATCATGCTTTCTTTTAAATTAAACGACAAAACCAACGTATCGCAAGATTGAGTCAGGACAGCGCAGATTTTTCCCAAGACTTCACTCACACACACACACACACACACACACCAACTGTTTTGCAGAAAACATCGAACGGGTCCATTATACATTAATCATGGCTACATGAAGAGTGAAGTCGACCATTTGATAAACCGTGCGGTCTAATATCATGGGTAATGATATGTTCTGAGTTGAAGACTGAAAGGGGGGGGGGGGGGGGTGCAGTGCACTGACTCATTGCATAATAACGGGGGACAAACAAACAACACTTATTGCCAGTTATGTTCGGTTCGGTGCAATAACGGGAGTTTGGCTCGCCTTTTACGCACATTGCAGCGCCTGGATCAATGCAATATCCAACTAGTCAGAGTGTGCGTACTAGCCTACAACGGAGAGACTCAAAGCCCCCGCTCATACACACACCGTAGATCGGATCATAATCAGAATCAAACCGGCATCAGCCGCGCACCACCACCACCACCACCCGGGTAGGCTATAATTAGCCACCCCGGAACAATTATGATGAACCATGAGAGCTGCGTTGCGTGTACTGTACTGTAGTTTATGTGTGTGCGTGCCGTGCGTGCCACTCACTCACCTGACTGCGTGGCGGTGGAACGGATCACGGCGACAGTGACGAGAAGCCACCGGAGGAGACCCGCGGAGAGGAGGAACTTCATCTTATTGGGGATCAAAGGACGAAAAGCCTCGACAGTTGGTTTTAACTCCAGTTGGAACTCACATGTCCGATTATTCAAAAAAAAAATAGGTATCCCCCGTTTTCAAATTAAAACGAAATAATGAAGCGTCCGGTCCGGGGGGGTGGGGGGTCTTGATGAGAAGCCACACACACACATACACAAACCCCGTGCCACCATGCACCTCTCCGTCCGTGCGTGCGCGCGCGCGTCCTCCTCCTCCTGTCCTAAACAATCCCACGTCGGTCGCGGTGGCTCCGCTTAATTCTTATTTCTTGCTTGCTTCCTTTGATGCTACGGCAGAAGTTTTAACCAACTCGCATTGGTTGTTGGTTTGTTGTTCAGCCGCTTAACACACAGACCAAATGTTTGGATGGGTTTTTCTTTTCACTCAGCCGCTGATTCCACCAGTCTCATTACCCGAGTCTCTCTCTCACTCTCACTCACACACACAAACACTACTGCCTGCCATAGCGCCCGGTGGCTGAGAGAGAGAGGGGGGGGGGGGGGCTGTGGGAGAGGGGGGGTGGGTGGTGGTCTGGAGGGGGGGGGGGGGGAGTGGGGGGGGGTCTAGACACACCCCCTCGTTCCGGCTAACACCTCCCTCCGTGCGTTTGGATTGGTCTTCCAAAAACGCCAAGAGTTTTTTTTTTCTTCAAATACGCCCACAATGACTTATCAGTCTCACGTCCCTCTGATTGGCTCCATTATAAGGGCTCTGTGGACCCGCTGT
Organism: Electrona antarctica; assembly: GCF_951216825.1. Taxonomy (NCBI): domain Eukaryota; kingdom Metazoa; phylum Chordata; class Actinopteri; order Myctophiformes; family Myctophidae; genus Electrona; species Electrona antarctica. The sequence continues at coordinate 17,488,492 of NC_136803.1, read as the reverse complement.
CAATACACCTGTCACCACCAACTGTTCCAGGCAGGCAGCCTGTGTGTGTGTGTGTGTGTGTGTGTGTGTGTGTGTGTGTGTGTGTGTGTGTGTGTGTGTGTGTGTGTGTGTGTGTGTGTGTGTGTGTGTGTGTGTGTGTGTGTGTGTGTGCGCGCACGCGCCAGTGTGCGTGTGTGCGTGCGCGCGCCGAGCTGAGAGGCAGGCAGAGTGGTATGGTATGGTATGGTTTGATGATCACTCACAGCATATTTCCCAGACAAAAGAGAAGCCAGAGAAGTGTTGAAATGTCCAAACGGTGTCATCTGGGCTGGGTGGTGGGTAGAAGTAGGCTAGCTTCCATGTCAAGGACCCCCCATGGCCAGTGGCTATCAGAATCACCTACAGAAGACGAAAAGCAGGGGGGGAAAAGTCTGCATTATTCCACATTACTCAAACATGTTCAAGATTTTTTTTCACAAATATTTGCTATAGGCTACTTGAGAATATATTAAGTTCTATAAAACAGTGGTTCCCATACTTTTTCATGTAAAGGACCCCCAAATTGACACTAATTAGCCCGCGGACCCCCATTTGAAAAGATATGCCTGCAGGGACCCCCCATAAGAGAAAATTTTCACGGCTCTAGCAGTGATTCTCAACCCGTTTAATTTCAAGGACCCCCAGTTTGACATGCATTAGTCTACGGACCCCCCATTTAATGCCATTTCTACCTCTGGGACCCTGAATTTATATTGTAAAATCAATGTTAATAATATTAATAATAAATATAATAAAAATAATAATTTAAGGGTTAAATGGACCCTTATGGGCCTCCTATTTATTAGCATTTCTATCATTGGGACCCCAATACATATTGTAAAATCAAACTTAATTTAACTCTGAGAGTGTACAAATGGAACCAAATGGACCCTAACTCTCAGAGTTACAGACCCATAAGGGTCCATTTGGTTCCCAACTATCATTTAGCTGCATGGGTTGGCCGGGGACCCCCTGGAACTCCCTCAAGGACCCCTGGGAGGGCCCCGGACCCCACTTTGAGGACCACTGACCCGGAGGAGGACATCCAATCTGCCGTGTCTTTGTTGTTTGGATACATTAGTAATCAGGTCCAGGGTGGGTCAAAACTAAAGGAATATGCTCTGCTATTTATGTTGGCGGTGCAGCAATGCTGCTTGGTTGTTAAGTGGGCGACCTAGGAATTTGGAATATGGGTTATACAGGGCTTTGTTCTGCCTGTGTTCTGGAGGAAAAGAGTGCCAGTGGAATGGCTACAATGCAAATGTATAACAGGGAGAGAAGGCATGGGCTACAATATAACCTCTTATTAGGCGTCAGTGGTGGAGCAGTGTTGATTTCGTCGACTAAAAACTAAGACGAAAAATGTTCGTCGAATACCTTTTTCCACTGACGAAAACTAAATGGAAACTAAATGAAAACTAAGCTATATGATGACTAAAACTAAGACTAAATATACTGACAATTTCGTCAACAAATAAAAACTAGACTAAAATGTTAGGAAGGGACTATAGTGGACAAGAGATCCAGTATAAGTCATTTTACACTTGGTTGCATGCTGAAAATAGCAGATCTACAAGCTCACAACGCGTCGCAGACTCACAGCGCGACACGTTGTGAGCTTGTAGATCGGCTATTTTCAGCAGGTGTAAAAACACTCATTATGACGGCAAAATACATTTTGGTCAACTAAATAAACTGTAGATTTAGTCGACTAAAACTAGACTAACACTAAGACATTCCATGTGACTAAAATGTGACTAAAACTAAAGGAAAACTATTCAAAAGACTATGACTAAAACTAAAATAAAAAACTGCTGCCAAAAACAACACTGTGGCGGAGGAGTATATACTGAAATGTTTTAGCCTATCAGTAAAAGTATCAATACCACAATGTAGAAATATTCCCATTTCACAAGCTTGTCATGTATAAAAACCTTTCGAAAATAGCAGATCTACAAGCTCACAAACAATAGAATAATGCATCACTTGTAGTTGTAGATCGGTTATTTTCAAATAAAGCCACAGCAGGGTTGAAAACTTGAAGTGGTTAATAGATGTTTTTTATTAGATTTTAATAATTATAGTGGGGTAAAAAAAGTAGGCCTAATATAATTTGCATCTGAGATGTATAGTGGAGTAAAAGTAAAAGTATTGAACATTGGAAATACTCAAGTACAAAAAAATACCTCAAAATTGTACTTCAACTTGAGTTAAAAAGAAAATTACCTCAATTATTGTACTTTACACCTGCTAGTTTGTGGCAAAGAAAGAAAGAAAGAAAGAAAGAAAGAAAGAAAGAAAGAAAGAAAGAAAGAAAGGAGACTCTGATCTTTGCAACCGTTACGCAGCGGCAGCAGCAGTGCTAGTATCAGCCCACATGGGGTCACGCTTTGCGGATCGCATCACATACTGTAGCCAGGAGGCTGTAAAATGTATATGATGCTGTTCATGGACCGGAGCAGACAGTGAAATGTATGGACCTCAGAGTACAGTTTCAGGGCCAGTCATTTTTACTACCCAGGGAGCAGGGACGTGCAGAGAGTGTCAGAGAGGCATGGGGGCTGAGATCTCTTATAAGAGGACATACTTTTGGACAAAAAATAGCGAAAATGGCAGATCTACAAGCTCTCAACGCGTCACAATATTTGCCTTTGAGATGTAGTGGAAGTATACTGACATTTTTTAAATACTCCAGTAAAGTAAAAGTACCTCAAAATGTTAAAGTACTTAAATAAATGTAGTTGCACCACAGTTGACTGGTATGGTGTGAAACCAATAAGAGTTCAGGCCTTGTGGAATCCATTTATTATGACCTATGTCAGTGGTTCTCAACGTGGGGTCCGGGGGTCCTTGAGGGAGTTCCAGGGGGTTCCCCAGCTAAATGATAATTAGGAACCAAATGGACCCTTATGGGTCTGTAACTCAGAGAGTGTACAAACGGAGCCAAATGGACCCGACACACTCTCAGAGTAAAATTAGCATTGATTTTACAATATAATATTGGGGTCGACTCTCAGAGATAGTAATGCCATTAAATGGGGGGTCCGTAGCTTAATGCATGTCAAACTGGGGGTTTATTATGTGTAAGATATTCTATATGATTTCCAAAGCCACTCTATCCATTTGTGCCCAATCATTTAAACCCCACGTTCATTTGGTGTCCTCTGCTACCATCTGCTGGACTATAGAGAGCATTGCTGGTTATGCTTGTAATAATCAGTGGTAAACTATACCCAGCCCAGCAGCAGAACATAATCTTAACCTTTACCAGATGCAAAATTATAAAAACAATGCATTAACCCTTCTATCCAATAAAATCATTGTAAATGGGCCATAGCCTATAGTTGCCAAGTGCCAACTCAACTCAAGGTAGCCTATATATGGCTACATATAGGCCTATATATACTGGTACTGTACTGTAGGCCTACCCAAATATTAGGCTACTCAACAAGTGCATTTTGCAAATATTCTACTTATTGAGTTAGTATAGGCCTATAGCTACAAACTATAACTAAAGATTTAGAAATGTAGACATGATAAAAAATAACTAAGCCAAAGCTTTTCCAGAAATTCACAAAATATAAAAGAACACACAACAGCTCAGATGATGATAATAACAAAAACTCTAATGCAAATGTGTCATTAATGTCATTAATGACATTAAATTAGCGCCAAGACGCGAGTCAGTCTTCTCACCCCCCCTCCCCCCCTCCCCACACACACACGCACACACACACACACCAAACAGAGTTTTGAGCGGCATATATAGTAGCCTATAGCAATTAGCAACAACAACTAACAAGCAAGGCGAGGCCAGCATTATCATGAATAAATAATTCATATTATTGTCATTGACAATATAGGCTACATGTATGTTCATTTTGTTTATGTTCAGGCTAACTTTTTGCTCGAGCAAATTAAGTGCGTCACGACACGAGCTGATGGCCCAACTTGTTCAGAGAGTGAAAACAATTAGCCTAAAAACAAATAGGGCTTAATATATTACTGCCTATAGTCTGGAACACACAACAGCTCAGATGATGATAATAACAAATGTGTCATTAATGGCATTAATGACATTAAATTAGCGCCAAGACGCGAGTCAGTCTTCTCACCACACACACACACACACACACACACACACGGGCTCCAAACAGAGTTTTGAGCGGCATCGCAATTAGCATGTTCAGGCTAACTTTTTGCTCAAGCAAATTAAGTGCGTCACGACACGAGCTGATGGCCCAACTTGTTCAGCAAGAGTGAAAACAATTAGCCTAATTATAATCAAATAAAAACGAATAGGGCTTAATATATTACTGCCTAGTAGTCTGCCTTCTACACCGTCGTCCAAAGGTTAATGGAAATATACATATAAGCCTTAAAACCCACCTCTTATTGGCGCTGAAAACCACTGGTCAGTCAGCAGTCAGGTGAACAAGTCTCAGTGACAAACCCATCCAGGTTGAACTCACACAAACACAGCCATTACTTTTCAAAAATGGCGCGAATCAGACAGAGGAGTGATCTGGTCCTATCAGACAGTGCAGGTTAGTAGGCGTTCCCCACAGTGGCTTTCCCTGTGCAATAATTGTCACGTGTATCGCTCCGCCTATAGCTTAGAGTCCCTCCGCGGGAGGAAATAGTCCTTTCTTGTTTAGGCTACCATGTGCCTTAGCAGCCTATCACAGTATAAAGTGTCTATTATGTGGAATTTTAACATAACACGTGAGTGCATTGTATATTTTTTTAGTGTGTGTGTGTGTGTGTGTGTGTGTGTAGGTTATGTATTTTTTTATGCTGTATGTACATTGCACAAAATAAGTAAATAAATAAATGTAAATCCCAATTAAATACATTAATACATTCAGGATCAGGAATATTAATATAATTAGGCCTATTTAATATTCTAAATAATGAATGAAATAAATACATTTAAATCCCATATACTAGGATTCGTTATAGGAATTTCATAATCCAATATAAATTTCTATTGGAAGACTGGAAAATGCTATGGGCCTGCAGTGGTTCTCAAACTTTCAAGGACCCCCAAATTGACACTAAATAGCCCACGGACCCCCATTTGAAAAGATATCCCATAAGAGAAGATTTTTATGGCTCTAGCAGTGATTTTCAACCCGTTTAATTTCAAGGACCCCCAGTTTGATATAGCATTAGTCTACAGACCCCCATGTAATAGCATTTCTATCTCTGGGCCCCCAATTTATATTGTAAAATCAATGCTAATTTAACTCTGAGAGCATACAAATGGAACGGGTCCATTTGGTTCCATTTCTACACTCTTTGAGTTACAGACCCATAAGGGTCCATTTGGTTCCAAACTTAGCTGTGTCCCACCTGGAACTCCCTCAAGTACCCCTGGGGGTCCCCCACTTTGGGAAACACATGGCCTATAGGATAGTTTTTTTTAAAGTAGGCTACTTTGCTACTACTGTCCACCATGTACTTATGACTATATAGACAACTTATATGTTTGGTACAGTAGACCAACTACTATGTTGATGATGCCAATACATTTGTAGGCTACTTTAACTCAAGTATAGCCTACAATGTTGAATACAGGACTCTTACTTGTAACAGAATGAGTATTTCTGTGGTTCTCAAACTGGGTCCTATACACTCAGGGGTCAATATTGTTTAAAGTTGCATCATGACAAGATCACATGCACTCAACACATCGCAATGTGACACGTTGTGTGCTGCCCGCACAGAATACAAAACTCTGATGCTGGCATTCAAAGCAACCAAAGGTATGGCTCCCCCATATCTTGCAAGTATGATTGAACCCTACAAACCCTCCCGCGCACTCAGATCAGCCAACGCAGGGAAACTGGAAGTACCCTCACTAAAAACGCCGGGACAACGCTCCACACGTCCCAAACTCTTCTCCCTTCTTGCTCCAAAACTGTGGAATGCACTTCCCGTTGCAGTCAGAACTGCAGCATCACTCCCAATCTTCCGCCGTAGTCTGAAAACCCACCTCCATCATGGCCCATAGCACTTACCCTACCCCCTTAGATAGCATTTCTGTAGACTTAGACAGCACTATAATTGCATTGTATGTAGTCATAGCACATCATAGTACATATGTATAGCAGTATATATGTATAGTTTATATGTATAGTTTCATTATATAGATATTCCACTGTTACGTTCTTAGCTTACGGTACGCATGTTTCATGATAAATGCTTTTTTATGTGATGTATTCCCATGCTTTTTTGTTCTTGCTTAATGTAAATCGCTCTGGATTAAGAGCGTCTGCTAAATGCCTACATTGTAAATTGTAAATTGTCTTGTAGATCTGCTATTTTCAAAAATATATATTGAAAAGCAATGCATGTATATGAACTGGCTCCCCCAGAGTTAGTGTCGAAGTGTCCTTGAGCAAGACACTGAACCCCTAATTGCTCCTGATGTGCTGGTTGGTGCCTTGCATGGTTTCCACTGCCATCGGTGTGTGAATGTGTGTGTGAATGGGTGAATGTAATGCACAATCTATGTTAAGCGCCTTGGATAAAGGCGCTATATAAATGCACTATTTATCATGGTACAACATGTTATCAGATGGGGGTCCGCACTGCCAAATACATATTTACTTGGGGGATCCTTGACATTAAAAAAAAGTTTGAGAACCATTGTGCTTTTTACTTTGAAAAAGAAAAAAATCTAAGTAGAAGAAGTCTACTTAGAAGTCTACTACTTTTTCCGAGTTTTTTTTTCCGAGTGCACTGCAGGCACTTGAACTGTCATGTGAGACAGAAAAGGTCTGTCACTCTGACCTCGGGCAGAGTTACTCCGTCACACTAGACAGCTGCACGGCCACAGAAGTGTGTGTGTCTGTCCGTGCCTGCCTGGGACAATGACACTGTGCCATGTCAACTTGTGGGTCTGGGATTTAGTTTGTTGTCTGTTGTCAAGGATTATAAACAGAATAAATGTACACATTGTGTATAATGGCCTTTTAATTGAAGACGACGATGATGATGATGATGATGATGATAAATAGTGCATTTATATAGTGCCTTTACATAGATTGTGCATTACATTCACCTATTCACACACACATTCATACACCGGTGGCGGAGGAAACCATGCAAGGCACCAACCTGCACATCGGGAGCAATTAGGGGTTCAGTGTCTTGCTCAAGGACACTTCGACACCAACTCTGGGGGAGCCCGGGTTCGAACTGGCAACCTTGCGGTTACCATCCAGCCGCTCTACCCCTGAGCCACCACTTAACTGCCCATGATGATGATGACGACATGTTGGTATAAAAAATGTAAGCATATAAGTTTGAGATTAAAGATTTGTATTAATAAATATGAGTAGACAATTACAATTGGTTGGTGTCAGTTCCTCAAAATTATTTTTTGATTGATTGTGTCCCAATCAATCTATTGTGTTCCAGCTTGGATTGGTAGCCTATAATTTCTATCCCACGATTTTGTAACCCATTTTTCACCCGGTGCCAATTGCCTATATAAACTGTAATCCTGGGTGCTACTCTCTCCCTCTGCCAACCTGGGGAGAGCCCCAAACTGAGCTCATGCTTCCTTCAATGAGTTCAGGAGTGAGTATAGGCCGCTTCTTATCACCTGACAGGGGGGGGAGTTTCCCTGGAATAGGACGTATATTGCGTGGATTAAGGAACATGTTATTCCAATCAGTTCCTTTCCCCTTCATCAGGCGCCACGGCTGACCAGGGGAGGCAGTATAGAGACCAGGATTACCACATGTTTTTTCTGAGCTTACCTACCCTATAGGACAAGGGGGGGGGGGGGGGGGGGGGGGACATGCAAACCACCCAGAAAGGCTCTTTCGCCAACCCCACCTAGTAAGAGAAACCTATGAAAATCTGGGAACTAAATCGTTACCAAGAACTTTCTTCACCAATGTGTTTCTAAAGGTGTCTAATAACATAACATGTACTAAAAGTTTGAAATTCAACTCCCGTGGGAAATCTGAGTTATTAGCATGATATGTGACCATACCATTAAATCAAAATTTCATCATTCTTTAAGTAGCATGTGACATGAAACTAGGTGATTCTGAATCCATTCCAGGCATTAGTTTTGCACAAAAAACACTCCTTGGGAGGAAAACAGCCATAGCCGTCATCACAAATGTGATGAGGTGGATTTAGCTCAATGAGTGTTTTTTGTGCAAAACTAATGCTTGGAATGGATTCAGATTGGCGTGTGCGGTCACCCTCTTGTTTTTTCAAGATTTCCTCTACTGGAATGGATTCAGAATCATGTGTTTCATATGTCACATGCTACTTAAAGAATGATTCAATTTTGACTTTTTTTGCCTTAGGATGTTAATGGTATGGTCACATATTATGCTAATAACTCAAATTTGTTAATAGACACCTTTAGAAACACATTGGTGAAGAAATTTCTTGGTAAAGATTTAGTTCCCAGTTTGGTACCTGATAAAATATGGGCGCTGCTGACGTGGAGGAGAGAACTCACCCCCATGCAGTGCCCACAGCGTCCCTGGACAATTGGGGTGGCAATTCTAATATCCTCATGACCCACCAGTGCAGGGCCCTGGCCCTCAGGTTGATCTAAAGGGCCCCCTGGGGGTTCCCGAACTCTACTTTGGAATGGAAACCATTGGTTAAACCGCTTGACTCACTCAACGCTGTCACCAGTCACACGGTGCCACAATATTGGGGTCAAATGACAGGCATGGTTTGTCTGCCCCTGGGCAGCAGGGCTTATAGAGGAAAGGTGAAGGACACTGGGCCCTAATAGCTCTATAGTGACTCAGTCTCGTTGGAGTGGAAGCATCAGTGTGGCCAGATTTTGTGAGAGAAACAAGCAACCATGGTCTATACTAAAAACAAGCCAAAGAAGCGACTATGGCTATAAGTCTACAAGCTACAAGCTCACAATGTGTCACAATGCAATGGGTTGTGAGCTTGTAGATCTGCTATTTAAAAAATATATATATATATCTGGTACAATATCCTGGCACAGAATGTTTACAGATGGGGATACACGGACGTAGCCTATTCATTTGGGACACATGACAATGTTTGAGAACAGCTAGTTTGAACAACATAGGAAGCAAACACAAATAAGCCTATTTTGTCATTATATGTAACTTCCGATGAATTGAGTACAAAGGACCTCAATGGACACAAGCCATATTATATAGGCTTTCTTGGGTTTAAATTAAAATCCTCTTAGCAGACCTTGTATTGAACTGTAGCCTATACTTTCCTGCATGTGTGTTCGTTTTGCAAACTGCTAATAAAGTAGCCTAATCGTCAAGCTCCTGAAGTTTGCGGATGACACCACCCTGGTGGGCCTCATGTCCAAAGGGGATGAGTCGGCCTACAGGAGGGAGATCGAGCGGCTGCGGAGTTGGTGCAGCAACAACAACTTAGAGCTAAATGCAATAAAGACAGTAGAGATGGTGGTGGACTTCAGGAGGAACGCAGCCCCGCCCCCTCCCATCATGCTGGGAGGCACCCAGGTGACCCCAGTAGAGTCATGTCGGTTCCTAGGCATGATCCTCTCTCGGGACCTGAAGTGGGAGCTGAACATCATGGCCCTCCTGATTCCTGAAGAAGGCCCAGAAGAGGCTGTACTTCCTCAGGCAGCTGAGGAAGTTCAGACTGTCAAGGACCATGATGGCTCAGTTTTACACAGCCATCATTGAGTCCATCCTCACACACTCCATCATCACCTGGTTCCCCGCTGCAGCTGCAAAATATCGCCAAGCTGCAACGAGTGATACGCTCTGCGGAGAGGTTGATTGGCCGCCCACTGCCCTCCCTCAAGTCCCTGCATGACTTGAGGAGAGCGAGAAAGATCATGGCCGACCCCTCCCACCCTGGCCACGGCCTCCTCACCCTACTCCCCTCTGGGATTGCGCCTGCGCCTGCCGAAGGCTACAAAAGTCCGCCACAGACTGAGCTTTTTCCCCTCAGCCGCCAGGCTGCTAAATGACTCTGGTTTCCCTCCCACGGTCCCACCCCCACCCCCTAGGGAGTATCACCGGACATGTTTGCACTATGTTCCATAAATTCTGCACTTTATATTTATACTTCCTGCACAGTGTTGTTGTTATTTGTGTTATATGTGAAAAAAGGAATAAGGAATGCACACACGCAATGTCAAAACAAACTCCTATGTGTTTTACACAATGGCAAATAAAGGTATCTGAATCTGAATCCAATCAATCAATCAATCAATCAATCAATCAATCAATCAATCAATCAATCAATCAATCACTCGCAGCCTGCATGAACTAGCCTAACAAAATAATATAAAGCAACTTTACAGGAAAAACAAGCCCAAAGTCGCTTATAATAAACAGACATGGCAACGCTCATGGCTGTGGATTGTGGAACTGAAGTTCACGGCAGGGCTTTACGCAGCGCTCGGGTGTCACTCTCGCCTTGATCCCCGTCCCAGCCAGCATGCCACTGGACGACATGTTCTACCGCGGGACTTTTATATAATCCTTTCTTTTATTGAGTGATATTATGGGGTCGAGTGGAAGAATGAGTCTGGAATAGTGCAGCTCCTCAGGGACAACCGGAGCACTCATAGACTCATAGCCTACTACGCGTAAAAGTTGTCCAGTTTGTTGACCGTGATGGCTTTGGAGTGCACGTCGCTCGTGAAAGTGGGGCTTGTTTTGTTTGTTGCAGGTAAGCCATTATACGAGTGTTTCTTGAGATTGTATTCAGTGGTATTAAAATGACCAAATTAGTGCATTGTGTTGGCTAGAGAGGCTACATGTGAGACGAAATGCCCGCTGCCCTGCCCTGTATGCGAATAAAGAATTTTACAGTAACACAAATCAAACCTGCGACGGGCAATTGCGCGCGGGCTTGTATGCGCACGAGAGAAACTTACCTAGGCTACTACTACACATTGTAACATAACATGAGCCATCAATCAACATAGACTAGACTACAAACGTTCATAACTTGGTTTCAGATATACATCATGAACAAACGTCCATAATAAGCAGCAACAAGTTGACGTTTTGGTCTCTATATCCCCTCTTCATCACCTATATTTCATGGCAGGGACGCCCAGAATTATTATAATTTGAGAGAACCATGCACAGCCCTGGCTGTGCTCTATTAACATGCAACCAAGTGTGAGAATTAGAATTATGTTCTAGTTTTAGTATGATGAGTGAGTTCTAATGAGTGACGATGAGCTGGTATACCTGCCAAATTTAGAACAAACAGGGGGAAGTTCTATACTGCTCTGCCAACAAAATGTGGAATGCCCTGACTCCCATCCATTAAAACATGCATTACCAGGTAGGTAGGTAGGTATGTGGGTGGGTGGGTGGGTGGCTGGGTAGGTAGGTAGGTAGGTAGGTAGGTAGGTAGGTGGGTGGATGGGTGGGTAGGTAGGTAGGTAGGTAGATAGTTGAAATGAAGAAAATGCCAGCACTCATTGTATGTCCTTTTGATATGAATTTATTTACCTCTGACGTTGATAAATATGTGAGATACAATCAACAGTAATTAAAGACAGGTGTCACCTGTTCTTGCTCAGGTAGGTAGATAGGCCTACTTTATTCAGCCCAGAGGGGAAATTAAGGTGTTACAGCAGCTCTGATAGACATCAATAAAACACATTGTAATACAAAGTGCTGTTTACATTCCTGACTAATAAAGTAGGCTATTCAATCAATCAATCAATCAATCAATCAATCAAAATGAACAAATAAATGAATGCCTTCAATAAAACTAAAATATTCCAAGTTTATCCCTGGGATATAGATGAGATCATTGCCAAAGCTTGGTAGTGTCTCAGTTTTCTATATTTTAAAATCCACCATCACTAAATAAATCCATCCTGTCTAAATGAGTTTCCCATATTGCGCGATGAGCCATGAGCCACAGCTGTGGATACACATATATCCATAAGTGGATCTTGTCATATTCATCAGCATCGCTTTCATGTAATCCATAAAGAGATACGGTCGGAACGACATAATTGCATGTCTCTGCATGACTTTCATCTCTGATCCTGAAAGCAAGGCACGTGTAGCACATGCATGATGGGTTATGGTACATTCATGAGCATGGTTTCCATGGGATGTTTAGCATTTGTGATTCTCTTGTACACACACACACACACACACACACACACACACACACACACACACACACACACACACACACACACACACACACACACACACACACACACACACACACACACACACACACACACGTGTGGTCTTTTGTAGTCTTTTGCAGTCTTTTGCGGTTATTTGCCTTTTTTGGGCCTATTCGTGGCCACATACTAAAAATCATAATGTGGGGGCTGGTCATGCATGATTGTGTGGGGGGGCCCCACACAATAATGCATACACAGTAGGGGATTTAGGCTGGTTTTAGGCATAGTTTTACTGAGGTTAAGTTTAGGAATAAGGTTAGTTTTAGCCATAGTTTTACTCTGGTTACATTTAGGAATAACTGGTGGCGACCACTCCGAGGTCGCCGTATTAGACCCGGGGCGAGCGTTCTTGTGTGTACACTACATGGAGTAGAAGAGAGGACTCAGCACACAGCCCAGAGGGTCTCCTGTGTTGAGGGTCAGAGGATTTGATGTTACGTTGCCCATATGCTTGGCGGTTAGTTCACCAGGAAGTCTAGTATTTTCCAGTCACGCAAGTTCAGATGCAGGCCTATGGCTTTCTGTCTGAGCTATATGTATCGAGCTTAATGGCAGGAACTAACTATCGTGTTGAATGCCAAGCTGAAACAGCATACTGTCTTACAGTACATATAGGCAGGGAAGGCAGATGTAGCATCACAGTAGGCAGGTATAGGACATCAGCCTGGGCAAGAAGAGCCCCAACCTCCATGCTATCATTCAGCATGCACACTATCAATTCCATAAGGCATTTATTTTCTATCTTCTTTCACACATTAATTAGTCTTTTACCCTTTAACACATTTTGGGCGAGAACCCCTTTTGGTGTTTTAAGCATTATGTTATACTTTAGCTATTGAAAAATAGCAGATCTACAAGCTCATAGCGCGGCACCGAGTGCCGCGCTATGAGCTTGTAGATCTGCTATTTTTTGAAGAATCGTGAAAATGTAGTGCAAATCTTTGAATATATATTCTTTCAGAGTGAACGTTTTTAACTAAAATCTTTGCTTCTGGGGGGGGGGGTCCCTGGAACAACATATTTTCAGATGGGGGTCGGCCGCCAATTACATATATATTTGGGGTTCCTTGAGATGAAAATGTTTGAGAACGACTGACATAGAAACATGGGTTTTTCAGAAAACAGTCACGATTTAGACGACATTTGTAGAATAGTCCTCAGGTCTCTGCGTATACAATATTGTCGCAGATGAATCATGTTTTTTGTGTTGAAAAAGGCAGGCGACAACTTCAAGGTAATATGACGAGTATAGGCTACATGAGTCATTACCTGACTCACTCCTTGATCTTTCTGCCTTCAAATACTCCTTTATGAAAAGTTTGATGCAGACGCAAAACGTTGAACAAAATGTTTTAGCCTTGAGATGCTCGGAGAGTGAAAACATACAGTAACAGGCAGGGAGTTAGTCACCCAGCATTCCCCAGAGCGTTTATAGGTAGGCTACACTCCTTTATTCCCCTATAGACACCAACTCTCTGCAAATCGCTTGCTATTTTTGCCAAATGTTTGCCCAGAATAGGGACACTATAGGTTCAAGGAGGATACTGTGGTGGTCACTAGAGATTCCAGTGTTAGCAGGAGGATTGCAGACCTCTGTGTGTGTGTAGGTGTCCACCTACACACCGTCAAACACAAAAAGATTATTTATTGCTCCCTTTTTCTATTCGCTATTGAGGTTTTTCAATGAGAGGAGCCGGATGCTTTTAAATGAATGTTGTTAAATGAATGTGTTTCTCTTTCATCTCCTCTCTCTCTCTCTCTCTCTCTGTAGCCCATGTTCTTCCGTTGGGGTCTGGCTGCCACATTGGTCTTTATGAGATGATGATCAATGAGCACTGCCTTCCAATGTTCACCAAAGACATGGGCACTCTGGATCAAGGCCTGTGGTGCAGCTGGCCGGACACCCTGAAGTGAGTTTTTGCGCACTATATGCAGAAAGAAAGAAAGAAAGAAAGAAAGAAAGAAAGAAAGAAAGAGAGAAAGAACGAAAAGTAAATGCAAACGTTAATATATAGAAACCACGTATTCTTGTTTACATTCAGAAATATCAAAACAAAAACAAGTACTACTCATTACAACTGGTAAAGAAAGAGGATAGGCCTACAACACAAGAGCCAAACACAGTGACATTATGTGGTACACAGTAATTGGGTTAACGACCGTCATCCTGGCATCATTGGCTATTTTTGAACCAGCAGTGTATAAGAGGTGTCAGGGTGCCTCGATTGCAGAATAGAACAGGACACGAAACACAAAAGAGGTATAAAGGTTAGTCTTTGCTTAGAAAAATACCAAACACAGAATACAGGTCAAAACTAGGAGGTCGGTCAGACAACAAGCAAACAAAGGCAGGCAAGGGCGAAGCAGTATAAAGGCAAATAGTCAGGCTAGGTAGTAGGCAGTGAAAGACTCACATGCTGCATGGGGTCAAGAGCACACAACAGGTAGCAGGTACAGGCTGGAATAAAACAGTGGTGGAATAAGTACACAACGTTTTTACTTAAGTATCAATCCTGCAATGTAGACATAGTAATAGTAAAAGTCCAGAATTCAAAATGTACTTGAATAAAAGTACAAAGGTATGGGCATACAAATGTACTTAAAGTACCAAAAGTAAAAGTACTAATTATGCAGAATGTCCCATATATAAGGTACAGGTCCATTTGGTTCCATTCGTAGCTTATCATTATGGTACAGTTGTCTATATTCTGTTTGCACTGCAATAAAAGACATGAGAGAGTAGATGCTTTTTCATGGGAGTCAAGGAGAGAGAGTGTGTGTGTGTGTGTGTGTGTGTGTGTGTGTGTGTGTGTGTGTGTGTGTGTGTGTGTGTGTGTGTGTGTGTGTGTGTGTGTGTGTGTGCATGCTCGCGCATGTATGCTTGAAAGTGTGCTTCTGGCCGTGTGCATGCATGCGTTGACACCTATGAATGACATGCATGAACACGACATTTCCAAGCCAATGCTGTTGTTTTGTTCCTTGGAACTGTATTTGTAGCAACCCGAAACACTGATGGGATGGTTGGGAGTGTTAGAATACATGTCCTCACATTCTCCTTCTGTGCTTCTCACATAAAAACCATCCTGATCGTTGGAAGCAGCTTACTACTTCTATTAGCAGTGGTGGAAGTACTGTAGGCCTACTTAAGTACAATTTTGAGGTATTTGTACATTACTTGAGTATATCATATTCTCACAGCATTTCAGAGGCAAATATTGTACTTTTACTCCACTACAATTACTTGACAACCTTTGTTACTATAGTTACTTTGTAGATTTTGATTATTATTGCAAAACACACGTTAACCACTTCAGCCCTTCGGCCATTTGAAAATAGCCGATCTACTTGTAGATATACACTGTGTGTGTGTGTGTGTACAGTTGGAGGCCATCGATATTGTCCTTTTCTTTTTGCTGAGGTTTGCGTGATCTGCGCAAAAGGACAGTTAACCCATTTTGGGCGGGAACCCCTTTTGGTGTTTTAAACATTATGTTATAATTTAGCTATTGAAAAATAGCAGATCTACAAGCTCATAGCGCGCCACCGAGTGGCGCGCTACGAGCTTGTAGGTCTGCTATTTTTGAAAAATCGTGAAAATATTTATTTCAGAAAACTGGAGGATTTAGAAGGATTTTTTTAAATTTTGAGGTCAGGCCTAAATGGGTCAAATGATAAGGGACAATATCGGTGGCACCCAACTGTACACTGTGTGTGTGTGTATATATATATATATATAGGGCCTAAGCGGTTAAGAAACTACCCCACCCTCCTGTATTTTGTTCGTAGAAACCAAACCCTGTTTATGTCTAGTCCAAAAAACAAAACAAACACAACACAACAAAAATGTTATCTTGTCACGGCATCTCGTTCAAACCAACGGTGTGACTGACAGCCCCCATATGCAGCTGTATAGTACACGACGACCATCCCAAGTATCTGCAGCCTTGTTGGTATGCGTCTCCATTTCTCCGCCCCCCCTTCCTTCCACATAACGGTTATATTTAGCTGTGTTAAGCCCGCCGGTAATTCTATCTGCTTCTTTGACTCTTTTTTTTATCCCCCCTCCCCTCGACCAACACATGTCCCTGTGGAAGCTGTCAGAAAGGACACTTAAAAGGAGAACTGTGAGAGATGTCCATGGGAGGAGTATACTGTAGGCCAGTGGTTCCCAAAATGGGGTCCGGGGACCCCCCAGGGGTCCTTGAGGGAGTTCCAGGGGGTCCCCATCTAAATTATAGTTTGGAACCAAATGGACTCTTATGGGTCTGTAACTCTGAGTGTACAAATGGAACCAAATGGCCCCGTTTGTACACTCTCAGAGTTATAGTAAATTAACATTGATTTTAAGATATAAATTGGGAGTCCCAGAGATAGAAATGCCATTAAATGGGGGTCAGTAGACTAATGCATGTCAAACTGGGGGTCCTTGAAAGTAAACGAGTTGAGAATCACTGCTAGAGCCGTACAAATCTTCTCTTATTGGGGTCCCTGGCATGTGTTTTCAAATGGGGGTCCGCGGGCTAATTAGTGTCAATTTGGGGGTCCTTGACATGAAAAAGTTTGGGAACCACTGCTGTAGGCTACAGCCCTAGGCAATTAACTGAAAACATTTCAAAACTCGATATTCAATCAATTAAAGTGGTGCTAAAGTAGATCTAGAAGCAGTTTTTTTAATATATATGTATATAATTTTTCTTTTCTTTTTTTGAGGGTCCAGCTTTGTGTAAACACAAACATTGAAGACAAAAGTGAGCGCGCAAATTGTGATTGGCCAGAATGAGATGATGTACAGTATGACGACGTATGATGATAAGAGCGCCCCTCACTTCACACGGGTGTGATTATGTTTTTTACAATCAATTACATTGATTACCAGATTAAGCACCATGGTAAGCATGATGGTGTTGTGAGCTTGTAGATTGGCTCTTTTCATTTTCTTTAAATAATCATGAATTAATAGTAGGCATAATCAAAAGTTTGAAATAATTGTGCCACCGATTTTAAGTCTTATTGCCCAACCCACTACAGACTACACTGTGTATGCATGTTGGGACAGGGTGGATGTTCTCTTCTGCCTTAAACAAATGTATGTATTTTTGTTTTATATATCTTTGGGTCTAATTGGGCAAATGTCTTCTGTATTCTCACAAAATGCCATAACCTGGGGGCATGGAGGCCAAGTCGGTAGCGCTGTCGCCTCACAGCTAGAAAGTCCTGGGTTCGATTCCTGCTGGGGACGCTGTGGGTGCTGGGGGGCGTATTCTCTCCTACGCGTCATCACCACCCATACCCTATAGGTGGGGTTGGCGAAAGAGACCTTCTGTGTGGAGCTTGCATGTTCTCCCCATGTCCCCTAGGTTAGGTGATGGAGGGGAAAGGAACTGGTTGGAATAACATGTTCCTTACACGCGCTACGTATATTTTGTTGTATTATGGTTAAAACACTGAGAGCTACTGCCAGTGCCTGCTGTAAATGGTAAATGGTGCATTTATATAGTGCCTTTATCCAAGGCGCTTTACATAGATTACATTACATTCACCCATTCACACACACATTCATACACCGATTGCGGCGGAAGCCATGCAAGGTACCAACCAGCACATCGGGAGCAATTTGGGGTTCAGTGTCTTGCCCAAGGACACTTCGACATGTAGCCAGGAGGAGCCGGGATTCGAACCGCCGACCCATGGATCATTGGACGCCCCTGTGTGTAGAATATCTGTACAATGAAACTATGAGTATACACTATAGAGACCACTGTCGTGGGAGAGAGAGAGAGCACCTAATTTGGGCAGATAGTGTTGCTTTTTGTGAGTTACAGATTAGATCTCTACTGGTTTTAAAATAGCATAGGTCATCTCCAAAGAGATCTGACCCTCTTGTCTTGTGTGTATTCCTTTGAGTCAGACAGTTAACCACTTGAACCCTCTATTCTTAGTGAAACATCGTTGCAACTGTACTTGGACCACAATTTCTCTCTCTACACCAAATGTTTGAGCCAAACATAGCTGATCTACAAGCTCACACAATGCACCGCAGCGATTGTGAGAGGCAACTTAACTTTATAATCTCTTCTGAAGTGATACCAAAAAAAGTAACCATGTATTGTCAGTGTGTATTTATTAGTAATAAAAAATAACGCAAATGTGCTGTTTCCATACAGTTGTTACTGTCTTTTGTAAAGCACATTTCATATGGTAGCTCACATCACCATACTTCAACATTTAATGTAATGTAAATAAATCACCCACTAAATCGCATATGTCTGTCTCCCAAATGAGCTATTTTTGTGAGATTTCCACCCGACGGCCACGATATACTAGCCTGGGTTCCAGCCTGAATCGCTGCGATCCGTGAATCTGTTTTGTCACTTTGTCACTGTTTTGTCACTGTCCAGACTACTCAGTCTGGACAGGGTCCTATCTCTACCTCTCCAAGGTAGGCGGGACATGTAAACGGGTGAAATTGACCTGTGGCTTCTGATTGGTCGGTGGTGCGGATTGGAAAAAAACCCCACCAGTTTGACGTCGTATCAATGCGCACCGCACAGCTGCTGCTGTTGCCCTGCAACGTGCGTATCATCCACCAAACTCACCCCATACAGCATACATTGATTTGAAGTATTTATTAACAGTACATTTCAAGTACAACTCAATACACAAAAAAAAACTTAACTGTGGACGACACCATAAAGCATTACATTTGTTTACAATATAGGGCCCACCTGTCAGTTTTTTTGTACTACTGAATCCGACATAGTGGACTACTGAATCAAATTATTGTTTACTTTTTACCCAAAGGTTTTACTCTCGAGTCTCGAGTGAGAAAAGCATGGACAGAGTGGCGCCGGCTGATGACATATCAGCCTGGACCCCAGGAAGAATAGCCACGCTTTGTGCTAATTTGGATCCATATTAAAGTAAAGTAAAGCAACAACGTGGCTATACGTAACAGGTGAAGTTATGAAATACGACTCTGCTGTGTGCTGGCCAGACTGAGTAGCAGAGTGACAAAACAGATTCACGGAACGCAGCGATTCAGGCTGGAACCCAGGCTAACTATACAGTATAAAATGATAATAATGACGGTAATTATCATGCTTTTTGTCCATTGCCGCCCCCTGTAGGCCCTACGAGGAACTGACCAACTGCACGTACGTGGTGGCCCTGGGGATGGACTGCTTCTGGCCCAATCACGTCATCGACCGCTTCTTCATGGACGTCCACCGGCTCTACTTCCACGGCTGCGCGGCGACCGGCCGGCTGCTCCACGACCCGGCCGTCGCCATCCTCGGGCCGTTCATCGGCGTGCCGGTGCTGGTCACGCTGCTCGTGACCGCCCTGGTGGTGTGGAGGAGCAAACGCACCGAGGGAGTTCTATAATAGCGGTGGTTCTCAAGCTGTTGTATTAATGTTCGTTTTGTGCAGGTGGAACCAATTTGGACCTGTAAAGTACAGTAGGTAAGAGTCTATTTTGGTTCCATTTGTACACTCTCAGAGTTACACAGACTTTTAAGGGTCCATTTGGTTCCTAAATATGAATTATTCAAGCCAGTGCATGCCCCCTTCCGACGTCCTACAAAAAAAAGAAAAAAATACAAATTGACGTAATTCCGACTGGTCTCAGCCCAGATGTCCAGACTCTCCGAACTATAGTTCGGAAAGCCTGTCCGAAGGGGTATGCATGTATTGGCCTTTAGCTAGGCCCCCTGGAACGCCATCAAGGACCGTTGGGGGTACCCGGGCGGACCCCACTTTGACAACCTGTAGTGTAAAGGTTAATTTAGTTCCATTTGTACACTCATTTTAGGTCCATTTGGTTCCTAACTATCAATAATATAGCTCGGGGCCTCCTGTAAAACCCCCCCACCAGGACCCCACTTTAATCTATAGGACAGACAGACAAGGCTTGGACATAATATGAACTCCTGAGAGCATGTTTTTTAAATGCCAGAGCAGATGAGTGGATTATTTTAGTATACAGTTTATATATAATATATGTTTTTACTTTTTTTAATTAAATTGTGCCAAAACCAAATGATAGTGTACACGCAGTGGTTCCCAACCTGACATCTGACAAAAGCTGAAGTTTCTTAGATAATATTTTAATTCAACAATGTATTCACGAGTTAATGTTAGCCTACTTTTGGGAGTTAGCTATGATAAAGTTACAGGGTAACAAATAATGCATGGACTAATATCACATTATTGATGATGAGAACACGCAGGCGAGGCCTCACGCCCCCCTTTTTGATCATTGGTGCCCCCCAAGGGGGGGGCATGGACTCCAGGTTGGGAGGGGTACGTACAGTAGAGTGAATGAGTGAGACTATAGGCTACAAGATGTTGTGTAACAGCATGAAATAAATATTTACACAGAAAACCTACTCATTGTTCTTGAATTTATTTTCCATCATTCACCACCTCGCTGCCCTTATAGAACACCACATTTCTACATTTAAACCTCAAAGAGAGAGTTAACACAAAACCTCAAAGAGAGAGTTAACACAAAGGAGCAATTTCCAGCTTCTCGTGTGCTACAGTGCCCTCCAGTGTTCGGTCTGTATATGGATTTGTTAAAGACTTCATTCAAACTCATGCAGAGAAAAGTCAAGCCAAGGTTTAATGTTCACAGCGAAGGAAGAGGAGCCACAGTCGAGAGAGAGAGAGACATACGAAACACATGTGGTTATCATGCCCTGGTAGTTAGGACTTATCTGCCCTGGTAGTTAGGAGGACTTATCTGCCCTGGTAGTTAGGAGGGACTTATCTGCCCTGGTAGTTAGGACTTATCTGCCATTCTGCCCTGGTAGTTAGGAGGGACTTATCTGCCCTGGCAGTTAGGACTTATCTGCCCTGGTAGTTAGGACTTATCTGCCCTGGTAGTTAGGACTTACCTGCCCTGGCAGTTAGGACTTATCTGCCCTGGTAGTTAGGACTTATCTGCCCTGGTAGTTAGGACTTATCTGCCCTGGTAGTTAGGACTTATCTGCCTCTGGTTAGGAGGCCATATGAAAACAGTGGAGGAAAGTAGCTTAGTACATTTACTTAAGTACTATACTTACTATACAATTTTGAAGTACATACATACATGTACTTCACTTGAGTATTTACAATTGTCAGTATACTTACATCTACTCCACTACATTTCAGAGGCAAATATTGTACTTTTACTCCACTACATTTACTTGAAAACTTTATTTTAGTTACAGTTTCTTTGTAGATTTGGATTATTATGACAAAACATACATTAACCACTTCAGCCTTATGTACATTTGAAAATAGCCGATCTACAAGTATAGATCTGCTATTTTCAAAAGGTTTTTATACAAGTCTACAAGCTCACAATGCGGCACGAAGCGACGTGTTGTGAGCTTGCAGAGCTGCTATTTTCACTAGCTTGGGTCCCGGGTGTCCACCCTGAAACTGGGAGGTCGGGGTTCCATCCCCGGCCGGGTCATACCAAAGACTGTAACAATGGGACCCAATGCCTCCCTGCTTGGCACTCAGCATCAAAGGGATTGGATTGTGGGGTAAAATCAACTAATCAAATGATTCCCGAGCGTGGCACGGCTGCAGCTCACCGCTCACCGCTCCAAGAGATGGGTTAAATGCGGAGAACAAATTTCACTGCGGTAACGTGTGTGACAAATCGTACGACTTTGATCTTTGAATCTCTGTTTTGGGTCACAGGCTAAACGTTTGGGAACCACTGAGCTAGCTATAATCCGTACTCTCACATCACATTGTTGTATATATAGCAGAGTACATTACTGTTTATAATAATATTGTATATAGCAGAGTACCCAGGACGGTCTTTTTTCATTACTGTTTATAATAATATTGTATATAGCAGAGTACCCAGGATGGTCATTTTTCATTACTTTTTATAATAGTATTGCTGGCAGATTTATGTCCCAAAGTCCTCAACACACACACACACACACACACACACACACACACACACACACACACACACACACACACACACACACACACACACACACACACACACACACACACACACACACACACACACACACACACACACACACACACCTCCCATGACACGTTCATCCATATGCAGACAGTAAGCATTTTATCCATAAAGTGGAAAAATAAAAAATAAAATAAAATAAATGGAACAACAACAACAGGTTTAAGTCCTGGCATTTTAGTCGGCGTGTAGTACGTATTGCTGACATGAAACGATAATACATTATAATGGATTTACATCACAAAGCACAAATTTGCCCAGTTTGCAAAATGTCGTTGTAGTCAGCAGAAACACTCACTCACCACCACTCCTTGTCAGGGTAGGGCCAGGCATCAAACATGTCTGTATAGAGCGGCCTGGCATGGAGTCCTATTGTCGCACTGCGATAGGGCAGCAAGGCAGCATAGAACTAGAAGAATTACAAAAATATAGATAAACATACAGTATTACACTATTGTCTAATCAATATAATAGTCCTACGGAATAAGAAAATCCTACATCCTACACCTTTTCAGAATTCAAATTAAAAAAGGAATCTAAAAATAAACACACTGAGTCTAAGCTAAGAAAACATAATAAAGGAAACATAAAAAAAAAAAAAAATACAAGACAAAAGAGTCGACACAGTCAGTGAATTTAGGCAGAAACGACAACACTCAAGCTGGCTTCAGCCAAGTTGTAAAAGCGAGACACGAGGCGAGACATAGTGTAAATGTAGAGAACCATTCTGATTTGGGAGGGTATAAAGCTCATTCCATAATTTGGGGGCTTCTACTGAAACGGTGCTGTCGCCTCTCGGTTTGTAAAACCTGTCGGCAAACTGCAGCTGATCAGCGGACCGCAGTGACCTTAATAAAGGACTATAAAAACTAGGACTGTGAAAGGTCAGAGAGGCACTGAGGCAACAAAGCATTCGGTGATTTAAAGACAAACGAATGAAAGCTTAAAATCAATTCTGAAGACAACAGGGAGCATGCAGTGGAGAGTCCAACATCGGTGTGGTATGACCACGCTTGTGGGTTCTACTTCTAATCACCATAATATGTGATAACGACATATAGCATGCAACCACTAAACCCCAGCATCTGTATTCTGGGGAAAGCCGAACATGCACTAATATAGAGCCCTGAGTGACTCCGGTCAACCAAGTACAGGGTTAACGCTGTTAATTTAACTCAGACGGTGTACAGATCTGTACACTCACTCAACACTGAGGCCTTTACTGTGCAGGGCACCTACCAGTGTTGCCAGGTGTTGCGAGAGAAATAAGCAACCAGGTCTCGGAAAACAAGCCCAAAAGAAGGCACTGTAAACCTACATACCGTATACACCGCCTATTGGAAAATAGCCGATCTACAAGCTCACAACGTGTCGCGCATGTAGATCGGCTATTTTCAAAATATCTTGAAAAAGAAAAGTAGAATATTTGGAAGATCTTTGAAACAACACAAATATGGCACGGGGCCTCCTGCCACAAAACATTTTCAGATGGGGGTTAGAGACAAATACATCATTCTTAATACATTTTCTGGGTCCATTATTTGGGTTCATATATATATATATATATATATATATATATATATATATACAAGTACAATTACTTGAGTATAGTTCCAATTTCCAATACTTTTACTTCTACTCCACTACATATGAGAGACAAATATTTACTCCACTACATGTATGTGAAAACTTTACTTGTTAGTTACTCTAACATACATTAAACACTACATTTCGGCCATTTGAAAATAGCAGTATTAGTAGCAGTACTGCTACTTTTACTTAAAAGTAGCAATACTTTTTCCACCACTGGTAAGCGACAGCATGCTCATTACCTTCAAAGCAACGCTCACACATTCTCCTCCTGTCCTGTGTGTGCTACAGTATATAGATGTCTGTCTGCTCCGCTGCCTGTAATCTTAGCCTTTATCCCATTTAGACCTGACGTCGAAATTTAAAAAATCATGACAGTTTTCTGAAAAACCTAATGTTTCTATATCAGTGGTTCTCAATATTTCATGTCAAGGACCCCAAAAATAGGCCACCGAGCCCCATCTAAAAATATGTTGTTCCAGGGACCTCCCCCAGAAGCAAAGATTTGAGTTGAAATTTTCACTCTGTAATAATATATTATTCAAAGGTTTGAGGCATATTTTCACGATTTTTCAAAAATAGCAGGCCTACAAGCTCGTAGCGCGCCACTCGGTGGCGCGCTATGAGCTTGTAGATCTGCTATTTTTCAATAGCTAAATTATAACATAAAGGGGTTCCCGCCCCCAAAATGGGTCAACGTAACGAGCCAGACTCCGTTTGTATAATCTTAGCATTATAGATACTATCATACTAGGACAGTGCCCGTTGGGCACCGGCCTGCTCGTGAATGATTGGAAATGCATGGCACACCCAGTTATGGTGCTCAGGTGTGATCAATAATTGGCTAATTTGGGCCCTGTCCAGAGCCTGGGCAGATCGAGGCTTTGGTGCTGCATGGTTCTGGACACCCGGCTATCCGACAGACTCGACACCCGGCACTGCACTCCCTGTGGTGGTGTGTGTGGAACGCGTGGCGTGTGTCAAATTTGAAGTCGGTGATGGGGCGAACGGTTTTCGAGTTACGTGGATTACAGACGTACGTACTGTACATACACATGTACAGAGACTTGGTGCATTTATTAGATAGATCATTAACTGTTAATTAACTTTCTGTTTTAAATAGGCCGGCCACATTACAAGAAGGCCAAATTGCACCTCATAAAGAACGAGAGAGAGAGAAAAAACGAGCCTGGCTTCATGCAAAATCAAAAGATCACCGGCTCAGGTTGTAAATGTTTACGGCTTCGCAATTATTGGTTTTCTCAGCTACTTTGACTAAATGTCAATGCAGAAGGGTAAATAAACATGATACAGACTTACACAAAAATGGATATAGTATCGAGCATTGGATTTTTTCTAGTTTAGCAGACACAGTTACCCATTTCCTTGATTTGTGCACTTCAACTTGCTTTCAATGGACAGCAGATGGCGCTAAATGCACATCTATAACAATTTGATGCCAACAACATGCAGTATCCTGTGAAACATACAGTCACACCTTGTTGTGAAGTGACTATAGCCTATACTATCAGGCACATTTACTGCGGGGAAAAAGACACATTTAACACAATGTATTAATGCTGCAATCCAGGACATAATGTTTAGTGAATAAAATGTTAATTTACATAATCTGGTAGAGCATGTTGTTTATACAACAGCACATTTGCAGGGTATAGTTAGAGGTGGTCATACATACTTCTCCATACATTGAGATTCTGTTGGTGTCAGTCAGGTAGGACGACACTACTGGTTGACAAGAAGCCGACTGCCCTGCCTGAAGCTCATAAGAATTATATCTCCCCTGGACAAATTCCCCCCTTGCTTGAGCGGGCCAATGTTTGGTCTCCCACCTGGCAGATGCACACACAGGTGTCGAATGCCAGGTGTTTATAGTTGCAAATTGCAATTAGTTTCTCTCTGTCAGAAGAGGATGTTAAAACGTACACATTGTGGCTTTATTCTTAATTAGTTACCTTCATCCAACCAGCCAAAATAATACAAATAATAAATGCTGGAACAATCATTAAGAACAAAGCCAAAGGCTAAACCATCAGGTGGGGAGGGGAGTTTCATATAAAAGCCGGCAGGCTCGGTTGATGTCAGTCGTGTGAAACTATTCTCGCTGGCAATAACTTGACCACAGTACATAATATATAGCAGTAAATGCCAACCTGTGGGCCGGGGCCCACAGGCTGTACAGTGCAGCACTTACAGTGAAAAATGAACCCTCATAGAGTTTCATGAAAACATGAGGATTCTGCTCTAACAGTGCATCTTTCTTAGCCTGGGTTCCAGCCTGATTCTCTGCGTTCTGTGATACTGAGCACTTGCTAGTTGCTACTCAGTCTGGAAAGGGTCATGTTAACTTGTATTTCATAACGTCACCTCTGTTACGTAGCCACGTTGTTGCTGATATGTCATCAGCCAGCATCACTCTGTCCATGCTTTTTGAGGGGCGCTTTAGCCCCTCCTAAATTCAGCTATAGTGTAGATTTTTGTCCTAACACAAACATGAAATGTCATTGACAATGATTGGAGAATTTACGTCATAAGTTAACGAGCAATTTTTTTTTTTAATGGAGGCAGTAGGCTGACAGGAAATGGAGAGAGAGATGGGGGGGTGACATGCAGTAAAGGCCGTCAGGATCGGGAGTCGAACCCGCGGCACACTGCCAGACTGGATTACCAGCCAAGGTGCCTGGACCGCTGAGCCACGGCCCAGGCCAAATCGACCACCGTCGGTATTTTCATCCTACACAAAGATTAAATTCCCATTGACAACGAATGAAGAATTTATGTCATATGTGTCCGAGCAAATCGACATGTTACGTCAGGGTTAAGGCCAGAGTTATTACGTCTCACTGTTAAAAAATCACACCCGTGTGAACTGAGTGGTGTAGGTCATTTTTTGGTACAGACAGACAGACAAACTAACAAAGCCAGTTGTAGGAGTGGTTTACACCACTCAAAAATAATTGCACCAGTTCGAGACTCGAGAGTAAAACCTACGGTAATAGGTAATAATTTGATTCAGTAGTCCAATATGTCAAATTCGGTAGTATTAAAAAAAACGACGGCTGTGTGGGGTGAGTTTAGTGATTGATGTGTTCGTTGCAGTGCAACAGCAGTGCGCATCATTGATACGTCAAACTGGTGTGTTTTGTTTTCGTTCCCCCAACCCGCATCACAGACCAATCAGAAGCCCTGGGTCGATTTCACCCTTTTACATGTCCCACCTAGCCTACCTTGGAGATAGATAGGACCCTGTCCAGACTGAGTGGCAAAGTGACAAAACAAATCACGGAAGGAACACAGGGAATCAGGCTGGAACCCATGCAGGTAACATCTTTCTCACTTCACTTGTGATCGTGTAACCTTCCATCTTTTTCCTCCTCCCACATAAATGCATTCCCACAAATGCACTTCACGATGCAGTGGAGTTGGCCTGCTCATCCCTGAAGGATTCCATTGCATGCAGAGCCCTGGCTGGCTGACAGACAGACAGACAGACAGAGAGGGCTTGAAACCAGAGCCGGCTCCTATCGTTGTGTCGGCCAGAAACCTCCTACAGTCTCCATATTCCATTTTTTTTTCGTGAATGAATGCCCGACGCCATCATACAAGAGTGTCGCACAAAAGTACACCGAAAATACCTGATCCACAAGCTCACAACACGCCGCGAGAGCTTGTGGATCTGCCATTTGCACCATTTTTAAAATTCCGTTCCGTTTTATTTGGACATACAAGGTTTCCACCCAATAGCAGCAACGCCACACACTCACCCACCGAGGCCTGGAACGCTGTCTTCTCCACCCAATCAACACGCATCGATCCATCCCCCGTCCACCCAATCAATATCCGTCGTCAGATATTGTTTGTTATAGGGATTGTGTTGGTTGGGGGGGGGGGGGGGGGGGGGGGCAGAGGGGGGGGGGGGGGGGGGGGGTTACTGGACAGCTGTGCAACCCCCAACCCTAAGGCATGCCCTGCCACGTTCCTCCACCCCCCACGGACCCCCCCTAACCCAGTATAGACACCCTGCCCCCTCACCCACCCAACCAGCCCAGCAGACCACTCAGTGCCGTCCATCATCAAACCAGTCAGCAACATGCAATTCCAACCACTACAGCGGATGTGAATGTCTGTGTGTTCACGTGCGTGTGTGTGTGTGTGTGTGTGTGTGTGTGTGTGTGTGTGTGTGTGTGTGTGTGTGTGTGTGTGTGTGTGTGTTTGTGTGTGTGTGTGTGTGTGTGTGTGTGTGTGTGAACTGTATTACTGTATTTGTGAGGATCTTCTGTACCCACAAGTATAACACATTTTGAGGATGGTGAGTAGTTGAGGACAATCTCCCTGGTCCTTATACACACATGTATTTTTTGGGGGAGTTGGGTTTACAATTCAGGTTGAGATTCAGGTTATAGGATTAGATTTGTAGGGATTGGGTTCAAGGGTTAAGGCCAGAGTTATGCCTGAATTACACATAGTTGTCCGCCGTCACCACGTATACGCCGAGGACAGCCGAACGTCAAGCTCCCGACGCAGTGCCGTGCAGTGCCGTGTGAGCTTGTAGATCTGCTATTTTCAGCTTTAGCATGGCAGTCATAACATCGCCGTTCTATTGTCGATGTCCTCACAAATATAGTAATAACTAGAAAAAGTGCCCTTCTGGGCACAGGTCTCCACCAGGAGGATAGGATTGTGTGTGATGTTTGGCAAAATGTTTAGGAGTAATATAAACATGTTTATTTGTTTGTGTGTGTGTGTGTGTGTGTGTGTGTGTGTGTGTGTGTGTGTGTGTGTGTGTGTGTGTGTGTGTGTGTGAGACGCGACTTGGCCTGTTGTAGCGCCACCATGAGGCTGATTTGAAAACTGTCAAGTGGCATTTCTTCCTCAGCCTAGTAGTGGGAATAGGCATGCACAGTTTCACCGCAATCGGACGCTGCGTTGCGGAGTTGTGGCGATTTGTAGAAGCCAATCGTAGCCAATCAGGATGGATAAATCAAACAAATCACATGATCACATGACTATGGAGAGCATGTGTACCGATTTGCGTGAAATTTGGATAAAATCTGAAGGAGTAATATTAGAAAATGTGTTTTACATATGTCGGCCTCCTGGTGGCGCTATAAAGAGCAGATGTGAAAATTTCCAGGCAAAGGTTTTTCCTTGGCCTCTAGGGAGTGTGCATACATGGTTTTACACAGATCGGTGCAGTTATAGGTAAAAACACAAATGGGCCAGTTATAGCGCCACCATGAGGCTGAGTTGAAAATATTCAAGTGGCATTTCTTCCTCGACCTAGTGGGAATGTGCGTGCAAAATTGCACAGAAATCACACCATGTGTTCATGATTTGCAGCATTTTGTTTGAAACAGAGCACTCCTGCGAACTTTGGAAGCCAATCTTAGCCAATCAGGATGGAGTCTGAAAAATCTGAAAGACCCGTTTCGTTGAATGGCTCTAGAGAGACTGTGTACCAATGTGCGTAATGTTTGGACAAAATCTGTAGGTGTACTGTCAAAACATGTGTTTTGCACAAAGCGGCCTCCTGGTGGCGCTATAACAGGCCAATGTGAAAACTTTGGGACAGAGGTTCAGCTCTGGCATTCAGGGAGTGTGTGTGCAGAGTATGGCTGCGATCAAGCCAACGGTGCCAGAGATTAGCTGTTCACAGACGGACAGACGGACACACGGACGGACGGACGGACACACGGACGGACGGACGGAGTGCAAAACATACTCTCTCCCCATGCCTTCGGCCTGGTGGAGACAACAACGTCTCACTGTGTGTGTGTGTGTGTGTGTGTGTGTGTGTGTGTGTGTGTGTGTGTGTGTGTGTGTGTGTGTGCGTGTGTGTGCGTGTTTGTCCTTGTGCAGCCAGGGCTGCATTCTGTTTGTGTGTGTGACTGTGTGTGTGTGTGTGTGTGTGTGTGTGTGTGTGTGTGTGTGTGTCTCGGGCATGAACAATATAGGCTTTGGGGGGAAAATGTTGTCACACAAGTACACGTGTTTACCCAGACACAACCAATTTTTCATGCCGGGTCTTATGACAGTGTTTTCACACACACACGCACACGCACACGCACACACACACACACACACACACACACACACACGCACACACACACGCACGCATACACGATAACACTACCGGAGAAAAGTGCTGGAGAACATGAAGTCAATGGAGTCAGACGAACAGCCTCGTGTATTGCTTTAATATCTGCAGGGGTTTGTTGTTCGCCGCAATAAAAAAGAACTATGGATGCATTTCTGTCAACAGTGAAGAGCAGCGTTACAAGTACAAGGACTTGATGGTTCTCCACTTATAGGCTAGAGTGCTACTTCTTCTCTAATCCCATTAGGCGGCTAGATTGAACGCCTTGCAGCAATACATGCAGGGGAACTGTGGCCCGTAGCACTTGCACTAGCCTCCATAGACATATATAAAGGCTAGATGGCTCAAGGCGAAGTCTCTGACGTAGTTCACCCGGCGGCCATCTTGCTGAGGGGCTACAGTACAGTATGTTCAATGGCAGCTCAAACAGAAATAGTCATAACTCCCTCAATCAACGGATTGGTTTATTACAAACGTTGTCAACGTGGCTATGATTCAGGGCGCTTAATTTTGTTTTTTATATGAACGTCGTATACAAAATCATATACGTATGCGGACGTCTCTGACGTTTATAACAAACCGAACCATTTCAAAATCGGTTGAAAATTGAGCAAGTTACGGTTATTTAAAAAGTACATGCCGGTATGCTGCCCCTCGGTAAGATGGCCGCCACGTAGCAACGTCGCTCTCCATTGGCCAGAGCACGGGTGAGCCATCTAGCTTTCTTATATATATTTATGCTAGCCTCAACCTTACAGGCGTATGCATGTACAGCGGTGGTTGCCGGTTCGATTCCCCGGACGGGCAGGAAAAGTCTGGGTCGGGAAGTGATTGGTCATCACTCACCCGACACCACTGAAGTGCCCCTGAGCAAGGCACTGAACACCCAACTGCTCCAGTGGAGCTGCTTAGTGGCCAACAGTATATAAGATTGTGGTTGTACTGGTCAGCTCCCAGATTTTAATGTGTGTGACTGTCTGTGTGTTTCTATGTGCAGGGCGTTGCTGAAAATGAGCACTTGTGCTCAGCTACTACCCTGGGTAAATAGAGCACCGAAGTCCTGACGTCACTGCCCTCTACTACCAGTAGAGGGCAGTGAGCGCCATGGTTCATGTATGTTTTTATAAGCATTGTACTCTCCATAGGGGGATTTTAGATCGCCTCATATAAGAACTGTGTATATATATACCCCGGCCTTTTCACTCATATGGATATGAAGCATCGACTGAAGGTGGAAATGTACAAATATACCCAAAGAGTAAAAAAATAAGCGTTAGAAACGAGCCAAACAACCCAGAGACTACATTTCCGGGTAGGCTGCTTCTGCCCACAGCCCGTCGCACAACAGAAACTGAACGTTAATTACGTTTATTTTTATTTTTATTTTATTGATATATAATGTATCGTGGTTAGTACGAGTCGAGTCACCACCAGCTGAGCTTACGTCAACGAGGAATCTCAGGAACGCAATATGTTGACAGCTGGGCGTGACGTATATGCTCAGCGACATTGCATTCATATGTAGTTTCAAGGCTTTTGCGGTCACATTAATTCCATTTTCTCTAGAAACTGGCTGTATCAAATATGAATGGACATCATTAACGACGCACAGCCACTCCCCTGACAGAAACGCCGAGGTGGTCGGTTTATTTTTCAAACACAGTTCTTATATGAAGCGACCTAAAATCGCCGTTTGGGGATCTCAATGCAAATAAACAAATACATGAACCTGGAGATTGACGCCCTCTACTGAAAGTGACGTCAGACTTCGGAGCTCTATAAAGAGAAAAAAAAGCAAAACTTATGTAATTTAGTTTTAGAATTTAGCATTTTATGTAGATCTAGCACGTAGTACTCTATAGTCACAGTGTATAGTCATACAGTAGCTTCACTGACACTGTACAGATAATCTACTGTTAGACAGATGTTAGGCTCTTAGCTTGCTGATTCTTGATGACTGTGCATTTGACTAAGCATTTGATGTATTACCTTGTGTTCTTGCTTACTGTAAATCGCTCTGGATTAAGCGCGTCTGCTAAATGCCTAAATTGTAAATTGGGACTGAAGTTGAAAACCACTGTGCTAGTGTAGCAGTGTGGCTCAGAGACTCTGCCTGATGGCCTCAAAAGTCTAATATCTCCGCTAGTCCATAGGGATATCCCATTGGTCTAGTGCAGCGGTTCCCAACCCTTTTTGGCCATGCACCCCCTGTTACCTCCCGGCTAGCCTCGGAAACCCAGACGTTTTTATTTCCAGGGAGAAAAAAAAAGTCTGGGTCCGAGTCCACTTCAATTCGGCATAGAGTAGCGCAAACATCTCTCACTCTCTGCTGATTTCTGATCGTCTGCACCTTTGTTAAATTGACACGCACACGCACACATATACACACACACACTCCTCTCACTCTCTGTCGCTCTAATCAATTAGTCTCATGTCTAGCAGCTGCGCATAGTTTCTGCCGGCAGCTGCCTATGCCATAAAAAGCATAGGTGAGTTCCAGGCTACCTCCCGGCCTAGGTGACGCACCCCCCCACATAGAAATATAAATTGCATAAGCTATATAGACATATATATTTCCTATGTATCCACATATATGCACATATATGAACCTGTATGGCATATATATATGCAGGATAGGCTATATTCTGCATATACTTGCCATATATTGGCATAATATGTTGATATATTTAAAATAAAACCATAGCACCACCATTAGCCTTTTCATGTCGCGCACACCCTCCTAGAAGGCGCTCGCGCACCACAAGGGGTGCACGCACCACAGTTTGGGAACCACTGGTCTAGTGGTTAAGATGTTGGACTTTCACACGGGAGATCCGAGTTCGAATCCCGGGTGTTACACTAGAAAGGTCACAGGTCAGATCATGAGAAAATGTCTGTATAGCCATGAGAGGTCCGTCGGGTATGCAGGTTTTTACTTTCAGACAGACGAACATAACAGAAGTGGATTTTACACAGCAGAGTTCCACACTCGGAGAGGGTGGAAATCAGGGACGTGCACACATAGACATCAAAGGGGGCTTGAGACCCTGCCCCTTTACCCGTCTGTAAAACAACTGCCCTCTCCAGGCCACGAATGCAGCATTTACTACATGGTGAGTTTACTCCATGCCATTCCGGAAGGCCAGCATTCAGGAGAATTGCTTTTTTCCGAAGTCTCCTGAACGTGGAACGCAGCATTTTGCGTTGAACAGATTTGTTTAGAATTCCATGTCGTTACACCACATCTCCAGTAGATAAAGAGTGCTGGGTTGCGACCCGAAAATAGCTGATCTACAGGATCTCAACGCGACACGTTGTGAGCTTGTAGATCTGAGGGTCAATTTCGACCATTAACAACAACTCTAATCCAGTCACATCTGCAGCCTCCTCAAAGACTAGTTTGCAATCTAAGAATTGAGTATGTTTTTTTAACCACAACTTCTGTAAGTATAATAGGGTTTAATTGATTTATGACCTGAACATTTCTTTTTGTATTTTGTTTTCTTTCACAAAATGTGGGACGTAAATGTAATTAATTATGCTTTCACACGCATGCTCTTTGTGGATTCAATATTGTTATTGTTCAGTTGGAATAAAACCAAACCCTTTGTGGGTTGATTTCTACACTCCCAGAGTTAAATCCACTCCACTACTAAATAAAGGATAAGTACGGCTATAATAACACACATAATGTGCATAACATTATTAATTCTACCAGGCTCCAGTATAACATAATGAGCTTTTCCTCCCCCACCAATTAGACTTCGATTTGGGTGAAAGCAACGATCCCTTATTGATCTCACCTGCTAATTCCCCTTCAGGTCATGAAAGCCAGGATGTAAATGAAGGCCATAACAATATGTTAAACACAAATTCTTTACGCCCGAAGACAAATCAAAAAGCCTAATATTGAGTCTTTTGTAGGTTTTCCCTTCACTTTGTTTTGCTATAATTACTTGAAAGAACATTTCAAAATGCACGGCCCTATAGTCCTTTCTTGAACAACATTTAAACATTAACAGACTAAAATGACTAAATGCAACACCATTACACACTCTCTCTCTCTCTCTCTCTGCTAGATACACTTTCCTCTCCTTCTGCAAGAGAAAATGGCCATATGTATGTTTGTGTGCGTATGTGCGTGCGTGCGTGCGTGCACACGCTGTGAAGATAAAATGGCCGCACATTTAAAAAAAACAAAAAACGTGATTGTCTCCAAAATTGGAGTTACAAGGTCTGTCTGCGGCAGGAGAGATAGACGTTAGATCAAGTCCCCGGTCGGCATCATGAAGGAGGACATGAGAGGAAGACCTCTAATGTGTCCTCTCTGGTGCCGTCGTGTTTTATAGTGGTGCTACATATTGTGCCAAACAGCCCCTACGCTAGTCCTTTCACCACGATATGAACCTCCTAAATCTCCGCCCGATAAAACTTCACTCAAGGTATAAAGTCTCTGTTCTGTTCTCCCCCAGCCGGTTGTAAAGCACAGAGATCTGAGACGCCATATAAGCCTGGATTTACAAGTTGTCGTATTATGGTGCCGCGCCGCGCGCCGTAAATATAGTCGATCTACAAGCTTAGAACGCACTGCGGTGTGACATGTTTTTGAGCTTGTATATCGACTATTTCCGGCACGCGGTACCTTAGTAAGACATACTATAATTTAACCAACAGTCTTTTCCTTGTTTTATTTTATTATTATTTCACCCCCAGTTCCTTTTTTTTTTTAATAGCCAGGACTATTCCTCTCCCTCTCTCTCACACACAGAGGCGGGAAGACTCACAGGGCCTAATCCTGAGCTCTGAGGAGAAGAGGTAGATATTGGCTTTGATGAAAGAAATGGATTAAACAGATTACATTAAAGGCCAGTCTAATTGAACCGATCTATCCTGATTCTGCTGCATGGAGATAAATGATGAGAGGGCCAGATACCATGTCTGGGCTCTGTCTGTGTGCGTGTGCGTGCATGCGTGCGTGCGTGCACGTGTGCGTGTTTCATGTAGGTTCATGAGCGTCTGCATACACATGCACATTAATGAAATATGACTGATTTCCTCCTGCAATAAGAAAAAAATAACTCCTTAACAAACCAAATTCAGAAGGATAAACTGGTGTAAATGTAAAACAAAACAGAGAGCAACAGAGAAAATGTAAATAAATTGAAATCACAGCCAAAACGTGCAGGTAAAGAGGGTTCCTAGTAGGGCTTCACTAACCGAAAATATATGGAAATCTTAATCTTGTATGTTAACCCATTCTGACCTGAGATCAGATTCTAAACATGTCTTCTACATCCTGACAGTTTTCTGAAAAAGCTATGTTTCTATGCATCTACAAGCTCGTAGCGCGCCACCGAGTGGCGCGCTACGAGCTTGTAGATCTGCTATTTTTCAATAGCTAAAGCATAACGGGGTTCCCGCCCAAACTGACCACAGCTGACAAGCGTCCGTGTTCAAGCCAGACTTATATCTTCTTCCACAATCTTTGAACGCAACAGAGACATTCACAACAGCAAGATATCATCTGTTCTTCATACCGGAAGGATATTATTAGACCAACCACAACACAGTGTTTACGGAAATGTGTTTTTAAAATAATCTTTTAAATGTATATATATATACTGTATATTTTATGCTCATTTCTGCTAAGCAGGATGGGTTTCGGCAAATGTTGAGTTTATGTACGGACTGCACTGCAAATAACGTAACATTTACTTTATTTTCTACTCATTTTCAGAGCTTCTGAAGTAGCCTATATATACAGACTGTTGTGGAAGCGTTTGAAAAGTGTGGGAGCCTCAACCAACACACACAACACACATCTGTTGAAATGCTATTCTGCCTATCAGCCTTCTGTAGGAAAGAGCTATATACACACAAGCCCTATTAAAGGCAAGGCAGGAACAGTAATAGTGTCTGTGTGTGTGTGTGTGTGTGTGTGTGTGTGTGTGTGTGTGTGTGTGTGTGTGTGTAAAATTGCATTCCTGTTCTGCTCCCATAAAGATATGCTACAAATAACTTTATCTCGTCGTGTTCTAGTCTACTCTCCCAAAGTTGCTATTCATCTCAGTACTGCTTACCGTATACATCATTCACATGCACTTCTATTATACATAGAAGCGGTATTGGCATTTTAATGAATACAATGTAATTTGAACCAATATGTATTTGTGGAGTATTTTAATACAATATGAACAATAGTTCTGCATTTGGGTGTGAAGGTCTCCCTAACTCTTCCATTGAGGCATTTAGACCCTGATGTTGGGCAGGATAGGAACAGTGGTGTAAAGTAACTAAGTACATTTACTTAAGTACTGTACTTAAGTATCGTTTTGAAGTCATTGTACTTTACATGAGTATTTCCAATTCCCTGAAGTGAGGGGTATGATGTTGAGAGACCCGAAACCCCGTTGACCTCAGGATACATAACTGAGGATACGTCCCAGGTGCATCCATGCAATGTTTTTTAGTTATAGTTCTTCTATTTATAGTGACTCATAGGAATAGACTATGTGACAACCAGGTATAGTCTGGTGACCACCGGAGAGACGGGTGACAGCCGGAATGTAGACGGCACCCGGGTGAGCAGTATGGTTTAGCGCCCCAGCCTGTGTCCTCCGTGAGGAGGAAGCCCAACAGCCCTCGGTGAGGCCTTTGGGAGGGCCATGCAAACAGCAAGCGGAACCGCAGCACCATGACCCTGCGGAACCATTGCCCACCACTCCTGAATGAACTGTCTGGTGCTGGGACTCTGGTGCAATGCACAGGTCCTCGCTCTACTCCTGGTGAGAGCAGGAGTGGACCTGGTGAGACGTAGGAGGGGCCCGGACAGGAGACAACCCACAGAGCCTAGTCCCTCCATGCGCCAGAAGTGTACCTCCCAGCCCTGGCAGAGTAGTTCTGGAGTAGTTCCAACGGATTGTGTGCCCCTGGTTTTTCCCTAGTGGGACTGATTGAGGGTAGCTACTGGGACGTAAGTCGGGACTTGATCACTCCCGGCTGGGTCGCCTGAGTGAGGGGTATGATGTTGAGAGACCAGAAACCCTGTTGACCTCAGGATACATCACTGAGGATACGTCCCAGGTGCATCCATGCAATGTTTTTTAGTTATACATTTCCAAGTATTTCCAATTCCCCATACTTAAACATCTACTAGACTCATCTCTGAGGCAAGCTACTAGATTACGAGTATAACATACAAAATGACCACTTCAGTGCTACATACATTTTTACTGGCCATTTGAAAATAGCTGATCTACAAGCTCACAATGTATGTATGTCAGTGAGCTTGTAGATCTGCTATTTTCAATGGATTTTTAATACATTTGAAAACTTGACAATGAGTATTTTCTACTTTTGGTACTTTATTTTGATACCAATACTTTTGTACTTTCACTCAAGTAGCCTACATTTTGAACGTTTACTCGTAATGGAGTAGTTCTACAGTATACATTGCAGTACTGATCCTTTTACTTAACCCATTTTGGGCGGGAACCCCTTTTGGCGTTAGGATTATGTTATGCTTTAGCTATTGAAAAATAGCAGATCTACAAGCTCATAGCGCGCCACCGAGTGGCGCGCTACGAGCTTGTAGGTCTGCTATTTTTGAAAAATCGAAGAACGACTGACATAGAAACATAGTTTTTTCAGAAAACTGTCAGGATGTAGAAGACATTTTTAGAATCTGATCTCAGGTCAAAATGGTGTTAAGTAAGAAATAAGAATTGTGAGTACTTTTTCCACCACTGGGTAGGTAGGACACCTACTGGTTGTCAAGTAGCCCTGCCTGAAGCTCATAAAAAGCCCAATATCTCCCTCGGCCAAGCAGGGATTCCCTCTTGCTGAGCCATAGTAGAGGTTAGGTTCTCCCCCACACACACAAGAGACCCAGGCCGGCTGCAGGGTTTGAATCCTGGGTGTTACACTTAGCAATAACCTCTCTCCCCGCCATGGGAAAGGATATATAAAAACGCACAAATCTCAGCTTTAACGCCTCGGAGTGCTGCCTGAACCCTGCTTTCCAATATACCCCCAAAAGATCAAAGAGGAGCCTCCGTGATAAAAAGGCAGAACGTCTCTCTCCGCCAATTCGGCGAGTCAGCAGCATTCTGCTCCATCGACCTCGTTCAGAACACGGAGACAAGCACAGCGAGGGTTAGCTTTTGTTTCTTCTTCTGTTATTGTTTTATGTATTATTTTATCTGAAGTTTATAGTTTATGGTTTATGGGGGGGGCGGCCCGGTTCCGGCGAGCCGCCCCGCATCCGAAACGGTCGAGAAGTGACAGAGTTACCGTGTTGCAGCTTTCCGTGCTCGGACATACATACAGACAGACAGACAGACAGACAGACAGACAGACAGACAGACAGATAGACAGACAGGCAGACAGACAGACAGACATAGCTGCGTATGGAGCGGAGGCACTGCTCAAAATAGCAGATCTACAAGCGCACAACACATCGCGTTGCGACACATTGTGAGCTTGTAGAGCGACTATTTTTTAAAATGTTTTAATAGGGCTTTAAGATCCCTGCACACGGCTGCGTCCACTAAACATTCAAGTACTTTTTCCAGCACTGGTCGTGCTCGATTATCTGAAGGGTGATTGTGTGTGTGTGTGTCATTCATTTAGGTGTTCTCTCATGTCCGCTCCAACCAGGATTATCGACGCTATATATTATCCGACGTGAAGTGAGCGAGATGTGGTGACCTTTCCATCCAGCCTCGTTATCTCTGCGACCTCGTTAGGGAGCCCGGGCTGTTTAATTAGCGGTATAGGGCAGTTGGAACGGCCAATAAGGGAAGGATATTCTGGCCCCTCTGCGGTTATGAAACGGATCGATGCTCTTCAGGGAGGTCTGGCTGCCTGGGTGGACAGCACATTTTGCTGTTGTTGGGCAGAATTCTTTTATTATTATTATTTTTTTTTGGAAATTAAAAGTATCAAAATTAGCAGAACTGCAAGCTCAAAATGCACCCGACGCATTTTTTTGTTTGTACAGTAAAAAATGTGTCTGATTCTGCGCTTTTGCTGCAAATTCCGCACTTAGCTTTAACTACTCCCGCCCCACTCTGGAACCCATCGTCAAAAAAAGGGAAAAAACAGCGCCCTCTTTTCCTTTGAATATTGACGGAGCCCTGACCCAAACAACCGAACCAAATCCTTTTTCAGGTGGTGGAGAGAGTGCGATGTCCTGCCAATAGAGAAATTATAAGGTTACCAGTCTAACGCTAATGTGAAATGTTTCTTTGTCTTGCTTCAATTAGTTTTATGCAATTCTATGACTGCCGTTTTACCGTAAAACACACTGCATAATTTATATGAAGTAAAAAGTTTTACAAAACACAGATCGTTTATACATGGCATAACGCAAATCACACAGACATAAAATACCTTCTCACCTTGTACAGTGCAAAGGAGACCGGTGGGCCTTCAACAACCACTGACTTATCTTAAATAGTTGTGTGAGGGTCGAGGCTGGTTCCATGCAGTCTTGTGTGTTAACGTGTGGGCAGTGCTGGCTTGGGTGCTGCTGTTCTGCTGTGCAGTTTGAGAGCGGTTGGCTTATTGGCTCACTGAAAGAAAACTATACAAGAAAAAGCAATTGCTTGGTGAACAAAGTGGGGTCACGACGCAAACAAAGTGTCCTATTGATTGATGTCAAGGTCAAAGTTGGCCAATGTTGAAGTCCAAGCTTCGTTCAGACACGCTGACGTGCGTCAACGCTCCACAACGGGCGCTTCCACACCTTTGCTCTGATTAATTGAAAATGGTGGACCCTGTTGTAAACGAGTGTATGCTTTATCATGGTTCATCCACAAGTAACAGTTTTTTACTTTTTTGTATCGACTTGTACCCATTCTACATACTGTGAAATAAAGATTTCAATCAATATCATCAATCAATAACTAGAAAAAGTGCCCCTCAGGGCACAGGTCTCCACCAGGGCAGGTCAGGTTGTGGCCTCCTGGTGGCGCTATAATAGGCCAATGTGAAAAGGGTGCCATTTCTTCATACGCCTTTGATGGCAATTGGATGATTTGAGGCATTTTGTTCAAAAAAATGTGTTTTGCAAAAGTCAACCTGTTGGTGGTGCTATAACAGGCCAATGTGAAAAGGGTGGGATATATTCCTCAGCCTAGTAAGAAAATGTGTGAAAGATTTCACGTAAATTGCATGCTGCGTTCATGATTTGAGGCTTTTGTTGACTGTGAAAGCCAATTATAGCCAATTAGGATGAAATATGAAATATCGGACAGATCCGACTTGAGCACATGACCATAGAGATACTGTGTAACGATTTGTGAGATTTTTGGACAGAATCTGGAGGAGTAATATCCAAAAATGTGTTTTACAAAAGTCGGCCTCCTGGTGGCGCTATAAAAGGCAGATGCGGAAAAAGCAGGTCAAAGGTTTGTCCTTGGCCTCTAGGGAGTGTTTCACGCAGATCGGTGCAGTTTTAGGTAAAAAATGTGAAAAGCTGCCTCATGGTGGCGCTATAACAGGCCGTTCTGGAAAATGTGGGGCAGAGGTTCATCGTTGGCATCCAGGGAGTGTGTGTGCAAAGTTTGGCATCGACCGGGTTAACGGTGCCGGAGATTAGCTGGTAACAGACGGACGGAAGGACGGACACACACACACACACACACACGGACACACACACGGACGGAGTGCAAAACATACTCTCTCCCCATGCCTTCGGCCTGGTGGAGACAATCAATGCTGCCATAATAGTCTGGAAGTGAATGTGAAGCTGCTTTTTTAGGCTATGACCTGCCCTAATGTTACTTTCCTTCTTTCACGGGTGTTACCAATGATCACTTAACCACTTAAAGCCAAATATACTTAATTTATTTGTCATACGCCAATAGCGAAAATAGCAGATCTATATGCATGGTGAGCTTATCTGCTATCTTCTCCTTTTTCTTTTTTGATGTATTAATTTACAAAAGCGTGAACATTTTAAACATGTATTTAAAACTCTGCGAATAGGGACACCAGGGTTAACCAGGGCTCTCTGTTCCATGCGGTGTCACCGTCTCCACACCTTAGCGCAAAACGGTCTTAATCTGCGCACTTCTTAAGCTGCGCGCAGCTTAAATTCTGAGTTTTTAGACAGTTCGTGGATGGAAAAGAAGCTCCACCTCCGCTGACTTTTTGGGCGGAGGAGAGCGTTTCCGGGAATCTGGCCGTCGCGCAAAAAGTCCGCGGAGGTGGAGCTTCTTTTCCATCCACCAGCTGTCTAAAAACTCGGAATTTAAGCTGCGCGCAGCCGAGAACGTGCGCAGCTCTTTCGATAGTGTGGCAGCGCCTAGAGGCAGAGCCCCAGTCAGACATGGACAATAGCCCTTCTCACTCTGACCTGAATGGCATGTTCAAACCTAATC
This sequence comes from Electrona antarctica, assembly GCF_951216825.1. Lineage (NCBI taxonomy): Eukaryota > Metazoa > Chordata > Actinopteri > Myctophiformes > Myctophidae > Electrona > Electrona antarctica. The sequence continues at coordinate 17,447,198 of NC_136803.1, read as the reverse complement.
ACTGTAACTATTATATATAGCTATTATTGTGAGATTTCTCGTCTTTGATTTATGTATTGTGAATCTGATAACCATAATGAGTACTATATGAATTATGTTTTGTTGTAAGTAGGATAGGCATTTATAAGCTTTCAGATTCTGCCTATTAAGTCCCTTTGATCACCTTCAGCGGTGGCTCAGGGGTAGAGTGGCTGGATGGTAACCACAAGGTTGCCAGTTCGAACCCGGGCTCCCCCAGAGCTAGCATCAAAGTGTCCTTGAGCAAGACTCTGAACCCCCAACTGCTCCTGATGTGCTGGTTGGTGCCTTGCATGCAGGTTTCCGCTGCAATCAGTGTATGAATGTGTGTGTGTGAATGGGTGAATGTAATGTACAATCTATGTAAAACGCCTTGAATAAAGGCCCTATATAAATGCCCCATTCACCATTTTCATGTAACAGTTTCCATTTATTGTTATAGAATTTGTACATGAAACTCAAAAATCTATCTATTAGTGTCAGGATGGCTGCTGTGTATAAGGCCTATTCAAACTCTTTAGGCCTCACTCAGACCTTTGCAGCATTGCTGCATGCTTGTTGTATGAATGCTGTGAGTGTCATGGCCGCCCCAATGCATTTCCAATGGAAGTCACATGGTTTGAGGACTACATTTTGGACTACAAGCTGTTGTATGGCTTTCGGCTGTGTTTCAACGGCGCCCCTCCCCCTCATACAACACAAGTGTTGTGTCAGACCATGTGACTCCCATTGGAAATGCATTGGGGCAAGCTGTGTCACACCCTTTGTATACAGCAAGCATACAGCAATCTGTTGTAAAGGTCTGAGTGAGGCCTTACTCGTCCAAATAAAGAGGATTATGAGCAGTCTGGAATTAGGTTCTCTATACTCACCAAGTGGTATATCAAGCTGCCTCCAATCAGATGACTTCCACTCTGCACTTAACTGGTTGGACGACGATTAGCCAAGTTTGATTTAATAATGCACAGGTTACCAAAGACGTTAAGACGAGGTAAGGATAAACTACATTTATTTGAAAACTTTAGTTACTAGTTACTTTGTAGATTTTGATTATTATTACAAAACATGCATTAACCACTTCAGCTCTATCATTTGTAGAGCTTGTAGATCGGCTATTTTCGAAGGATTTTCATACCATTGACAACTTGGAATGGGGTATTCTGTATAGTACTTTTACTTTTGGTACTGGTAAGCATTACTTTTACTCAAGTAAATGTTTAATTCCGGACTTTTACTTGTAATTGAGTATTTCTATATTGCAGTAGTTATACTTTTACTTAAGTAAAACGATCTATTACTTTTTCCACCACTGCGTCCAGCCGTCCACTCACATTACAGCTCGCCTAACCCACTCTTCTCCCTCTGTTCTCACATCCCCTCACACACCCCTCCCCCCCACCCAGCTACTTCTCTTTCCCATCCCCTCTCTCTATACCCTGAGGGGGGCTTGTTGTGCCCGGGAGCTATATGGCGGAACCCCTGAAGCTCCCTCAACCTCAGCGTAATCACAGGCCGACCGCCAACCAGCCCGGATGACCAGCCCGGAGCCATTTTTCATCCCCCTCCTACGTATATAACTGCTATAGTGTAGATATTCTGTCTTAACACAAACATTAAATGTTATTGACAATGAATGGAGAATTTACGTCATATGTGTCTGAGCAAATCGGTTCTCGGTATGTCAGTCTGTCGGTATGTCAGTCTGTCGGTATGTCAGTCTGTCGGTATGTCAGTCTGTCGGTATGTCAGGCTGTCGGTATGTCAGGCTGTCGGTATGTCAGTCTGTCGGTATGTCAGTCTGTCGGTATGTCAGGCTGTCGGTATGTCAGTCTGTCGGTATGTCAGTCTGTCGGTATGTCAGTCTGTCGGTATGTCAGTCTGTCGGTATGTCAGTCTGTCGGTATGTCAGTCTGTCGGTATGTCAGTCTGTCGTTATGTCAGTCTGTCGGTATGTCAGTCTGTCGTTATGTCAGTCTGTCGGTATGTCAGTCTGTCGTTATGTCAGTCTGTCGGTATGTCAGTCTGTCGGTATGTCAGTCTGTCGGTATGTCAGTCTGTCGGTATGTCAGTCTGTCGTTATGTCAGTCTGTCGGTATGTCAGTCTGTCGTTATGTCAGTCTGTCGGTATGTCAGTCTGTCGGTATGTCAGTCTGTCGGTATGTCAGTCTGTCGGTATGTCAGTCTGTCGTTATGTCAGTCTGTCGGTATGTCAGTCTGTCGGTATGTCGGTGGAAACCCTTGGCCAATAAGGAACCACCATTCTTGGTGACGTAACTAAGGTATGTTTCAAGGTTGGTATAAGGTCGATAATTGATTAGAGCACCCCTCACTTCACACTGGTGTGATTTTTTTTGGAAAACATTTTGTTCAATTCATCGATTCATCGATTTTCTGTTAACATAAATTCCATAAACGCATATTGTTTGGTGGTGTGTGGATGTTATAGTGAGTTGACAAATACAGTTGGAGGCCATCGATATTGTCCTTTTCTTTTTGCTGAGATTTGCGTGATCTGCGCAAAAGGACAGTTAACCCATTTTGGGCGGGAACCCCTTTTGGTGTTTTAAACATTATGTTATAATTTAGCTATTGAAAAATAGCAGATCTACAAGCTCATAGCGAGCCACCGAGTGGCGCGCTACGAGCTTGTAGGTCTGCTATTTTTGAAAAATCGTGAAAATATTTATTTCAGAAAACTGGAGGATTTAGAAGGATTTTTTTTAAATTTTGAGGTCAGGCCTAAATGGGTCAAATGATAAGGGACAATATCGGTGGCACCCAACTGTAAGGCAGCAGCCAGTCCATATTCCATGAAGCTCCATCCCCAGCACCACATTTGAAACACCCCATAAATATTCACCTGCTTAAAGCCAGGAGCCGCTCTCTAATGCTGATGTTTATTCACAGTAATGGAGGACCTGCAACATTTCTCCTGCTGCAAATGAAATGGCATTGGTGATATTTCCACACACTGCGGATATACCTTTCAGTGGGTCGGCTACATGCTGGTTTTATTTATATTTATATATATATATACACACAGTATGTATTTTTTATGATGCAGGCTGGGGACAAGCGAGCATGCACGCGTACACGCATGCACGCACGGCACGTACGTGCGTACACGCACACACAAACATTTCTATTCAGGTAAACATATTTTGGAACTATACTCTCACACACACATGCCTGCACAACTGCACTGCACATATCCGGTTATACACCCACCCACGCACGCACGCACACACACACACACACGCACAAGCACGCATCTCCATCTGTACCTGGGCTTTGCTCGCTGAACGCGATGTGACTTTAGAAGCCACCGCTACACAATGGGCGAACCTGGTGAGATCCAAGTGAGAGCAAGTAGCATAAAAACAGAAAAATAAGAAAAAGAAAACAGCTGAAAGCTCAGGTCTATGTTGATCTATTTTTACTGCAGCGCGGGGAGGGGAGGGGGGGGGGGGGGGGGGGCACTGGGAGAGATGGGAGGGAGAGAGAGAGAGAGAGAGAGGTTGCTGCATAATGCATGACCCCTTGCAGCAGTGGTGTCTTTTCAAACTCTCTCTCTCTCTCTCTCAACAGGCCAGCAGGTGTGTGTGTGTGTGTGTGTGTGTGTGTGTGTGCGCGTGTGTGTGTGTGTGTGTGTGTGTGTGTGTGTGTGTGTGTGTGTGTGTTAAACACAGTGGTTTGCGTGTGGAAACGAGGATCATTAATCTGGAATACACACATACTTATTGCCAACTCCTCATCTCTCATCCCTCTCTGTAACTTTAAACATAGATTGAGGGCCCGCAGCCACACAGACACAGACAGACACGCATACACTTAGGCGTGCGCGCACGCACGCACGCACGCACGCACACACACACACACACACAAACACACATGCACCCACACATTCAACTGCACGCAAGTGCATTTGTTGTTTGTCATATACCTTATGTTAGATTACTTTGTCTAACTTACTATTTGTGTATTATCTTGCATAAGCCCTTTGTGGGTTTCTTATTAATAATTTCTATTTAATAATGTTACCCTTTTTGTACTGTTTTATTGTGCGAAAAAAATAAACTAAAACTATAAACTAAGAATCGGTACAACTAATACTATGATTCTCAACCCTGTTCCATTCCTCCCACCCCCCGCCCACCCCTGGGCTGTTTAATCTCTGGGACCCCCAATCTCCAATCTGTACAGTTCAAACGGATATTTAGGGTCCATGACCCATGGTGGTCCCCGGCCAGACCCGACACTAGGAAACTTGTGTGGTATAGTGGTGGTCTGATTCTGATTGTACAGGAAGCGCGATAGTTGACCATATCAACCATGTCCGTGATTAATGTATAGCTAACTACATATATGATGATGTAATGTAACACAATGTTTTAACACATTTTGACCTGATGTCGAAATTAAAAAAATGTCTCCTGACAGTTTTCTGAAAAACCTTATGTTTCTGTATCAGTGGTAGCCTGGCTAATAAGCCAGACTAATATCACACAACACTGTCGCGGTATATTAGTCTGGGCTGGCTCCACTTGGATTTCATTTCCCGGGGGGCGGGTTCAAACATTTTCTCTTTGACGCAATTGGTCAGAGCTACTGTCAGTCAAAAGTCTCAAGCATTGAACGTCACTGTACCAAAGCCCGCCCATATTGCATACCGTGTCCCGATTGGTCCAACCTGTTCTCGGTTGTAGGAAAGAGGCGTGCTACTGAGCCTCGCCAGACCGTAATCCGCTGGTAGGCAATTTTTTTTTGCCAACGGCTGATTCGGTCTGGTTTATTAACCAGGCTATATCAGTGGTGCTCAAGGACCCCAAAAAGTATATGTAATAGCCTATGTCTCCGCCCCCCCATCTGAAAATATGTTGTTCCAGGGACCTCCCCAGAAGCAAAGATTTGAGTTAAAATGTCCACTCTGTAATAATATATATTGAAACATTTTCACGATTTTTCAAAAATAGCAGACCTACAAGTTCATAGCGCGGCACTCGGTGCCGCGCTATGAGCTTGTAGATCTGCTATTTTTCAATAGCTAAAGTATAACATAATGCTTAGTTAAAACACCAAAAGGGGTTCCCGTCCAGAATGGGTTAAACATCACCTGTGGCCTGGGCTGTGGCTCAGCGGTCCAGGCACCCTGGCTGGTAGCCCAGTCTGGCAGTGTGCCGCGGGTTCGACTCCTGATCCCGGCGGCCTTTGCTGCATGTCACCCCCCCATCGCTCTCCCCATTTCCTGTCAGCCTACGGTCTATCCCTCTATAAAAAAATATATAAAATAAAGACGAAAGCCACAAACATTTTAAAAAACATCACCTGCTATCAATCAATGCATCAGTGCATCAATCATGCACTATCATATATGTCTATACTGTATCTTTGTTTGTTTTATGTAACCTAGCTGTTCTTTCCCTTCTATCCTCTCCCATCTCACAAAATATGTGAAAATGGAGTGTGCACGAAATAAATCAATATATCACCCTCTTCTCTACAACTATAAAACAGTGATGGGGCAAATAATAAAGCCGTTTCTGATTAAATTCTGTTTCTATAAAAATCATCAGATTCTACTGGCTTATTGTTTATCCTGTGCGCATACATACACTACAAGCTTTTATCAAACCCACAGAGAAGACTTCTGTTCATTCCACACTTCGGTTTCATTTCTATTCAACATAATAAACCGTGCTTCAGAAATGCAGCTTGATTTGATAGTATTCCAAAATAAGATATCTATCTTTGGCGAAACAATGAAATAGAAAGCATATTCTCTTATACAGTCTACACACACAGATATGGCATTATGGAGTGAACCTATTCTCAAACATTACAGTATTGTTTATTATGTGAGAAGAATTGTGTGCGGAGTGTGGATTGGTGCCGGGCATCACAAGCAGGCGGCCTTAATGAAACGTTGATGAGTATCCCTCTCTGAATCCACAAGCATGATTAGGCCTTAATTACTGAGGGCCACCCCGACATATTCCCTATAATTGGAAATACCTAAGCACTTGGCTGTCTGTGGCAGCAGCCAAAAGAATCCATCGCCTCCCAGCCCCATGCATCCACCAGACAAATCTCTCTCATTTTAGACAGAAAATCCACTTGTTCTGGGCATGGTGTCAGGGAGAATTTTGAGACTTTTTTTTTCTCTCGCTCTCACCACTTCCAATTGTGCAGCTCTAATCTCGCAGTACGTCTCAAAGACCCCTAGTCTCAGAGTAAGTCGGTGTAATCGGGAGTAAAGGTTTACTTATCCGTGCCTAAATCCGTGGCGACGCTCAATAAAACAGGTGTTGATCGGGGCATATTGCGAAGGAGTCTTTCAACTTGCAGAATGGCATCCCAGTGAGTTGGCATCTAAACACACAGGCAGATGTGGCAATCACTTCCCCTAAATGTCTGCCAAGCGCCTACACGACCCCCCCCCCTCCCCTCCGCCCCACTGGCAGCTTTCCTTCAGTCCCTCCCTCCTCCTCCAGAGAATGTTATGCCACATAAGAAATAAATAAAATAAGAGGCTCTATGTTATGTTTGAGCTGATTCACTGAAGCCCAGAGTTAAATCCTTTTAGCTCCTTTTTTTTATTGCACTATTGGCTTGAACTCAACGTGATGGCACTAGCTGCAGCGTTCATGTCCTTCCTTAATGGAGCGAGTCCCCCCCGGGCGACGGCGGACAGACTCGACACAGCTCAGCTGTCAAAGGAACATTTCTCAGGTGTCTCTTGGTTAAAAAAAAGGGGGGGGGCGGGGGTGTTTCCACTGCTCTATAGCACTGGTGGAAATAGTGCTCAAATGTTTTACTCAAGGGGCCAGTGAGGCGCTCCAACGTTGAAGCTCTGGGCCCTAGTGGTAAGAGGAAGGACTGCAGGCGGACCCGTGCACGGACACGTAGGACCATCACTCCCTACGTCACCCCGGACCTCAAATTTGAGGTCCGGAGGAGGTACTTCCGGCAGTCTTCCGGGTGCTTCAAAACGCCACTGAGCAACTTCATCGAAATGAATAGCTTGGGGGCGGGGCTAGTGCTCCAGTTCGGTCTCTATCCTCCTCCAGTGTTAGTGTCGAAGTAGTCTCGGAAAGCCAGACGTTTTTATTTCCAGGGAGAAATAAAAAAGTCTGGGACCGAGTCCACAATTCGGCATAGAGTAGCGCAAACGCCGACCACTCTCTGCTGATTTGTGATCGTCTGCACCTTTGTTAAATTGACGCACACACGCACACCCGTACACACACACACACACACACACACACACACACACACACACTCCTCTCTCTCTCTCTCTCTCTCTGTCGCTCTAATTAATTAGTCTCATGTCTAGATTCTCCCGGCGGATCCTGCCGGGAGCTCCCTATGCCATAGAAAGCATTGGTGGACCCCAGGCTAGTGTCGAAGTGTCCTTGAGCAAGACACTGAACCCCAAATTGCTCCTGATGTGTAGGTTGGTGCCTTGCATGGTTTCTGCTGCCATCGGTGTGTGAATGGGTGAATGTAATGCACAATCTATGTAAAGCGCCTTGGATAAAGGCACTATATACATGCACCATTTACCATTAAGTAAAAGTATCAATACTGCAATATAGAAATACTCTGTTACAAGTAAAAGCCCAGAATTGTACAAGAAGTAAAAAGTACAAAAGTATTAATTGGTACCAAAAGTAGAAAGTACTCACGATGCAGAATGTCCCATTTCAAGTTTTCAAATGTACAAAAATCTTTTGGCTATTTTCAAATGGCGTGGTTAAGTGGTTAATGTATGTTTTGTAATAATAATAATCAAAACTAACTAACTAACTAGTAACTAAAACTTTGAAATTATTTTTGCATTATTGCAAAAACAATTGCCTCTGAGATTTAGTGGAAGTGGAAGTACTGGCAATTGGAAATACTCAAGATAAAAGTACAAATAACTCAAAATTGTACTTTTAAGTACAGTACTTAAGTAAAAAATTACTTACTTAGTTTCCACCACTGCTGCACTGCTGCTGCTGCAGTAGCCTGGGCAGCATTCATTTTCGGGTTTATAATCCAGTCGTCCATCCATCCATCTTCAACCGCTTATCCGTAGTCCACCAGAGAGCTCCAGACTTCCCTCTCCAGAGCAACATTAGTGACTTCCTCCCGGGAGATCCCGAGGCGTTCCAAGGACAGTGAGTCGATGAAATCCCTCCCCCTGCGCCTTGGTCTGCCTCGAGGTCTCCTCCCAGTGGGACGTGCACCGAGGACCTCCCTAGGGAGACGCCCGAGAGGCATCCTAACCAGATGCCCGAACCACCTAAGCTGGCTCCTTTCCAGGTGAAGGAGCAGCGGCTCTACTACGAGTCTCTCCCGTGTGACTGAACTTCTCACCCTATCTCTAAGGGAGATGTCAGCCACCCGTCGGAGAAAACTCATTTCGGTCGTGAGCGGATGATATCATTACGTCATGTTGTAGTCATGGTTTTGTAGTCATCACGCCGGAAACCATCAATCTGGAACTTCCTTTCCCTCAAACCGATTTTTCCCAATAAAAGCCGTAGGCTATACGAGAGAACGAGGCGCGCTTTTATTGTTATTCTTCCGGTTTGAGGGAAAGGAAGTTCCAGATTGAGGGTTTCCGGCTTGATAGCCTGGAGCTCACCTATGCTTTCTATGGCATAGGCAGCTCCCGGCAGGATCCGCCGGCAGAAACTGTGCGCAGCTGCTGGACATGAGACTAATTAATTAGAGCAACAGAGAGATAGAGAGGAGTGTGTGTGTGTACGGGTGTGCGTGTGTGCGTCAATTTAACAAAGGTGCAGACAATCAGAAATCAGCAGAGAGTGATCGACGTTTGCGCTACTGTATGCCAAATTGAAGTGGACTCGGACCCAGACTTTTTTTTTCTCCCTGGAAATAAAAACGTCTGGGTTTCCGAGGCTATACCGGCTTGATGACTATTTGATGACTCATCCGCTCCCGAGCGGATCACACGGCAATGTTGTAACACAGGCCAGGCTTTCCTCCGAGGTGGAAAGCCTGGTGATGCAAGGTTACTGCTGCAGCCACTCCCCAACCTGTGGGACCGGCGCAGGACCACGCGTGCACGGGACAAGGACCATCTCACGGCAGATGAGGCTATATCGCCCGGAGGAAGAAATAAACGCGCACCGTCACCCTCTCTCCTTCTTTAACCCATTCTGGACGGGGAACCCCTTTTGGTGTTTAAGCATTATTTATACTTTAGCTATTGAAAAATAGCAGATCTACAAGCTCATAGCGCGGCACCGAGTGCCGCGCTAGGAGCTTGTAGGTCTGCTATTTTTGAAAAATCGTGAAAATGTGGCACAAATCTTTGAATATATTCTTTCAGAGCAAAGGTTTTTAACTCAAATCTTTGCTTCTGGGAGGTCCCTGGAAGAACATATTTTCAGATGGTGGTCCGCGGCCAAATACAGATAATCCTGGGGGTCCTTGACATGAAAAAGGTTGAGAACCACTGACATAATAGAAACATAGGTTTTTCAGAAAACTGTCAGGATTGCAAGACATTTGTAGATTCTAGTGTTAGTCAGGTCTCTCCGTGGTTCCTTTTCATGTGAAAGCAAATTCCCAAAGCAGTTGTGCTCAAAAACCCTGACCCCCACCCACCCAACCGCTGCGATCGACTGAGACGCACGGAGGAAGCGTTTCGCCGACACGCCAAGGCCGTTCAGCACAGTCAGATCCTCAAAATAATTGGTTCGGAAGCTGACCTGTGTGTACTGTACGCACACGTAGTCTCAGTGTTTGTGTATACAAATAATTGGTCTACTGTATAGAGGGATAATGTTGATGCCGGTAGTTAGTGGCCCATTAACCCATTAAAACCCAGGAAAGCATCTTTAGATTTTAGCTATAGCTGAAATAGTTGGCTATTAGGCCGTAGTTCTGTAAGGTACACTTCTACCATCAGAGGACACTGGCATGAGTGCCTCACCTAGAGTAGTAACCTGTGGGGCTGGGTAAATGTACTGTATTTGTATTTATTTTTATTCTCGTATATGTGATGTACTGTCTTACCTTGTGGGCCACGAGCCTGTAATAAAGTTTATATATTAGACTAGGCTAGTAGATATACAAGCTCATAGTGCCTGACTTTGTGCCGTGCTGTACGAGCTTGTAGATCTGCCAGTTTTGGAAAAAAAACATGCGGCCAGGCAACATACGTTTTTCACATACTGTTTTATAAGACATTTTGTAGAATGGGGTCCTTAGTTGACTATATGCACACCGCAGCCATGTAAGTTAATGGAAAGGTGGTAACTATAGGTGCAATTTCTTCCCATTGACAGCCCATACATCCAAACAGAAAAGTCCCATCTGATTGTATTAAAACAACGTGTTTTATAACATGGTTAAAAAAAAAAAAAAAAAAATGGTGGCGATGTTAACGTCAAACACCATTGCAGGCATCTGAAAAGCTTGAATTACCCTCTTTCTATCTGCAGTGTTTGTTTCATAAAAAAAAGTTACAGTATAAGCTACTATCTTTCCTTTCAGGTGTTTATTTTTGAGCAGTGCCTTCGCCCCAATACGCAGCTATACTGTATGTGTGTCCCTGTGTATGTACTGTATGTAGGACTAGAAGCATGCCAACGTTTGTGCTATTGCCATTGAGAATGCATTGGGCGTTTAAGTTAAAGTTTAAGGGGCATATTTTGACAGCAGAAACTGCCTGTCATAATTTCAAAGTAAAAAGTTCCAGCATGTGTCTCCACAGTAAGCTGAATTATAAAATGTGTGAATGGAGTTTCTAGGTGAAAGTGATTTTTTGATGTTCCATAGAGCTGCCATTGAGCCCCATTATACATTTATCAAATTTGAAAGCACTATATTTCTAAAACTATGAAACATTTCAAAGATTTATTTTCAGGCAAACATGTCCACCGTAAGATGAACCTAAATAGGTTTGAATGGGGTTTCTAGGTGTAAGTATGTAGGACTAGTAGCATGCCAAAGTTTGTGCAATTGCCATTGAGAATGCATTGGGCGTTTAAGTTAAAGGGTAAGACCACTTTTTTAGAGGTTTGGGTTGTTTTCTTACCTTATTATGGGCAAACTATTCCATTCCATGAGTTATTTCGCTCCGTTGTGTTGTTTATTAGCAATTTAAGAAATAAAAAATAGGGTCCATTGACTTCCATTGTAACGGATTAACAGCTCTCAAAGTCACTCTCTTAGCACATGAACCATGTGTAAAGTGTCTGTGTCTGGGATTGCTCATATGCGAGGCTGCAGCTGGGTGAATCTCAAACAGCGTGGAGACTTCTGTTTACAAACGAAACCTCGCAAGACGACCCGCGAGAGTTGGGAACGCCGTAGCACTGCTTCAGTCTATCTCCGACTAAAATAGTAACTTTATAAATCTATCTTCAAAGACGAAAATAAAACTGCATGAGTTTTCCTGGTGTCGTAAACTGTCAGAATCAGCTTTTGTTGCGACTATTTTTATTTCTCAAATTTCTAATAAACAACACAACGGAGCGAAATAACTCATGGAATGGACTAGTTTGCCCATAATAAGGTAAGCAAACAACCCAAACCTCTAAAAAAGTGGTCTTACCCTTTAAATACGGGGGGGGACATATTTTGACAGAAGAAACTGCCTGTCATAATTTCTCCCTATTCCAAAGCCCCCCCAGGTACATTATATATTTAAACTATTTTCAGCAATGGTACACTTATTTTTTCAGTGGGTAGATCTTGTTGAGCTGGTCATTTTGAAAGTAGATCTCACGTGTGGGCACCCCTGATGTAGGACTAGCAGCATGCCAAAGTTTGTGCTATTGCCATTGAGAATGCCTTGGGCGTTTAAGTTAAATAACTCCGAAACTACAAATCATTTCAAAGTAAAAAGTTCCAGCATGTGTCTCCACAGTAAGCTGAATTATAAAAAGTGTGAATGGAGTTTCTAGGTGAAAGTGATTTTTTTGACGTGCCAATATCTTAGCCTGGCTAATAAGCCTGACCGAATCGGCCGTTGGCAAAAAAAGAAAATTGCCTGTGTGTGATTTGAGTCTGGCTTATTAGCCAGGCTACCAATATCTGCCATTGAGCCCCATAATAAAATTCTCAAATTTGAAAGCACTATATTTCTAAAACTATGAAACATTTCAAAGATTTATTTTCAGGCAAACATGTCCACCGTAAGATGAACCTAAATAGGTTTGAATGGGGTTTCTAGGTGTAAGTACTGTATGCGTGTCTGTCTCTGTGTCCGAGCACGGACAGCTGCAACACCTAAAGTGGCCAGTACAGTACACCACAGCACAGAGTAAAGTGGCCATTAGAGTACACCACAGCACAGAGTAAAGTGGCACAGAGCAGCTATGTGTGCACTACAGTACGAGCCCTGGGGGTCTGGATGTTCCGGGGACCCCCCTGGGGACCCCCACACGGTAACGCTGTCCTTTCTCGACCGTTTCGGACACAGGGCGGCTCGCCTGGAACCGGGCCGGCGCCCTGGGCGCATTCCTGGGGGTCTGGATGTCCCGGGGACCCCCACACGGTAACGCTGTCCTTTCTCAAATATCTTTTACCAAAAATAATCACAGTACAGTAGAGAGCACAGTACACTACAACACAGACTAGTACACAGACCACAGTACAGTATGCTACAGTAACTATAAATAAATGTATGGTTGCACTGCTCAGTTCACACAGGTATGATTTTCTAAGTGCTGCAGTTTGGAAGTGCTCGTTAGATAATATCACTCAGCTGCCCTATACGTACCACCTGTTTTTTAAAATTTGCACATAATGCAGGAGGCAGCAGAATGTTGCTTTACATGAAAACGAGCCCGCCCCAAACTCTGATGGCTGCGGTCTGGTCTGCAAATGGTCAATGTGTGAAGACGGACGGTAAAGTGCTGACCGAGGGAGCTTCAGTATAGAAGAGACATATAGCAGAGGTACAGTATAGCACATGCCCCGTGGTGACTCCTGGACAGGTGCCAGCAGAGCTCTCTATGCGTATCTAACCCATTCTGACCTGAGATCAGATTCTAAAAATGTCTTCTACATCCTGACAGTTTTCTGAAAAAGCTATGTTTCTATGTCAGCCGTTCTTCGAATTTTCAAAAATAGCAGACCTACAAGCTCGTAGCGCGCCACTCGGTGGCGCGCTATGAGCTTGTAGATCTGCTATTTTTCAATAGCTAAAGCATAGCATAATGCTAACACCAAAAGGGGTTCCCGCCCAACATGGGCTAATCTAAAGGCCGCTATGACACGTGTTTATCGACCACTCTTCTTATAATGATGTCTTTTCCTGGTTGTGACCTCCCTCGCGCCAATTAACTGGCCGAGGGAATCCACTTCTCTTGACCTTGCCTCTGCACTCTACAGTGCTGAATCCGTGCCATTATTCGACGACTCTTCTCTAAAATCCTATTAGAAACCTGGAGGAAATGCACAGTCCTATATAGAGGAGGGGTTCTCAAGGTGGGGTCCGGGTACCCCCCCCCCCCGTGGGGGTCTTCGAGTTGGTCCCAGGGAGGTCCCCTTACAGATCTGTGACTCTGAGAGTGTATATTTGTACACTCTCAGAGTCATGGGGGGGTCCGTGAAATTAAAAAGATTGAGAACCACTGATGTAGGGGATGGAGGTGATCGATCAGAGAGAAAAATAACCCCCCCCCCCCCCCCCCCCATAACGTCCTTCCTTTGATTCCTCTATCAGGCAAGAAGCATATTCCAGGTGAAAGTCAAGTTGTTTTCAGTGAGTGACTGTCATACAACGTATGAGAAAAATACATTAACCCATTTTGACCTGAGATCAGATTCTAAAAATGTCTGTTTGAAAATGACAGTTTTCTGAAAAAGCTATGTTTCTATGTCAGTCGTTCTTCGATTTAAAAAAAATAGCCGACCTACAAGCTCGTAGCGCGCCACTCGGTGGCGCGCTATGAGCTTGTAGATCTGCTATTTTTCAATAGCTAAAGCATAACATAATGCTAACACCAAAAGCATAGGTTTGAACGGCTTCCATCTCTGTGAGGCTTTAAACGACAGCCGGCCCTCCGGCGACGGTTGCTTTGCATTAGGAGCTGCCGAGCTTTGTCTGTCGGGTGAAAAATGTCTCTTTCATCTTCTTCCCCGACTCCACCACGGCCCTCCCTCCCCCCCCCCCCCGCGCAGACCGAAGCGGCGCTATAGGTGCAATAAGGTAGATAGCGCGTTACGTCGCTGCCTGTAATTACAGATAAAAAGAACATTAAGTTCGACAGATACATGTAAGCTGGCTGATGAGGGTGCCCATTTCAATTAAGCAGCCCTAAATGAGAAAACCTTATGGGAGTTTCTCTCTGCCAGACCTAAGCAGGATTAATACACTGAATAGGGCCATTTACTAGGGCATAATTACTCCCTAATTAGCTATTAGTTATTCTATTACCCCTTTTATCACTTAGTCACGGTCAAAAAGGCAGAAATAGTGGATAAGTCATCACCTTGGTACGGTAACAGATGTAATTAACACACCGCGGCGACATGAGAGAGAGAGACATAGAGACAGAGAGAGAGAGAGAGAGTTAGTTAGTGTATTCAGTCAAGCTCGCTGCATTTCAGACTCTTTCCGGTGCGTGACCTGCTCTGCCACAATCAATCGAATTTCACTAGGAACACATATTGAGTTTTATGCACTGTGCGAAGGAGGAGGAAGGATTCTTACAGCTTCATGATAACGGAAGCCCGTTGCTGTTTGTGTTCTTCTGGGTATTTGCTGTATTATTCTGTGGGAACAAACAGCCCCGCAGAGGTTGTTACAGTAATACCCTTAAAAGAAAGAAAGACACAAATTAGTCGGATGAAGAGTTGGCATCTCGCGGCGCGGATGTTGTCTCGCTGCTTTCCGACCGCTTCTCGTGGGAATCCACTCCAGTGGTATACTATACAGGAGTGCTTCCCAAACATTTTCATGTCAAGGACCCCCAAATTGACACTAATTAACCCACAGATCGCCCCATTTGAAGAGATATGCCAGGGACCCCCATAAGAGAATATATTTACGGCTCTAGCAGTGATTCTCAACCATTTTAATTTCAACGACCCCCAGTTTGATATGCAACAGGCTACGTACCCCCCATTTAATGGCATTTCTATCTCTGAGACCTCAATTTATATTGTAAAATCACAGTTAATTTAAAGGTATATTCAGTGATAATTCAAATATCACTTATTTTTTGGATAATCCTCCCTACTATAAAGTGTGCTGACCATATAAGGAGTTCCTCCCTGTCCCCAGTGAGCCCCTGGGGTCAAAAAACCCTAGTTTCGGTTTGGGCGGCAAAGCCTTCATCCAATCAGGATGAGAGGGGCCTTCCTCCAATCATGATCGAGTGGGGCGGGCCTTGGTGCACGTGCTGTTGGCCTGTTGTACTTCCCCCACTGTAGAGCGTGTGCATGTGCACATCTTGTTACCGGGGCGGACCGGGGTTTTTTCCAAATCACCCAAATCACTGAATGCTCCTTTAAGTGTACAAATGGAACCAAATTAATCCGTTAGGGCCCATTTGGTTCCATTTGTACACTCTGAGTTACAGACCCGTAAGGGTCCATTTGGTTCCTAACTATATCATTTAGCTGGGGACCCGCTGGAACTCCCTCAAGGACCCCTGGGGGTCCCCGGACCACACTTTGGGAACCACTGCCATACACCATACCAGGTATGGTGTAGTGTTTGTGCTACAACGTATAAACCTAGAGTCTTTGCCCAGAATCTTATCTTGCCTGCATGAGGAAAGACAAAATACTGTTCCTTCCTTCTAAACCGTTTCCCCTGGCCTTTTTTTTCTCAATGCCGTGTGTGGATTTGAGTCTATTTTAATCCCACATCTTCCCACAAACATTTAAGCCTGATTCACACTTACAGTATAAGGTACAGTATAGCTGCGTGCTGGTTTAGCATGCAGGGGAAAAAAAGCCCTTGTTGTACAGGATTGCTTGTAGATCTGATTGTAGAACATCTTATTTACTGCATGTGACACTGCACTCAACAAAGTATACATGATCAAGCCATATAAGGCCATTTTACAGTAGACCAGTGGTTCCCAAACTGTGATGCGTGCACCCCTTGTGGTGCGCGAGCGCCTTCTAGGAGGGTGCACGACATGAAAAGGCTAAGGGTGGTGCTATGGTTTTATTTGAACATATTATGCCAATATATGGCAAGCATATGCAGAGTATATGCCATATTCAGGTTCATATATGTGCATATATGTGGATATACAGTATGCACATATGTGGATATAAAAAAATATATGTCTCTATATAGCTAGAGACATATTATGCTCTATATCCAACATATGCAGGCGGCCAATTTCGAATAGTATATGTCACATACAAATATATATAAAAAATAATAATAATAGTGTGTCAGCTAGGTCGAGAGGTAACAGGGGGTGCATGGCCAAAATAGTTTGGGAACTGCTGCAGTAGACCAATGGATCACTCAAATGCTCTGACAGGCAAACATTACTTAACACAATGGATGCGCCAGCATATTTCAATATATTGGCGCTAGGCTAGAGTGCCAGCAGATATGACAGGACATTGTCCTTCTGGTGAAAAACCATGGAGAGCTCCCTAGATTAGGAGTTACGAGACATTCTTTTGGAGTCGTAAACAAGGAAGTGAACGGCAGTGCGCATGCGTGAAACAGCAAGGAGTACGGTTTTATCAATAAAAAAGCTCTAAAGGGCCTGGGCCGTGGCTCAGCGGTCCAGGCACCTTGGCTGGTAATCCAGTCTGGCAGTGTGCTGCGGGTTCGACTCCCGATCCCAACGGCCTTTACTGCATGTCACTCCCCCATCTCTCTCCCCATTTCCTGTCAGCCTACTGGCTGTCCCTCTATAAAAAATATAAAATAAAGGCGGAAGCCGCTGTCTAAAGACAGCCTCCTGTGGTTTGATTAGAAAAGACGTGTATACACATCCTTAGCAAAAATTGTGTTAAGTAGAAGACAATTCGTGCCACGCTGTGAGCTTGTACATCTGCTATTTTTGGAAAGGAGAAGGCATTTGTGGAATCGGTGTAAATGGGTGAATTATCACTTATTTTAATAATCGACTAAATGGCTTGGTTGGATTAACTGTTCATCCCAGGACGAAATGTCACACAATAACAGCCAAGAACCATGAATTACTCCATGCCAAACTGCTTCTACCATTTATTACACATTCTTAAATAAAAATGATTCACTGAACAGTTCCTTGCATAGAGAATATTACAATACCAATTTAAAAAAGGAATTATGAAACAAACCGGTAACAAAAATAAATCTTTCTCATTGTTTTTTCTTTTTTTTTCTTTTTAGTTTTGTTTTCTTCCATAATAAAGAACATTATTGTACTCGTACGTCATAATATACAAATGATAAATTTCAAACAACTTTTTTGTACAGCGAAAAAAAGAAAAGGAGGAGGAGGCGAGGAAGGGAACGACAAGAAGTGGAATATATGAGAGAGAGAGAGAGAGAGAGAGAGATAGATATTCAGGGAACGGGTGAAGAAGTATTTGATTAGTGAGTGAGGCCTTATGGGAACAGTTGCGTCGTGATGCACAGAATGATAATGATAACAATGTGTGTTCTCATGAAGGACATGATAGCAAAATACGTGCAGAATGAAGTTGTTATGTGTGTGGCTGTGTCTGTCTGTTATGTGTGTGTGTGTGTGTGTGTGTGTGCGCGCGCATAACTGCATATTCACACACGGGTATTCCTGGGTGTTATCGCAAGTAAGGTGTCTATGTGTGTGCGTGTGTGGTGTGTGTTTGTGTGTGTTTGTCTTTGTACAACGTGTGTGCATGTGTGTCAGCTCACATCGGCGCTGATCGATGTTCTCATCCACACATATAGACTAGTAGCGTGCGTGACAGCGACTGTACGGACAAGCACCAGCAGCGCACGTCACCACAAGGGGGGGGGGGGGGGGGGGGGGGTACGGACAGGGAAATGGTGGAAGCGGTGGCTTTTCCCAAGACAGACATCAGAGTGCAAAACAGATAGAACGTACACAGCAACATTCACATTCATTTGTAAAAAATAAATAAAAACAATAACACTAATAACAGCCGTAACACAGAACCTCCGAACATCAACCCACTGTTCCAGAAAGGACACATTCATGTTGGTCCACGATGCCCATATGATTTGCCGGGCAGGGCAAGCTGTGTCACGTGCCGTTTCGTGGAAACCATCACATTAAAAGGCAGGTTATGTGATACTTTTTGGTTAATACGAAATGTTTTTGTTAAAATGTTAAAACTCTATATCTATATTGTGACAGTAATCATTGCGTATAGTGTGTTTGTTCAGTAACAGGGGTCTCCCGGTCTCTTTAATAAACCATCCAATCAGGAGAGAGAACCCAATATCAGCTTCAATTAGAGTTCGAGGCTGAATTTTGTCCGCTCACTTAGGCTGCGTACACACCTAAAGAACAAATGTTTGGTCCGTGTGCGATGCCTGATTGCTATTTGATTGCTGCTCCAATTCATTTTCAATGGGAGTCACGTCATTTGATCGGACAAACCTGTCCGATGTGGGGGCGGAGGGCACAACAAACACATCGGACACCTTGTAGTCAAAACAGCCAACGAACAGGGTGGGACTTCAGATCGGACAGAAGGGTGGTTTTTAACCGCCAACTAATAGGAGAGAACTTCCGTTCTTGACAGCACTGGGTGGGGTTTAGGCTGTAGTCTTCTGAGTTACGTGACACAGACTATTATATCGCTTGTTTGTATGTCTTCTTTTGGCTACGGCCGTGCGTAACTTGGAGAGTCCAAGTTGCGCACGGCTGTCTCCAGTGAGTGAGTCCATGGTACTAAGTTCTATTCTATATACAGAAATACAGGACGATAGCCAAAATAGCCGTCGGGCCTCGGCAGTTGTGAGGCTGCATTAATAATTAGTTCTAAAAGCATGTATTTTTTACGGGGATCACTATTGATTTTAATAGTAGACGCATATATGTCTATGAGTAGCATAGAGTAGAAATGTAATGGCAGCGTACGAGGTTCACAAGCGCAAATATAACAGATGTACAAGTTATCGACACGAATGGTACTTACGGTATGGTACACGATGTAAGCTTGTAGATCTGTTTATTTTAAGCATGCGCCACCGCCACCACGCAAAGTTATGACGCGCGCACATGTGGGGGGAGAGACCCGATATATTTTATAGCTCTATGGGAGAGACGCAGACAGAGAAATATTTAAAATCATCCTGTCTCGCTCTAGCGCACGGCCGCACGCATAAAGAGCCAATGGAGCAAATGTTAAATAAGCTACACAGGTGGTCCTAAATGATTAATTGATTACATCACTATAGCAAAAGACGTGATATAGGTCAACTCAACTGCAGCGGAGCTGTTCTGACTTGAAGCTTAACTGACCAGCACGGCTTCAAGTTTAAACCATAAGATGACATGGAAATGCCCGTCGATTTGATGCGCAGAAATAACATAGGCCTATATCGAATCAGGTTAAGGTGCACACATGGAAGAAAAGTCATTTTTATCGGGATTCGGGGATACTTTGTTGTAGGCTATACGTCTCCGGTGAATTGCAAGCACATTATTGTTCAAACACCTGCTCCTCTGTTCATCTGTTGTCTTATTTGGCTAATAAAATAATTATTAAGAATTAATGCAATTTCAAGTTGTTGCTGCAATCATGATTCATGTTGCTGTTCTCTTCTCTCTGTGTAACTGAAGGTTGCGCCCAAAAATTGTAGACAGTGATTTCCCGCACCCCCTCATGTTATTTTTCCCTCCGTCGCAAAATGACCTCTTTTCTTTTTTTCACTATTTGGTTCGCTTAACATGTCCACGTGTCATTTGTTTACATATTTGGTACGCTTTACAAAGTCCAGTGTGAACACCAAACGAACCAAAATCAAAATGCAACAATTTGGTCCTTGGTCCTTGATCCGGACCTTCTAAGCGAACTTTAGGTGTGAAAGTGGCCTAAGTGAACTGTGAGTGTGAAAAACGGCCTCGACAAACTAGCTGCTGCTGCAGTCAAGAAAACTACACTGAACATATGTGCATCTATTTCCGTGTATCGTAGCACCGCCCAAATCGCGCAAAGCATTGTGGGACATGGAGGCATCAAATCATAAAAATGTAATCAGTGGTCGGTCGGACAGATCTGTGTGTCCGAAAGGTGTGTACGAAGCCTTAGGCTGCGTACACACCTAAAGAACAAATGTTTGGTCCGTGTGCGATGCCTGATTGCTATTTGATTGCTGCTCCAATTCATTTTCAATGGGAGTCACGTCGTTTGATCGGACAAACCTGTCCGATGTGGGGGCGGAGGGCACAACAAACACATCGGACACCTTGTAGTCAAAACAGCCAACGAACAGGGTGGGACTTCAGATCGGACAGAAGGGTGGTTTTTAACCGCCAACTAATAGGAGAGAACTTCCGTTCTTGACAGCACTGGGTGGGGTTTAGGTAGCCTGGCTAATAAGCCAGACTAATATCACACAACACTGTCGCGGTATATCAGTCTGGGCTGGCTCCACTTGGATTTCATTTCCCGGGGCACATTTTCTCTTTGACGCAATTGGTCAGAGCTACTGTCAGTCAAAGGTCTCAAGCATTGAACGTCACTGTACCAAAGCCCGCCCATATTGCATACCGTGTCCCGATTGGTCCGACCTGTTCTCGGTTGTAGGAAAGAGGCGTGCTACTGAGCCTCGCCAGACCGTAATCCGCTGGTAGGCAACTTTTTTTTGCCAACGGCTGATTCGGTCTGGTTTATTAACCAGGCTAGGGTTTAGGCTGTAGTCTTCTGAGTTACGTGACACAGACTATTATATCGCTTGTTTGTATGTCTTCTTTTGGCTACGGCCGTGCGTAACTTGGAGAGTCCAAGTTGCGCACGGCTGTCTCCAGTGAGTGAGTCCAGTCTGCTAAGTTCTATTCTATATACAGAAATACAGGACGATAGCCAAAATAGCCGTCGGGCCTCGGCAGTTGTGAGGCTGCATTAATAATTAGTTCTAAAAGCATGTCTTTTTTACGGGGATCACTATTGATTT
The DNA here is from genome assembly GCF_951216825.1 of Electrona antarctica. Classification (NCBI taxonomy): domain Eukaryota; kingdom Metazoa; phylum Chordata; class Actinopteri; order Myctophiformes; family Myctophidae; genus Electrona; species Electrona antarctica. Next base: position 17,426,113 of record NC_136803.1, on the reverse strand, counting down.
TAATAGTAGACGCATATATGTCTATGAGTAGCCTAGAGTAGAAATGTAATGGCAGCGTACGAGGTTCACATGCGCAAATATAACAGATGTACAAGTTATCGACACGAATGGTACTTACGGTATGGTACACGATGTAAGCTTGTAGATCTGTTTATTTTAAGCATGCGCCACCGCCACCACGCAAAGTTATGACGCGCGCACATGTGGGGGGAGAGACCCGATATATTTTATAGCTCTATGGGAGAGACGCAGACAGAGAAATATTTGAAATCATCCTGTCTCGCTCTAGCGCACGGCCGCACGCATAAAGAGCCAATGGAGCAAATGTTAAATAAGCTACACAGGTGGTCCTAAATGATTAATTGATTACATCACTATAGCAAAAGACGTGATATAGGTCAACTGCAGCGGAGCTGTTCTGACTTGAAGCTTAACTGACCAGCACGGCTTCAAGTTTAACATGGAAATGCCCGTCGATTTGATGCGCAGAAATAACATAGGCCTATATCGAATCAGGTTAAGGTGCACACATGGAAGAAAAGTCCTTTTTATCGGGATTCGGGGATACTTTGTTGTAGGCTATACGTCTCCGGTGAATTGTATGCACCAGCAGCAAGCACATTATTGTTCAAACACCTGCTCCTCTGTTCATCTGTTGTCTTATTTGGCTAATAAAATAATTATTAAGAATTAATGCAATTTCAAGTTGTTGCTGCAATCATGATTCATGTTGCTGTTCTCTTCTCTGTGTGACTGAAGGTTGCGCCCAAAAATTGTAGACAGTGATTTCCCGCACCCCCTCATGTTATTTTTCCCTCCGTCGTGAAATGATCTTTTCTTTTTTTCACTATTTGGTTCGCTTAACATGTCCACGTGTCATTTGTTTACATATTTGGTACGCTTTACAAAGTCCAGTGTGAACACCAAACGGACCAAAATAAAAATGCAAATATTTGGTCCTTGGTCCTTGATCCGGACCTTCTAAGTGAACTTTGAGTGTGAAAAACGGCCTCGACAAACTACCGCTAGCTGCTGCTGCAGTCAAGAAAACTACACTGAACATATGTGCATCTATTTCCGCGTATTGTAGCACCGCCCAAATCGTGCAAAGTATTGTGGGACATGGAGGCATCAAATCATAAAAATGTAATCAGTGGTCGGTCGGACAGATCTGTGTGTCCGAAAGGTGTGTACGAAGCCTTATTATTTTGTCATTAGGGGTGTCAAAAATCTAATTAGAATCGCGATTCTCATTATAAATGATTCAAAGCGATTCAAAAAAATCAATACAAATAAATAAATAAATGTGTTTGTGATATGAAATGTAAGCTTACCATAATCACAGTAAACCTTATCATGTCTTCAGTCATATTCAAGTGACTCCGGTCACTTCAGTTCAGCACAGCTGAGGTGTGTGTGTCCCTGTCCAGCTGACCCTCGTTAACAGACACTTGTTTTTTTGTTATGTTGTTGTCTTGCGTGTTTACATCATTCAGTTGATAAAACCTTTACAATTATAAAAGCTTTTTACTAAATGTACTTTGCTTTCATGCCAGAAGACAGGAGTAGATCCTGCTGAAATCCTATGTATTGAATCGAGAATCATTTTGAATCGAGAATCATTTTGAATCGAGAATCATTTTGAATCGAGAATCATTTTGAATCGAGAATCATTTTGAATAGAGAATCATTTTGGAAAAAAAAAAGTTTTTGAAAATCAATTTCGAATCAAATCGTGACCCAAAGAATCAGAAAAGAATCGTGGGACACCCACAGATTCACAGCCCTATTTGTCATCATCTCCAATTACCCTTGTTTGTCCTGTATCCTGTATGATTTCTCTCTCCTGCTGGGATAAAATCGTTATCCCTATCCCTACCTCTCCTGTTTACACAAGAGCTGGAGAGGCAGGGAGACTCCAGCTGTTGAACAAACAAACACTGTACAGCAACGATAACCATCCTAATACAGAGCCATTCGACATCTATTTTAACAAAAGAATATCACCTTCCTTTTAAATCAGCCTTCCGCCAAATCCAACTTAGACTGCCCTGCCATCGTGGGATTTGGGATTGTTTGGTTGTGGTCCTTTTGGTCTCAGTGTGTGAAGAGGGGGAACGTGGTAGAACACACATTCACCGGCAAGTCCAAGCCCCAGGAATGAACCATGAATGATGAATGCTGGGGGAGGGAAGTGGGGGGGTTGTAGGGGAGGGTGCGGAATAAAAAAAAAAAAACAAAGGCTCCCAATTATCACAAAGAGCATATTTCATATCCCCAACCACACACACACACACACACACACACACACACACACACACACACACACACACACACACACACACACACACACACACACACACACACACACACACACACACACACACACACACCAAGTTCAACAGGAGACTGTATGGTGCCCCTCACCCCCCCCCCCCCCCCCCCCCCCCCCCGTTGAAATACTGAAACACACAAATAGAGCTGCCAAAAAACGATACAATCTTGACCCCAAGCAAACCCCTGGTCAAACATACATGACCTTGTTTCATTTCCCACAGACTGACAGACAGACAGACAGACAGACAGAGACCCACCTGGCTTATAGCAGGAATACCACATCCACCCATCATCACACAGCTTCACATCTGAATGCAGGTATACTTGTAGATCAGTGATTCTCAAAGCGGGTCCAGGGAGGGACCCACCACTCTGTAACTCTGAGAACATACAGTTGGGTGCCACCGATATTGTCCCTTATCATTTGACCCATTTAGGCCTGACCTCAAAATTTTTAAAAATCCTTCTAAATCCTCCAGTTTTCTGAAATAAATATTTTCATGATTTTTCAAAAATAGCAGACCTACAAGCTCATAGCGCGCCACTCGGTGGCGCGCTATGAGCTTGTAGATCTGCTATTTTTCAATAGCTAAATTATAACATAGTTTAAAACACCAAAAGGGGTTCCCGCCCAAAATGGGTTAACTGTCCTTTTGCGCAGATCACGCAAACCTCAGCAAAAAGAAAAGGACAATATCGATGGCCTCCAACTGTACAAATGGAACCAAATAGACTCCATTTGTATGCTCTCAGAGTTATGGGGGGGTCCTTGAGATTATGCTTGAGAACCACTACTGTTTTAGATCATCACATCTACTGTCTATAGCCTGACAACGTGATGTTAACCAAATCCATTTGAGTTTTTACATTATGTTTGTTTCCGCTGTCAAAAAGACGGTATGTATGATGCAAACCTCATTATTTTTGTACAACATTAATAGCCGTCAATAGAGACTAGTGACAATGCTAATAATAATAATAACTCTATTCATAAAGCACTTAAAATAAGATTACAAAGTGCTTTACATAAAACTGAATCAAAATCAAATCAGCAACAGAAAAAAACAAAATAAGAACAAGTTAGCAAAGTGTGTGTGTGTGTGTGTGTGAGAGAGAGAGAGTGCATTTCCCGGCAGCGGCATCAGTCCGACACTCTAACCCAAACCCTAAACCTAACCGCAAGCACAACGCAACGAGATGGAGCGGCGGTGGAGTGACATAATACCCCGGCAGATGACCCCCCCCCCCGGCACAGCACCGCGGCTGTTACCAGCAGTTTACCGGCAGTTGCGGCGTCTGGAGCTCGGCTGCCCAACGAACCGACAGTACAGCGGAACTGAGCTGTCATAATCCATCCACCTATGCCGGCCCTCCCCCCCCCCCCGGCAGCGTTGTGGCTCATTGCCGTTGCCAGAGAATGCACTCGCTGCTTCTGCGAGAGTGTGTGTGTTGTGTGTGTGTGTGTGTGTAGGTGTGTGTTTTCCGTGTGTACTTCTGTGCATTTCTTTGTGGGACCAGGCATAGTGTATGGGTCTCACCATATAGCTCCATTTATACTTCGTCGTACAAGAGTGTCGCACACACGAAAATACCGCGCGACACCATTGGCTTAGATTAGCATCACCACATCCCTCCCCCCCCCCCCCCTTTCCCACAATCCCATGCAAACAGGTAACCAACGCAGACAGCCAACCTGCCTCTCCTCTGGGTCCTCGTGAACCCAGCAGTCATGCGTGGACCTTAAGAATGTCTTATCGACCGAGCCATTGTCAAAAGCTGCCAAAAAGAAGAAGACATTTAACAAACTGTCTATTTTTTTCTTTTCTTTTTTTTTTACTAGCTAACGTTTGGGCCATGTGCAGAAAAGTCTCTGTCAGGCGGCCGTGTGCATTTGCAAAGAACAACCGTTCATATTTTTTTCTTTTTTTTTTTACATGGGGAAAAAAAAGGAAACGTCACCTCAGACCAATTCTGACAAAATGTCCACCCAAAATGTCCACCCACCGTCCACTTTTTAGCTTTTCATCCCCGTTCCTTCAAGTTGTCAGAAATACATACAGACATACAAGGGATACATTCATTTACTTATTGGCTCGGAGAAAACCCCAAATCGATTGTGTTGTTGTTGTCGTCGTCTGTGACCGTTTGGACACATGATATTTTACCAACCATTGTTTTTGTTTGTTTGTTTCCAATTGAATGAAAGTGAAAGTACAGTGTCATACTTTCATGTATTGTTACATGTATGTGTATGTTGGTATTAACTTCCAATGTGATCTCCGAAATTCCCATTTGAACAAAATAGTCGAGGTGAGTCTTTCTTCCTTTAGAAATAATATAACCAATCTCGTACTTTGCTTGCTGTCCAATGACCATCAGCTTCGTTCACTTGTGCATTATCAGTCTGTCCCAATCAGATCAATCATGTCCTCGGGGTCCAATTCATGGCGAGTCCCAAACTGTCTCACCAGTTCAAGACGGTATTACTTTTTTTTTTTTTTTAATTATTATTATTATTATAATTATTTTCTGTTAAAAGAAAAAGAAAACAAAAACAGTTTCCAAAGAGTAAAATTGTGCAACAAGTTGTGTGAAAATGTCTGTGCTTGTTAACAGCTCAGACCGCGGAGAGGAGAAGAGTCGAAGGAGGACGTCGTTCCACATTTCTTTTAGTTTCTTTTAGTTCCAGGACGTGAAAAGTGTGTGAGTTATGACTAATTGTATGATCCATGGTATACGACAAAGTGTACATCTGGCTTCAGCGTTTCCTCGCTGGTTCCTGTCAATAGTGCCAAAGTCCATGAAGCACTTTTCCATGAAGCACGGTGCAACGCGTGCTAGCGTCCGCAACGGCTCAGTTCACGTTTGCCCTCCGTTCACGAGTGCGGTCCAGCACCGTGGCAACAGAAAAAAAACATTATTAGGGCCGTTATGAATTTGTCAGATGGCGGATCACCGTTGATCAACACGACTAATGTTCACTTTACTTTTGTCCGTTATCTGTCATGTATATGAAAACAAAATCCTTTGGCTACATTTAAAGGCTGTGGCAACTCTGAAGGGTGACTATTTTATTTAACGATGGAGTGGCGTGATTTTTGTACCTTTTCTGCTTTGTATGTGTCTATGGTGTTAACGTTACTCCAATAGACCACCAGGTGTGGTTAGAATGTCGAAATATGTCTTTCCTGTGTATTTTTGGTTTCTTCCTGAAAGCCGAAAGTACTTTGAGTCAAATACACCAGTATAGTGACATCACAATATCATCCCCTCCCCTAACCGTGTGGGTGCAGCTTCAGTTCAGGTGGATCATTCACCACGCACCTGAAAAACCAGGCATAGCCTACTTAATGAACTGGTGCGTGTAGCCACATAAAAATGTAATTTTAACACTTTCTGCACACCTTTTTGAAAAAAATCTTTCTCCTAGTATAATCATAGTACGTGATGATCATGTTTTAGGGGGGGAAAAAAATCACGGCAATCCATCTTTAGGTATCCAATACCTGATGACGGTCGTATAGACCAAAACCTAACTAAATAGCCTAAGAAACTACTCCTATAAGTGAAGACAGTGTGCGGGATCTTCCATTTTTCTCATGGATAGCTAATCTAACCTCTGGGGGTTTAAACTACTGCAGAAACTATTATTCAAAGGCCGTGTTGAACCTTCTGCTCATCCAACGAGTGATCTGTGTGGACCATCGACAGGATAATGTTCCGGTGGAGTTGCGGTTGTCGCGGCGTCGGTCTGGTGGGAGTCTCCGTGCAGCGTGGTGTCACGAGACGAGCTCTGGCAGACAGGCGAGGAGGAGGAGGATGATGAAGAGGGAGGGGGGGGGGGGGGTTGCGTGCAGAGGAAGCTAGTAAGAGAGTGGCGACACTATAGCGTTGACTCCCATTGTAACAATGGAATGCGGAAGTGCTCATTCTATCTCAATGGGATAGTTCCAATGTTTGGAACTATAGCCCATACTAGGCACCCGCTTCGCGGCGAGATCAAAGCGCGTCGCCACTCTCGTACTATTCCACTCGGGGCGCGTGTCGGTTGTTTTGCACGAACCGTGACGTAATGATGATGTCACGCCAAAATCTGTCAGGCTCCAGGCGTGTCCGCGGTCCGCCGGACACCGTTGGCGTCGGGGAGGTCACCGCTGAGTCACTTTGGCGACGCCCCCGACCACCTGGTGCCGCTCGCCATCTGTCTGTCTTGGTTGTCTGTCTGTCTGTCTGTCTGTCTGTCTGTCTGCAGCCGGCTCCATGTCACGGTATGTGTCTCTCCCTCGCATACACAATGAATCAATTACAACAGCGGTTCTCAAAGTCCTCAGGTTCGTTCGGAACGGACCCTTACTGGTCTGTATAACCCTTGAAAGTGCACACATGTAGAGGCCAGGGTCCATTTGGTTCCATCTGTGCAACTCGCAGAGTTATGGGGGGGCTAATTGAAAATAAATATAGTTCAATGTTAGTATGTTCAATGTAGTTCAAAGTGTGTTTCATATGAAACAAACTTCGAGAAGCACTGAATAAATAAATAAATAAATAAATAAGGACTTTCGTAATCGACCGTCAGCATTCTTCCAACGAGTGTCCAACGATCATTCCTGTGGCGGCGACGGTGGTGCTGTTGTTCAACAAATTATGCTCTTCTTTGCTTCTCCTCTTTCTCTCTCTGTCTCTTCGTGTGTGTGTGTGTGTGTGTGTGTGTGTGTGTGTGTGTGTGTGTGTGTGTGTGTGTGTGTGTGTGTCGTTCTCTGTCCTCCCTCTCTCTCGTTGACCCCTCTCCGACCGCAGCGCGCCTCAGATGTGCCTCTTCATGTGCAACGCCAAGTGATCTGACCGCGAGAAGCACCTGCAGGGACAGGGAGACAATCAGAATGAATCACAGTCAGCTGTGTTGTCACGGCACACAGCTGTAAGAGGTGAAGAAGGGGGTAAAATTAGTTTCCGTTAGGGATGCACCGATATGGAAATTCTTGGCCGATACCAATACCAATGTTTAAAATAACAATTTAGCTCCGATAGCCAATACTGACACCGATATATGTTAATTTAGCTTTTGTTGTGTTAATTTCCCCCCTTTTGTGCCAGGGAAACAAATACATATCCAATGCAAGAAATAAATGTTCAGAATATACAGCTTAATTGGTAGACTACAGATAACCAACGTACCAACATAGCCAATACAAAATGTATGCTTATGAACAACAGATAAACATCGGCTACTGCCATCGGTTAATGTCAGCTTTATTTGCCGATGCATCACTAGTTTCTGTGCATAGTTCCCGTCATATCGTTATGAAGAAGGAGAAGATATGATATACTTATGGATGTTAGTGCTACACACAAAACAGGTAAGTGCATTGCACATGGGATAAAAGGACCACTTCACCACTTTTCAACCCATCTTCATATAATTGGTCCTCACTAATATAATTATTTTCTACTCTGTGTCTCATAGGAGGGCTGTGGGCAGTTCATAAACCCCTCCACCAGTGACACCATTGTTAGGCGGATATTTCGATTTTTATTATCGCGAGAACGATGGCTTCCATTCACGTTACTGAACTGCCCACAGCCCTCCTATGAAACACAGACTGAGTAGGAAAAAAAATGTGGCATTTTATCATGAACATGATAGTGATAGTGAGGACCAATTCTATGAAGGTAGGTTGAAAAGTGCTGAAGTGGTCATTTAAGCTGCAAAGTAGAGAGAGAGACAGACGAACAGACAGACGGACAGACAGAGAGAGAGAGAGAGCTTGTTAGCGCCGATGACTATCGCAGAGGCGAGGGACGAGAGGAGTTTGTTTAGTCAATAGAGCCAAAATGTTGCTGTTTCGCTGCTAGCGAGCGCAAGAGCCGCCCGCTTATGCACACGCAATTAGTATATGTGTAATTCATAATCAGCATTTTCAAGCAGCACCCACTCCTAATGACTTCAGCTGGCGCATGAATAGCTTAGCAAGGCCCTGCAGATGGATTTGTTGAAAGAGTGCAGTGAGGGTGGGGGGGGGGGGGGGGGTGCGTAACAGTACATAAACATGTGCCGCAAAAACGAGAGTTAAATTAGACGAATCAGAGGCAACTCTCTCGCCTGGAATCGGAGCGCCGGGGCAGGAACCACGTTGACGGAAAATAACTAGCTGAGTGGAATATCAAAAATTGCTCTGAAAGTAACAGTCAGCCTGTGTTAGATTTCCACTCAGCTTGTGTTCCATTTCCACGGATATTACAACGCAATTGATGCAAATGGATGTACCGCACCATAATGGAGACAGGCTTTTGTTTGTTCCGTCGTGTGTACGCATGCAGGTCTACACCAATGACGCAGGGTTCCATTTGTAAAAGAAAAAAAACAAACAAACAGCTGGGGAGGGCATTGTATTAACCCATTTCGACCGAGACCGATTCTACAAAATGTCTTCTAAATCATGACAGTTTTCTGAAAAACCTATGTTTCTTATATTAGTGGTTCTCATACTATTTCATGTCAAGGAACCCTAGAATCATATGTATTTTGCCTCCGACCAGAGTTACAGACCCATAAGGGTCCATTTGGTTCCAAACTATCATTTAGCTGGGGACCTCCTGGAACTCCCTCAAGGACCCCTGGGGGTCCCCCGGACCCCACTTTGGGAACCACTGTTCTAGACCATATCCCCCTCCTCAGGGACCGTCGGGGTCCCTTGAGGGGGTTCCAAATGGAAGGTCTGTAACTATGAGAGTTATGGTGGTGCTTGAAATTAAAAACAAGTTTCAGGACCACTGCCCTATAGAGAGAGCAGCAAGATGTTTAAGGGTTTGGCCCAGAGTAATATTTTAATCATGAAAAACTTTCATCAAATTAATGGCTTGTGGAAGTTGGCCTGAGGCCAAGTACATGCAATCACAGCAATATATTTTGGAATTTTAAGATGTACGGCAGTAATGGGCCTCTTAGGGCCAGTGCTGTACATCCCACCACTCAACTGAAGCTGTGAAACTGTCAAGTATTTTTTGTGTTTTTATTTTTTGCTTGCAATTCTGACTTTAAATCTAATCATTCTGGGTTATTTTCTCATAATTGTGACTTGATAGTCCACGCTTCAGTTTGTCTTCTCACCAAATGTGAGATAGGCAAGTGTCTGTGCGTGCATGCGTGCATGCGTGCGTGCGTGCGTGCGTGCGTACGTGCGAGAGAGAGGGTGAAAGAGAGAAAACAAAACAAGAAAAAATAAACATTTAAGGCCTCATTATACATTCCGCAGCAGCAGAAATTGGCTTCGATAGACCACTGCTGGTTTTCTATTCTACGTTAATTGCATTCACCTGGGGTCTCTCACGTCTGCATTAGGCTCATGCAGCGCACATGTGTTACGGTTTGGCACCTATAGAGGGCGAGCTGTCTAGAAGAGGGTCTCTGTCTGTACGCCTACACTACAGTGTGTGTGTGTCTGTCTTTCCACGGCTAGTCTTACAAACCACTAATACAATTTCCCAAATATATTTTTGAGAGGTGCATGCCCGACCGCCCCAATGACTAGCAGCGTGCGTGCGTGAGCCGTATTTCTGTCTGTCTGTCTGTCTGTCTGTCCGTCCGTCTGTCGTATACGAACAGCTGCAATACCGCTGGGAGACCTAAAGTGGCACTGTTGAGCCGCCGAAATTGGCCATTCACACTGAGCACTAGAACTACAACTAACTGCAGCCAGCCAGTGGTGTTGTTGAACACCGCTCAGTTCACATGGGTGTGATTTGTGTTTTTTAAAGATCTGACAATGACGCCATGCCAACAAAAAAAACAGGTTTCATACAAACAGAATTTGTTTTTGCCTATTTGATATTCTGCTTTTGTTCCTCTTTCCTCTCCTTTCCAATTAACCCATGTGTCCCCCTCCCCCCCTCTCCCCCTCTTGATGAAAGCTGGGCTGAGCCATTACTCCCAGGACTCTACAGACTATAAAATGTAGCCAGCGCGTGTGCCGTGAGTGTGACATGTACATGTCACAGGCAGTAGTACGCGCACCTTCCGTCTGGGGATTGGTCGAATCAATGAGGCGTGTGAATGCGAGCCAGCCAGGGCACATCTGCTGAGATCACATCATGGCATGCATCAAACTAAAATAAATACAACAAAACAAATAAATAAAATGAATAAAAGAGGCGCATAGGAGCTCTCAGAGCAGTGGTTCCCAAAGTGGCGTCCGGGGACCCCTAGGGGTCCTTGAGGGAGTTCCAGGGGGTCCCCCAGCTAAATGATAGTTACAGAACCATAAGGGTCCATTTTGGTTCCAAACTGAGTGTGTACACATGGAACCAAATGGACCCTTACGGGTCTGTAACTCTGAGAATGTAACACATGGAACCAAATGGACCCTTACGGGTCTGTAACTCTGAGAGTGTAACACATGGAACCAAATGGACCCTTACGGGTCTGTAACTCTGAGAGTGTAACACATGGAACCAAATGGACCCTTACGGGTCTGTAACTCTGAGAATGTAACACATGGAACCAAATGGACCCTTACGGGTCTGTAACTCTGAGAGTGTAACACATGGAACCAAATGGACCCTTACGGGTCTGTAACTCTGAGAGTGTAACACATGGAACCAAATGGACCCTTACGGGTCTGTAACTCTGAGAATGTAACACATGGAACCAAATGGACCCTTACGGCTCTGTAACTATGAGAGTGCACACATTGGAACCAAGTGGACATTTTAGGTCCATGTGTACACTCTCTTTTCCACCAAAATAACTTTGGTTCAAGAACTTTGGTTCTGTTCTTTAATTTTCATATCACATCTGCAGCTTCCAACCTGAACAGTGACACTCCCACCTTGGTTCCCACTTCAAGGGCAAGAAGACCTACAAGCTGCGCGCTATGAGCTTGTAGATCTGCTATTTTTCAATAGCTAAAGTATAACATAATGCTTAAAACACCAAAAGGGGTTCCCGTTCAGAATGGGTTCAGTAACTGTCCATGGTGCTGAATCTTGTTGTTTATTGCAGTGGTTCCCAAAGTGGGGTCCGGGGACCCCCAGGGGTCATAGAGGGAGTTCCAGGGGGTCCCCAGCTAAATGATAGTTTGGAACCAAATGCACCCTTATGGGTCTGTAACTCTGAGAGTGTACAAATGGAACCAAATGGACGCGTGCAAATGGTTCCATTTGTACACTCTCAAGAGTTAAATTAACATTGATTTTACAATATAAATAGAGGATCCCAGAGATAGAAATGCCATTAAATGGGGGGTCCGTAGACTAATGGATGTCAAACTGGGGGTCCTTGAAATTAAACGTGTTGAGAATCACTGCTAGAGCCGTAAAAAAACAATTCACAGTGTACATTGAGGTTCCCAGAGATAGGACACCGCAGTCATATAATTAATTTACCAATGATACTAATGAAGGCTCTGTTCTATTCTGGTCAAATAGAGTCAGGATGCAGAACCAAATAGACCCTTACGGGTACATTTGGTTTCATATTAAGAGTTAAATTATTGTGAAAATATCTGCATTAGTTAATTTACAAGAAGAGAATGTAGAAGACATTTTATTTTCTTACCCAACGATAGCAAAATATTCAAAGTTTTAGGTCTGAGAGGCAAAATCTCATCAAACGGTGGGTCCGTGACTCAAATGCAGAATACATTAATGGACCTCGATATATGAACACGGTTGAAAACAACTGGTCTATAATGGTCTGATGCAGGTTTCGCGAGGCAGATCACACGCATCAAACTAAAGCCAAATAACTAACTGAATCCATAAATCCATAAATAAATAAATAGCTATAGCAGCAGAGGCGTGAAGCAGCCCTCAGAGGCAAGCAGTCAGCTGTCAGGGAGAGACGGAGGAGGAGGCTGTGCTGTCTTAACCCATTTAGACCTGACGTCCAAATTTAAAAAATCCTGACAGTTTTCTGAAATACCTATGTTTCTATGTCCGTGATTCTCAAACATTTTCATGTCATGGTCCCCCAGAATTATCTGTATTTGGCCGTGAACCCCAATCTGAAAATATGTTGTTCCAGGGACCCCCCCCGGAAGCAAAGATTTGAGTTGAAAACGTTCACTCCGAAAGTATATATTTTCAAAGGTTTTGCGCCACATTCTCACGATCTTCCAAAAAAAATAGCAGACCTACAATACAAGCTCATATGAGCTTGTAGATCTGCAGTTTTTCAACAGCTAAAGCATAACATATAATGCTTTAAAAACACCAAAAGGGGTTCCCCCGTCCACAATGGGTTAAACGTCTGGATGAATCAGCGTCGAGCCCCGAGGGAGGAATCACACCGCCCCATGACGCACCGGGGAGCCGGCCCCGCTGTCACACCTGCATCTCACACTGTACTGCACCGTCCATACGTGTGTGTACATGTGTGGAGGCGGCTAGGGACGCTCCCCTCTGTGTGTGTGTGTGTGTGTGTGTGTGTGCGTGTGCCCGTGTGTGTGTGTGTGTGTGTTACTATGCACTTGTGAGGCGCCAAACTGTCCCCACAAGCATAGTAGAATTTGAAATAAATATGACATTGTGAGGACAATTCTCCCGGCCCGTCACAAGACAAATGGTTGCTTCATAGCATTTGTTTTATTTGGGGACTTGATTTAATACTATAGTTGTGTGCCGCTGTCGTGCACCACAAAATATACTACAAGCTCACAAAGCGTCTCAAGTCAACATGACACGTTGTGAGAGTTGGAGATCAGGTATTTTGGGTGATAGTACTGGCACGATACAATTAAACGCAGGCCCTGAAATATTCTTATAAAATGGCCGTTCAAAAATGTCGATACCCTCAAAAGTCATACATACTGTATGTGTCAGTGTTGTTTTCGTCGACTAAAACTACGACGAAAAATGTTCGTCGACTACCTTTTTTCACTGACGAAAACTAAATGGAAACTAAATAAAAATTGGTGACTAAAAATGATGACTAAAACTAAGACTAAAAATACTGTTGATTTTGTCAACAAATCTTAAAAATCATATGATATTTAGTTGACTAAAACTAGACTAAACACTGAAACATTCCAGGTGACTAAAATGTGACTAAAACTAAATGAAAACGTTTAAAGAGATTATGACTAAAACTAAAATAGAAATTTGCTGCCAAAAACAACACTGGTATGCGTGTGCGTGCTTGATGTGATTGGAGAGTTGTGTGTGTCTGTGTGTCACCATGTATGTCTGCAAGCATCTATTTTTGAATGCGTGTGTCTGTGTGTGCACGCACGCGCACGTGTGTGTGTGTGTGTGTGAGCGTGCGTGCGGACGGACGGGTGCACTTGGCCCAGACAGATGGTGAAGTATGAGTCACGACTGGGGGGCATGACACCAGCTGGTACACCGCGGGTCTGTCTCTACCCCACCCCCCAACCCCCACCCCTCATCTCAACCCTCCACCCTTCTCCCATCACTCTTCTGTTCTCTCCTCCTCCTCCTCCTCTCCTCCTCCTCCTCCTCCTCCTCCTCCTCCAGGGAGGGTACATTTACTGTACTTGAGTACACTTTTGAGATATTTTCTTCTTTTTATTACTTCCACTCCGCTACATTATACTCACTCCGCTACATTATACTCTGCACGTTGTACTTTTGACTCGACCACATTTCTAGGAAGGGACTCTCAACGGCCTTAAACTTACATTGTGAAATAACCACTTTCAAATGTAATGAAAAGAGCTGCTGTTTTCACTTTCCTTTTTTGTGTGTGTGTGATTTGTACAATTGAATACTGAAGTATTAAAGTGCTCTAGTACTTTAACTCAAGTATAAAATATGACCGAGCAAGACCAGAGTATCTACAGTATACTAGAAGTGTACTAGTCCTACACTATTAAATAGCTATCAAAAGTACAGTACAGTTACTTTTACTGAAGTCTACTCATCTCAGAGGCAAATATTGTACTAAAACTTTAGTTACTAGTTACTTTGATTATTATTACAAAACATACATTAACCAATTCAGCGATATATATACTTTTTTCGGCCATTTGAAAATAGCCGATCTACAAGCTCACAATGCGTCGCATAGCGACGCATTGTGAGCTTGATGCGTCGCATAGCGACGCATTGTGAGCTTGATGCGACGCATGTGAGCTTGTAGATCGGCAATTTTCAGAAAATAATTTTGTATGCATTTGAAAACTTGAAATGAGACATTCTGCACAAGTACTTTCTACTTTTGGTACCTACTTTAAGAATTTTTCGATAGCGATGCTTTTGTACTTTCACTCAAGTAGCCTAGATTCTCAGTTCAGGACTCCTATTTTTAACAGAGTATAGTTCTATATTGCGGTATTGATACTTTTACTTAAGTAAAACCACCGAGTACATTTTTCCACCACTGGTAATGCAGGGTTGAGTATACTTTTACCTCCTCACTGCCTCCTCCCCCTCCCCCCCCTCCCCCTCTGGGATGGGGGGAAGGTGGGGGGATGACAGAGGTAGTGGCTGATGCCTGGAGGGGGCCCCATCATGCATGGGGGGCACAGGGGTGGGTGGTGCCCCGAAGGAAGAGTGTGTTGGGGGGGGGTCACAGCGGGGGGCGTACCATATTTACAGTCTCTTCAGCTGACACTTGAATAAGTGACACACACAGCACCCCCCCCCCCCCCATAAGGGGCCCATAAGAGGCAATTTTTTTTACACTTACAGCAAAAAAAGAATTGAACCGTGAAGAGATTTTTAGTGTTGAGGAGGGGGAGGCCAAGTACAGACCCCTGGAGGACAGCTGGACAATGAAGTTTGTACTGTATAGGCTCAGGGTTCGAGTGGTTAAACCATTTTGGGCGGGAACCCCTTTTGGTGTTAGCATTATGTTATGCTTTAGCCATTGAAAAATAGCAGATCTACAAGTTCGTAGCGCGCCACCGAGTGGCGCGCTACGAACTTGAAGGTCTGCTATTTTTGAAAAATCGAATTACGACTGACATAGAAACATAGCTTTTTCAGAAAACGTCAGGATGTAGAAGACATTTTTAGAATCTGATCTCAGGTCAGAATGGGTTAATGTAGAGATGTGTGCACACGTATATATCTCCAGGGTTTCACTGTGGGTCTATAGTCTCGTGTATAGCCATGACAATCAGTCAATCATTTGCCTCTTTTATAAAGCATTCTTTCTACACTCGTGTGCGAGCGTCTTCTAGGGGGTGCGCCACATGGAAAGGCTAATGGTGGTGCTATGTCCAAAAAGGTTTGGGAACCGCTGCACAAATGCAAAACAAAACATACATATTCAAGCAAAGTATAAAAGGCATAGGGCAGTATTATGCGTGTCTTAAGTACCAGGTCTTATTACTTAACTTAAGACCTGGAGGCGTGATCAATGCCATTTGGCTATTCTGAGTGGCCAAACAGCATTGACCACGCCTCCAGGTCTTAAGTTAAGTCATAAGACCTGGTACTTAAGACACGCATAATACTGCCCATAGGGCCCTATTATGCGTGTCTTAAGTACCAGGTCTTATTCCTTAACTTAAGACCTGGAGGCGTGATCAATGCCATTTGGCTATTCTGAGTGGCCAAATGGCATTGACCACGCCTCCAGGTCTTAAGTTAAGGAATAAGACCTGGTACTTAAGACACGCATAATAGGGCCCATAGTGTCTAACTGTCTATTTTACGTCATGATGTATGATGATAAGATCGCCCATCACTTCACACAGGAGTGATTTCTTTGTACTGAATGTAGTGCGCTGAGGCATACATGTGGAAGCCACTTGTTTTAAAATACAAAACGTGCTGCCTGACACACTGAATATAGACTCACCTTGGTGTCATACATAATGTAATTGAATCACACAGTAAATGGACTTTGGGAGGGTTCAGGCTTAAAGGACCACTTCACCACTTTTCAACATCTCTTCATATAATTGGTCCTAACTAATGTTCATGATAAAACACCACCATTTTTTCCCTACTCTCTGTGTCTCATAGAAGGGCTTTGGGCAGTTCGGACACCCGTCCACCAGTGACATCATCATTAGGCAGATTTTTTTTTAAACAAGATTTGTTTTAAAACATATTTCGATTTGTATTATCGTGAGAACGATGGCTTCAACTTTTGCATTGCAACTTTTCAGGAAAAGAAAGCCTGCCGTTTCTATTAGCTTGGATTCACCATCGATGATGTCACTGGTGGACGGGTTTCTGAACTGCCCACAGCCTTCCTATGAGACACAGACTGAGTAGGAAAAAATGGTGGTATTTTATCATGATCATTAGTTAGGACCAATTATAGGAAGAAAAGTTGAAAAGTGGTGAAGTGGTCCTTTAAGCCATCAGAGTCCCCAAAAGCACAAGGAAACGGAGCTATGGAGAGGTGTCAGGCAACCTACGTATTCTACATTCTACACTAGAGATGAGGGAATGAGACGTGATGGATTACAGCACAACATACCATCGCTGTGTCCGTGGAAACCTTGTGTGTCCAAAACAGTTTTTTCAGAAAATACAGCAGCTGATCTACAAGCTCACAATGCGTGGCAATGTGGCGTGTGGTGAGTTTGTCAATCGGCTATTTCGAAAACTTTTGCTTGACACTCTTGTTTAACCCATTCAGGCCTGACGTCGAAATTTAAAAAAAAAAGTTTTTTAAATCATGACAATTTTCTGAAAGATTTGAGGCAGATTTTAACGATTTTTCAAAAATAGCAGACCTACAAGTTCATAGCGCGCCACTCGGTGGCGCGCTATGAACTTGTAGATCTGCTATTTTTCAATAGCTAAATTATAACATAATGTTTAAAACACCAAAAGGGGTTCCGGCCAAAAATGGGTTAATGAAATATATAACATAAAAAGTAAAAAGAAAATTGGAGATACAAGGTTTCTGCCAGGCGGCAACAATATGCAACAGTCATTTTAAAACCCTCGCCCCGTAGAGGCTGAAGTGTATCTCGAGTGTCAATCCAATAGAGCTCCCTTTGGAATATCATCTACATTTCCATATCTCCGCTTCTATACTCGGCAAGTCAATATGCTCAATGTTCAATTGAATCACAGAGAGGTAGACAGGAGGAGAACAGTCATTGCAATGACAAGCAACAGGATAATTCCTCGTCGTTTGTCTGTTCCGTCTGACGGAGCTGTTGTACTCGCATGCGTGCAGTTCTGCACACAGATGTTACTTTAAAACCATAATATACTAGCAACATACTGTAAGGTTTAACCCATTTTGACCTGAGATCAGATTTTAAAAATGTCATCCTGACAGTTTTCTGAAAAAGCTATGTTTCTATGTCAGTTGTTCTTCGATTTTTCAAAAATAGCAGATCTACAAGCTCGTAGCGCGCCACTCGGTGGCGCGCTATGAGCTTGTAGATCTGCTATTTTTCAATAGCTAAAGCATAACATAATGCTAACACCAAAAGGGGTTCCCGCCCAAAATGGGTTAAAAAATAAAACGTTTTAGAAGCCACTTTTAGAATCGGCCTCGGTTCTAAAAAGGTTAAAAAACAATATGTCAGGATAAAATGTTAACGTTAATTAGCAGCAAAGGGAATGTCAACTAAGCACCTCGTCACAAACAACAATCTTTTATCGGGTGCAGGGTTCAGAAATAATCACTGCACCGAAAGATCACCAGCACTCGCTTCTTAAGGTTCGTCGCTTCTTTTAACGTTAGTTACTACTTTGTAGATTTTGATTATTATCACAAAACTTACATTAACCACACTTCAGCCCTATACACATTTTGACCATTTGAAAATAGCTCACAATGTGTTGCAATGCGACGCATTGTGAGCTTGTACATTCTGCATAGTGAGTACTCTTACTTTTGGTACTTTAAGTACATTTTAAAACCAATACTTTTGTACTTTTACTCAAGTACATTTTGAATTCAGGACTTTTACTTGTAACAGAGCACGTCTATATTGCAGTCTTGGTACTTTTACTCAAATACTTTTTCCATCATTGGTCAGGAGAACTATTAGCCTGACACTCACATTTTCATTTCGTTTCACTTCATTATTCAGACTGAAAGCCCTCCCCACGGCAGTGGGATGGGTGTCGTCAAAGTGACAGTCTTCAGTGATGGGTTCATACCAACCAATCAGAATAGTAGGAAAGCAGATGACATTGTTGTCAATCATGTGGCTATGGCTAACCCGTTTGCTAACCAAACAAACACAGCCAACGAGCGATACTAGCATGTAAACAAAAGCGGTAAAATATGTCGGATGATGATGTTTATAAAACCTCTCGTGTCTGTAAAGAAACTATTTATCATACGTCGATTTAATAGCCAGATTGATACGGTCGCGAGTTACCGCAGTGGGGGCAGCCATGTTTGTTGTCTGACGCTGTTGAGTGACAGGGCTGATGGCCAATCAGGTGAATCAGCTGCTGCGATCGGATACACAGCCGTAGGCAGAGAGACTCCAGACCTGAATCGCCAGAACATATTTTCTTAATGGGCGTGGCTAGCGATTCAGGGCTGGAGCCAGGCTAGAGAACTACTGTATCTCCTGTTTCCTTACTATGAGGACAGCACAACTGGACATGATGACACCAACATGTCACAGGGTCTTAACCCAGCTAGTCCAGCATTGGGTATTGCTTTTATATAGTCTTTAGTATTGCACAGCCAGTCAGCCAGAGATTGAACCCTAGCTGGCCTCCCAAGCTCAGAGTGGACACTCCAACCACAAGGCCACTGCTGCTGCTGTCAGGATTACTATTGTGAACAGTCTAAGAATGGAAATCCGCACACCAGTGCTCCCAAATGCAATTTTATACTTTGTAACGTTTCGACTCAACCGTGCAAGGCTCTTCCTCTTACATGAGGATTACTGAAGGCCACAATTTATTCTCGTGATCTCACACGAGGAAATCCAGGTTATCAATTTAACGCAGACATTTTTAACACAAATCTTTGCTTCTAGTGGTAAAACACAATATTTGGAGATTGGGGTTGGCGGCAAAATACATTTTTGGGGTCTTTGACATTAAAAGGTTTGAGAACCACTGATATAGCAACATACGATTTGACAGAACACTGTTGGGATTTAGAAGGCATTTGGTAGAATCAGCCTCAGGTCTTAACACACTTGGCGCCATTTCCGTAGATGTATAGGGCAATTAACCCATTCTGGGCGGGAACCCCTTTTGGTGTTAGCATTATGTTATGCTTTAGCTATTGAAAAATAGCAGATCTACAAGCTCATAGCGCGCCACTCGGTCTGCTATTTTTTAAAAATCGAAGAACGACTGACATAGAAACATAGCTTTTTCAGAAAACTGTCAGGATGTAGAAGACCTTTTTAGAATCTGATCTCAAGTCAAAATGGGTTAATAAATAGTATCAGGCCGTAGATGTATGGCAATTGGTCTTTATAGTGCTACTTTTGATGCTTTCGTGTGTCGCTGTATTCCCGACAGCGACGATATTCTACTGACACATTGTTGTTTTTTAAAGCTGGTTAAAAAATAAAGTAGGCTATATACACAGTGTGCGTGCATGCGTGCGTTTTGACAGACCTGTCACAGTGGTTACACTTAAAGGGCTTGGCGCCGGTGTGCTTGCGGTAATGCCTCGTCAGCTCGTCGCTCCGGGCGAATCGCCACTCACAGCCGTCCCACGAGCACTTGTAGGGTTTCTCACCTGTACAGGGGTAACAGAGAGAGACAACACACACACACTGCTTTAAAATAAAGACCACCTGCACAGGGGTAACAGAGAGAGACAACACACACACACTGCTTTAAAATAAAGACCACCTGCACAGGGGGAACAGAGAGAGACAACGCACACACACTGCTTTAAAATAAAGACCACCTGCACAACAGAGAGAGACAACGCACACACTGCTTTAAAATAAAGACCACCTGCACGGGGGAACAGAGAGAGACAACACACTGCTTTAAAATAAAGACCACCTGCACAGGGGGAACAGAGAGAGACAACACACTGCTTTAAAATAAAGACCACCTTCACAGGGGGAACAGAGAGAGACAACACACTGCTTTAAAATAAAGACCACCTGCACAGGGGGAACAGAGAGAGACAACACACTGCTTTAAAATAAAGACCACCTTCACAGGGGGAACAGAGAGAGACAACGCACACACTGCTTTAAAATAAAGACCACCTGCACAGGGGGAACAGAGAGAGACAACACACACACTGCTTTAAAATAAAGACCACCTGCACAGGGGGAACAGAGAGAGACAACACACACACACTGCTTTAAAATAAAGACCACCTGCACAGGGGTAACAGAGAGAGACAACACACACACACTGCTTTAAAATAAAGACCACCTGCACAGGGGGAACAGAGAGAGACAACGCACACACACTGCTTTAAAATAAAGACCACCTGCACAGGGGGAACAGAGAGAGACAACGCACACACTGCTTTAAAATAAAGACCACCTGCACAGGGGGAACAGAGAGAGACAGCACACACACTGCTTTAAAATAAAGACCACCTGCACGGGGGAACAGAGAGAGACAACGCACACACACTGCTTTAAAATAAAGACCACCTGCACAGGGGGAACAGAGAGAGACAACGCACACACACACACTGCTTTAGAATAAAGACCACCTGCACAGGGGGAACAGAGAGAGACAACGCACACACACTGCTTTAGAATAAAGACCACCTG
Organism: Electrona antarctica; assembly: GCF_951216825.1. Lineage (NCBI taxonomy): Eukaryota > Metazoa > Chordata > Actinopteri > Myctophiformes > Myctophidae > Electrona > Electrona antarctica. The sequence continues at coordinate 17,405,165 of NC_136803.1, read as the reverse complement.
CACGGGGGAACAGAGAGAGACAACACACACACACTGCTTTAAAATAAAGACCACCTGCACAGGGGGAACAGAGAGAGACAACACACACACACTGCTTTAAAATAAAGACCACCTGCACAGGGGAACAGAGAGAGACAACACACACACTGCTTTAAAATAAAGATCACCTGCACAGGGGGAACAGAGAGAGACAACACACACACTGCTTTAAAATAAAGACCACCTGCACAGGGGGAACAGAGAGAGACAACGCACACACACTGCTTTAAAATAAAGACCACCTGCACAGGGGGAACAGAGAGAGACAACGCACACACTGCTTTAAAATAAAGACCACCTGCACAGGGGGAACAGAGAGAGACAACACACACACTGCTTTAAAATAAAGACCACCTGCACAGGGGGAACAGAGAGAGACAACACACACACTGCTTTAAAATAAAGACCACCTGCACAGGGGAACAGAGAGAGACAACACACACACACACTGCTTTAAAATAAAGACCACCTGCACAGGGGTAACAGAGAGAGACAACACACACACACTGCTTTAAAATAAAGACCACCTGCACAGGGGGAACAGAGAGAGACAACGCACACACACTGCTTTAAAATAAAGACCACCTGCACAGGGGGAACAGAGAGAGACAACGCACACACTGCTTTAAAATAAAGACCACCTGCACAGGGGGAACAGAGAGAGACAGCACACACACTGCTTTAAAATAAAGACCACCTGCACGGGGGAACAGAGAGAGACAACGCACACACACTGCTTTAAAATAAAGACCACCTGCACAGGGGGAACAGAGAGAGACAACGCACACACACACACTGCTTTAGAATAAAGACCACCTGCACAGGGGGAACAGAGAGAGACAACACACACACACTGCTTTAAAATAAAGACCACCTGCACGGGGGAACAGAGAGAGACAACACACACACACTGCTTTAAAATAAAGACCACCTGCACAGGGGGAACAGAGAGAGACAACACACACACACTGCTTTAAAATAAAGACCACCTGCACAGGGGAACAGAGAGAGACAACACACACACTGCTTTAAAATAAAGATCACCTGCACAGGGGGAACAGAGAGAGACAACACACACACTGCTTTAAAATAAAGACCACCTGCACGGGGAACAGAGAGAGACAACACACACACTGCTTTAAAATAAAGATCACCTGCACAGGGGGAACAGAGAGAGACAACACACACACTGCTTTAAAATAAAGATCACCTGCACAGGGGGAACAGAGAGAGACAACACACACACACTGCTTTAAAATAAAGACCACCTGCACAGGGGGAACAGAGAGAGATAACAGACACACACTGCTTTAAAATAAAGACCACCTGCACGGGGGTAACAGAGAGAGACAACACACACACACTGCTTTAAAATAAAGACCACCTGCACAGGGGGAACAGAGAGAGACAACGCACACACACTGCTTTAGAATAAAGACCACCTGCACAGGGGTAACAGAGAGAGACAACGTACACACACTGCTTTAGAATAAAGACCACCTGCACAGGGGGAACAGAGAGAGACAACGTACACACACTGCTTTAAAATAAAGACCACCTGCACAGGGGGAACAGAGAGAGACAACGCACACACTGCTTTAAAATAAAGACCACCTGCACAGGGGTAACAGAGAGAGACAGCACACACACACTGCTTTAGAATAAAGACCACCTGCACAGGGGTAACAGAGAGAGACAACGTACACACACTGCTTTAGAATAAAGACCACCTGCACAGGGGGAACAGAGAGAGACAACGTACACACACTGCTTTAGAATAAAGACCACCTGCACAGGGGTAACAGAGAGAGACAACGTACACACACTGCTTTAGAATAAAGACCACCTGCACAGGGGTAACAGAGAGAGACAACGTACACACACTGCTTTAGAATAAAGACCACCTGCACAGGGGGAACAGAGAGAGACAACGTACACACACTGCTTTAAAATAAAGATCACCTGCACAGGGGGAACAGAGAGAGACAACGCACACACACTGCTTTAAAATAAAGACCACCTGGTCGAGAATCTCTCCTTCCAAAAATATATTCATGTACATGTATACTGTTCCTGCCCTAACCTCTGGTTTAATCCTGAGGTTAGCGTTTGTTATGCAACTCTGAAAGTGTGTACATGGTGTGTGTGTGTGTGTGTGTGTGTGTGTGTGTGTGTGTGTGTGTGTGTGTGCGTGCGTGTGTGCGTGCCGCGTGTTAGCAAAACACGAACAAAAGCACAATAGATCAGCAATCAAACCAGCCCTATGAATGCAAAACAGAATACACAATGCTAGAAACAGAATATAGAATGCTCGACAATTATATATATTTTTTTCTTTTAAGTACCGCATCGATCTGACTTAATTCTGTTCATTCAAATTATTGTGGCTTCATGTTGTCGTAATCACACAGAGGCAAATCACGGCATCATCAAATCACGGCATAAACACAGCGTGTGAAATCAAGCAGATACAATGTATTAATAATGTATGTATAATCTACATTCTCTAATTGTGCAGACTTCTTGTAAATTTACTTACTGTAAGTAATGCAGATGCTTAACAATAATTTAACTCTTGAGAGTGTAAAATGAAACCATTTGGTTACATTACCAACACTCTCAATCATATAGCTGGGGACCACCTGGAACCACTGGTGTAGAACCACTAGCTGTTCTACATCTATTCTAAGATTAATTAATTAATACAAAATAAATACAAATAAAACCCCCAGCCAGATACCAGAGTGCTATTTTTGAGTGGTGCAACCACTCCTACAGACAGCTATGTGTGTCCCTGACTGGCTGGCTGGGTCTGTCTGAGCATGAAAATAGTGTTGGTTTTCACCACCAAGTGTCACTGTTGCACAGACACACACACACACACACACACACACACACACACACACACACACACACACACACACACACACACACACACACACACACACACACACACACACACACACACACACACACACACACACACATACACACACACACACTATATATGATGATTTCGGGTGTGAGTACAGTTACAGTTACAGTACAGTACAGTACAGTACAGTACAGTACAGTACAGTACAGTACAGTACAGGGGACCCCCACACGGTAACTCTGTCATTTCTCGGCCGTTTCGGACGCGGAGTGGCTCGCCGGAAGCCATGCGTTCCTGCGGGTCTGGAACTTCCGGGGACCCCCACACGGAGTTGCACCACTCACTTCAAACGGGTGTGATTTATTTTAACACGAAGCGGCTTGTTTTGAGCCTGTGGATCTGCTACTTTTTCCGTCTTTGAATTTGAATCGTGAAAAGTAACAGTTTTGGACATATGAGGTTTCCACCCGAGTGACCCGACAGAGGCGATATATACAGTTGGAGGCCATCGATATTGTCCTTTTCTTTTTGCTGAGGTTTGCGTGATCTGCGCAAAAGGACAGTTAACCCATTTTGGGCGGGAACCCCTTTTGGTGTTTTAAACATTATGTTATTATTTAGCTATTGAAAAATAGCAGATCTACAAGCTCATAGCGCGCCACCGAGTGGCGCGCTACGAGCTTGTAGGTCTGCTATTTTTGAAAAATCGTGAAAATATTTATTTCAGAAAACTGGAGGATTTTGAAGGATTTTTTAAAATGTTTAGGTCAGGCCTAAATGGGGACAATATCGGTGGCACCCAACTGTATGCTAAGTGCAGAGTTCCACAAACCCAGCATGTAGCTATCAGACGAGTCAGATAGCTTGTCTCTCCATCTTGGCATAACGGAGTCAATACTCTTTGGGTCTAATGCAAGACTAAACAATCCCCTGGGTGGGTTCAGAGTGGTAGTATATAGGAGACTTTGAAGTTACAGTGAAGGAAGACGTTACTTGATTATAGATTGCAGACAGAGACAATGGCACTAAAGGTTATGGCAGAGATACAAATTCTAGACAGAATGTCCATTTTTTATAGGCTGACAATACTATTGACAATAATGTCAATGCTTGCACAATGACACACACAAATCTAACACGCTCCCCATTATGCAGAGAGCTTGTGCAACTGCGATTTAAAAAAAACAAAGTTAGCAAAATATCGAAAATGCTTGAAAAAAAATGGGAATAATTTTGACATAAATCTTCTCTTCTGGCGGGGACCCTGGCACAACACATTTTCAGAAGGGGAAGGGGGGGGGGGGGGGGGACGGGTCCGCGGCCCACTACATCTCAATTTGGGGGTCCTTGACTTGAAAAAGTTTGAGAACCACTGACTCAATAAAAGCATTAACCCATTTAGGGTGGGAACAGTTTTCAGGTTGGAGACGCAGCAGAGAGAAGGGACGGCGCCGCACGGTGTTCAGGTTGGAGACGCAGCAGAAAGAAGGGACGGCGCCGTGGGCTGTGCGCTGACAGAGCGCCGTGTGTAACCTGTCTTGAGCGGCAAGATAGTGAAGACGAGGGTGCTTAACTCTTAAGAGGAAGAGAGGCTCCCGTTGCGCGCGCTCTCTCTCGCTCTCTCTCTCTCTCTCTCTCTCTCTCTCTCTCTCTCTCTCCAATCTTGCTGAACGTGCATAAGGCGAGTGGCAAGTGGAGTGCAGTGGGGGGAGTATTGTGGAGGAGGAGGAGGACGCAGTGTCGAGTGGGTTCGAGGAGGTGGTGAGGGAGTTGGAGATGCAGGGGGAGGGGGTTTAAATGAGAACTGGTGGAATGGCGAGGAGGAGGAGGAGGAGGAGGAGGAGTGGGGAGGGGAGGTGAGAGGAGAGGAGAAGTGTGGATTAAGGGTAGCGAGGCTGCAGATATGCCAGCGGAGGGGAAGGCTAGTGATAATTAGGCCAGTCTCATGACAATAATGGCTTGCACACATAGCAAAGTGTAAATCCATTTGTACACTTTTCAGAGTTAAATTAGCCCGCTGGGTTTTGTGTGTTCCTGTATGAGCGTTAAAAGGGGCATGAAACTAGGGCTGATTTTTTTGTTTCGTTTGTTTTTAATCGGTTCACGGTAATAACCACTTGAACCCTAGTAGTGGTTCCCAAAGTGGGGTCCGGGGACCCCCAGGGGTCTCTGAGGGAGTTCCAGGGGGTCCCCAGCTAAATTATAGTTTGGAACCAAGTGGACCCTAATGGGTCCATTTGGTTCAATTTGTACACTCTGAGTTAAATTAACATTGATTTTACAATATAAATTGGGGTCCCAGAGATAGAAATGCCATTCAATAGGGGACCATAGCCTAATTCAGGTCAAACCAGGGGTCCTTGAAATGAACCTTGACATGAAAACGTTTGGGAACCACTGCAGTAGTGCATATTCCGGGGGAACATTGGAAAGAAAGACGATCTAGATCTGGTGGACGGGATATTTCTGGAGAAGAAGTGTAGAGTTCTGGTGGCCTGGTGTCGAGTGGAACGTGGAAATGACAGCAGGCGGTCTCAAAAGCGTATCATCGGTTAATTAATGACTTTTATTAACACGGCTCGGTTGAGTGCTTGATTCTGATTGGTCAATCGCCGAATTCAGCGGCGTGTTATTTCTTGATAACAGACCACTCCGCTCTATAACAGACTGATGTCTAATCAAAGGCTCGGAGCACCTGGCTGCAGCCGCTGCGCTGCTTGGATTTTATGCTGTACACCAGTGGTTCCAAAAGTGGGGTCTGGGGACCCCCAGGGGTCCTTGAGGGAGTTCCAGGCGGTCCCCAGCTAAATGATAGTTTGGAACCAAATGGACCCTTATGGGTCTGTAACTCTGAGAGTGTACAAACGGAACCAAATGGACCCTAACGGGTCAATTTGGTTCTGTTTGTACACTCTGAGTTAAATTAACATTGATTTTACCATATAAATCAGGGTCTCAGAGATAGAAATGCCATTAAATGGGGGTCTGTAGACTAATATGCATGTCAAACTGGGGGTCCTTGAAATTAAATGGGTTGAGAATCACTGCTAGAGCCGTAAAAATCTTCTCTTATGGGGGTCCCTGGCATATCTTTTCAAATGGGGGTCCGCTGGCTAATTAGTGTCAATTTGGGGGTCCTTGATATGAAAAGGTTTGGGAACCACTGCTGTACCCAACATGACAGCCATGGAAACTAACACACAATGTCATTTAACTAAACAACATGCTTTCAAGAATGATTTGGAAAACATTTGAAGTGAGAAATAGATGATGCAGTACTCGAAAATGTATTCCCTTTGATCACAACACTCACTTCCTTGCTTCTGAGGCGACTCGTCGCGTTCTGCGGGGCCAACGTTGGAATACTTTCATTACCGTAAGCAAGGAAATATTTGTTTTGTTGTCACTTTTGGGCAAATGTAGTAATTTGTGTATTAACCCATTCTGGGCTCCCCTTTTGGTGTTTATGTTATACTTTAGCTATTGAAAAATAGCAGATCTACAAGCTCATAGTGCAGCACCGAGTGCCGCTCTATGAGCTTGTAGGCCTGCTATTTTTGAAAGGTCTTGAAAATGTAGTGCAAATCTTTGAATATATATATTCTTTCAGAGCAAATGTTTTAAGTTAAATCTTTGCTTCTGAGGGGGTCACTGGAACAACATATTTTCAGATGGGGGTCGGCAGCCAATTACATATAATTTTGAGGGTACTTGACATGAAAATGCTTGAGAACCACTGACATAGAAACATTAGTTGAGATGTAATAAGCGGGATAATTTCTGGCTGACTGGTCATTGTTTATAGATAAATCACCCTGTCTGTGATTCATCTATCAACAATGACCACTCAGCCAGACATTATCCCTTACTTATTGTTATTTGACCAGACAAAGAAATAGGCAACACAAAGACAGCGCAGAAAATCTACGTGCGACTAATCTCCCCCTCTGTCTCTTTGTCCAAGACAAGACAGATTACCAGTCAGCCCCGTTTCTCTCATATGCATCAACCCATTTAGACCTGAGGCCGATTCTAAAAAGAAATGTCTTCTAAATCCTAAAAGCTTTCTCAAAAAACCTATGTTTCTATGTCAGTGGTGCTCAACCTTTTTCATGTCAAGGACCCCCCAGAATTATCTGTATTTGGCTGCGGACCCCCATCTGAAAATATGTTGTTCCAGGGACGTCTTGCTCAAGGACACTTCGACACCAACTCTGAGGGAGCCCCGGGATCGAACTGGGAACCTCACGGTTCCCATTCGGCTGCTCTACCGGCCACTCTACCCCTGAGCCACTGCATTCGGCTGCTCTACCGGCCACTCTACCCCTGAGCCACTGCATTCGGCTGCTCTACCGGCCACTCTACCCCTGAGCCACTGCATTCGGCTGCTCTACCGGCCACTCTACCCCTGAGCCACTGCCGCAATGTCATTGCTCTCAGGCAGAAACCTTGGTATATATCTCCATAAATATTTCAACTCTGTAAATTAATGTTTGTCATACAACAGTGGCATGCTGGCCGGGTATACCAGCCATCGGTCACTTCCCAGTGACCGATGCCGGAAGTACAGAGGTAGTTAGACGCAAGCCTATATACGCCTCGTACTGCCTCTGCACTGCCTCTGTGCTCCCGGTCCCGCGTTGAGAATGGAGAATGCAGAGTACAGTACGCCTACATTTCAACTACATGGCATTTCGTAGGTCGAAGTCCTATAGGCTGGTCAGTACGCGCTCCACTCCCAACATCATAGGTGGAAGTCCTATAGGCTGGTCAGTACGCACTCCACTCCCAACATCATAGGTCCAAGTCCTATAGGATGGTCAGTACGCGCTCCACTCCCAACATCATAGGTCTAAGTCCTATAGGATGGTCAGTACGCGCTCCACTCCCAACATCATATGTCTAAGTCCTATAGGATGGTCAGTACGCGCTCCACTCCCAACATCATAGGTGGAAGTCCTATAGGCTGGTCAGTGCGTGCTCCACTCCCAACATCATAGGACTAAGTCCTATAGGCTGGTCAGTGCGTGCTCCACTCCCAACATCATAGGTCTAAGTCCTATAGGCTGGTCAGTATGTGCTCCACTCCCAACATCATAGGTGGAAGTCCTATAGGATGGTCAGTGCGTGCTCCACTCCCAACATGATAGGTGGAAGTCCTATAGGATGGTCAGTACGTGATCCACTCCCAACACGTATAACACGTACAGTATACGTAATTCATTATCAGGAAGCAGGTGTGTAACATTCCGTAATAATAGTAAAAGCGTTATAAAATGGCTTTTATATACAGTACTCTATAACAGTGGTTTTCAAACAAGTGGTCCGGGGACCACCAGTGGTCCCTGAGGGGGTTCCAGGTGGTCCCCGGCTAAGTGATGGAGAGTTGGTAACCAAATGGACCCTATTATTAGATCTTTAACTCTTGAGAGTGTAAAATGAAACCAAATGGACCCTCCCGGGTCCATTTGGTTTCATTTTACGCTCTCAATAGTTAAATTATTGTAAAATATCTACATTACTTACATTACTTAACTTTACATTTAGAGAGAATGTAGAAGAATTGTTATTTTGTTCAACGTTTGCCTGTTGTCTCTCCTAATGGTACCAACATCAACACAGCATGGAATTGTGGACACAATCTTATCCAACGATAACAAAATATTCTTTAGTTTAGTCTAAATGTCACCAAATGGGGGTCTGTCCGTGGCTCAAATGGTGGTCTGTCCGTGGCTCAAATGGTGGTCTGTCCGTGGCTCAAATGGTGGTCTGTCCGTGGCTCAAATGGTGGTCTGTCCGTGGCTCAAATGGTGGTCTGTCCGTGGCTCAAATGGTGGTCTGTCCGTGGCTCAAATGGTGGTCCGTCCGTGGCTCAAATGGTGGTCTGTCCGTGGCTCAAATGGTGGTCCGTCCGTGGCTCAAATGGTGGTCTGTCCGTGGCTCAAATGGTGGTCTGTCCGTGGCTCAAATGGTGGTCCGTCCGTGGCTCAAATGGTGGTCTGTCCGTGGCTCAAATGGTGGTCTGTCCGTGGCTCAAATGGTGGTCTGTCCGTGGCTCAAATGGTGGTCTGTCCGTGGCTCAAATGCCGAATAAATAATGGACCATGATATGAAAAGGGCTGAAAACCACTGCTCTATAATTGGCCTTGTAGGTCGAAATGTGCTCAGTTTGGGATATTTAGTGTTCGGCTTACACAAATCTGGTGCACACCTCAGTGAAATGATTACAGTGGTAGAAGTATACAGAGCAGAATCGTGCTTGCCATGCAACCATTTGTCTGTCATCCATCCATCCATCCATCCATCCACCAACCCATCCATCCATCCATCCATCCATCCATCCATCCACCGACCCATCCATCCATCCATCCATCCATCCATCCATCCATCCATCCATCGACCCATCCATCCGTCCATCCATCAACCCCTCACTCCCGGTATATACAGTACGGTGTCAAATTCCTCTTCACTCCCTGAAAACTGAGAGAGAGAAGAGAAGGAAGAACAACCGGTCCCCGGGTTCCTTGGCGGACCGGGGGGCCGGCTGGCCAATCAAATCCCCCGGAGGCAGGGATGCCTGACTTTGTTGCCTAGCAACCGGCGTGATGGAGTGTACGTGTGTGTGTGTGTGTGTGTGTGGTGGTGGGGGGGTGTAGGTGGAGGGTGAAACATGAGGAGGCAGTAGTAGCAGAGTCTGTGCAGCTGGCTGAGGGAGTCTGGCAGCGGTACACATACAGCCCATGCCACCGCCGGCCAATTACCTCCGCGCGCTGGCAGAGCACAGAGGCAGTTGCCTAGCAACGGTAACCGTAGCGCTGTACGTACGGGGCAAGGAGCGGTGTGTGTGCGTGCGTGCGTGTGTGTGTGTGTGTGTGTGTGTGTGCACACACGTGTGTACGTGCACTACGATTTTACCTGTGTGGGCCAAATGTCCCCGCAAGTATAGTATAATTTGAGATTTTCCCGGGGTTCTCACATGAAGGAGAAATGTTTGTTTTGTTTTTTATGGTTAAAACGATGCGGGGAGCTAGAGGCTTACAATTATAGGAACACATTCAGGTTGAAGTTAGAGGATCATGGTCAGGCATTTAAAGCAGTGGTTTTTAACCAGTGGTCCAGGGACCACCAGTGGTCCTTGGAGGGGTTCCAGGTGGTCCCCAGCTAAATGATGGAGAGTTGGTAACAAAATGGACCCTTATAGAGAGTGTAAAATGAAACCAAATGGACCCGTTTAATTTTACGCTCTCAAGAGTTAAATTATTGTTAAACACAGGCTATACTTACAAGAAGTCAACACAAAATCAATTGTTGTTTTGATGGTTTCCCTGTTATCTCTACTATGGTATACCACATCAATACAGCATGGAATTGTGAATAATCTTATCCAACGACAAACAAAAAACATTCTTTAGTTTTGGGTCTGCGATTAAAAATCTCATCAAATGGTGGTCTGTGGTGGTCTTAAATGGTGGTCTGTGGTGGTCTTAAACGCTGAATTTCATTGATATGAAAAAGGTTGAAAACCACTGATTTGGAGGTTTAGGTTTTAAGGGGTTAGAGTTAATGCCAGGATTTACATACCTAGTTGCGCAGTGGGGTATCATCATGCAACATTAAAATAGCAGATCTGCAAGCCACATGTCACATGTTGTGGGCTTTGCATAAGTTAAAGGGTAAAAAAAAAGGCAAAACATAAAAAAATAAAAATAAACGGCACTAGTGAACTCACAAGAATAGTAAGAGAAATGTGTGTGTGCCTGCGTGCGTGTGTAGAGACCGGAGCCTGCAGCAGTACATAACCACTCGGCTACCGACTCCTCCAGTGATACGCCAGACCCCTCGTCGCCTAGCAACAGCCCCCCCCCCCCCCCCTCTACCTCCTGGAGGAGCGCTAGCATGTGCGGTACGTCAGTGATTCTCAACCTTTTTTTCATTTCAAGGAAATGGTTTAGGGCTGTGGTGTAAGGCTGTGGCCCCCCACTTTGAGAATCGTGGGGTCCAGCTAAAAGATTTGGGGCCCTATTTTCACCATGCCATTATACCCATCCATCTTCAACCGCTTATCCGTAGTCGGGTCGCGAGTGTTCCAGAGTACTTCCCTATCCAGAGCAACATTAGCAATATGCTTATATACCCCTTAATCCCTAAATTTATTTGCCTTTTTTTAGGGGCACGCTAGCCCCTCCTATGTCCAGCTTTTCTGTGTCTGTCAGTGTTGTTTTTGGCAGCAAATTTTGATTGTCTAGTTTTAGTCGACTAAATATCATAAGATTTTAGTCGACTAAATCTACAGTTGATTTAGTCGAACAAAATGTATTTCGGCGGGCCTTGATGCCGCCGTAATTTCACTTGCTGAAAATAGCCGATCTACAAGCCCACAACTCGTCACGCTGGGACACGTTGTGGGCTTGTAGATAGTCTATTTTCAGCATGCAACTATTTGTCAGTGGAAAAAGGTAGTCGAAGAACATTTTTCGTCTTAGTTTTAGTCGACGAAATCAACACTGGTGTCTGTGTGTACTACGGAAATGATTTGATTGGCTGAGCACGGAATGTGACGTATGATGATGTATGATGATAAGAACGCCCCTCACGTCACACAAGTGTGATTTTTGAGGGGCGCAAGCAAGGCCCTCCTATATCTGCAGGCGTTGGTGTTTGTCCA
>NC_136803.1:17360958-17393386 GCF_951216825.1 Electrona antarctica | reverse complement strand
AAAACGAGTCTGAATTCAGATGCGGTGTTGCGTCACAAATGCCCTCACCAATCAGATCCTCACTAAATGCAGCATTATGCAAGGTGGACATACTCACTGATATGCAGGGACAGTGAGAGAGACAAAACAAGCGCTCCTCCCCCATAACCTGACAGTACCATGCATGAGGTAGCCTGGAACTCACCTATATGCTTTTTATGGCATAGGCAGCTCCCGGCAGGATCCGCAGGCAGAAACTATGCGCAGCTGCTAGACATGAGACTAATTAATAAGAGCGACAGAGAGAGAGAGGAGTGTGTGTGTGTATATGTGTGCATGTGTGTGTGTCAATTTAACAAAGGTGCAGACGATCAGAAATCAGCAGAGAGTGAGTGATGTTTGCGCTACTCTATGCCGAATTGAAGTGGACTCGGACCCAGACTTTTTTTTTCTCCCTGGAAATAAAAACGTCTGGGTTTCCGAGGCTATGCATGAGGTAGTTATCAACAAGGAAGTGACTGCCTTGTTGGTTTTCGTCTGCATGTTTAGTGCATAATATCTTTGATTACCTATTGTTCTGGTGGATCAAACCTCTGCATAATTCATAGGATATTGAATGAGGGTAAAGAATCGAGCAAAGAAAAAGGGAGAAAAATACTCGTTGTGTATTTATTGATCAGAGGATTTAAACCAGGCGTTGGGAGGCGTGGAATATGGGTCTTAAAAACGGATTTCTTGGGTGGGTTTTGGGTCCATTAGATTTTAATGAAACAAAACTCGACAAAGCTTTGAGCAAATGCACGGTGACAAGCACACACACACACACACACACACACACACACACACACACACACACACACACACACACACACACACACACACACACACACACACACACACACACACACACACACACACACACACACACACACACACACACACACACACACACACACACACACACACACACACACACACACACACGTTCATTATGAATGCTCTGGATGCTTTTCAGCCGCAGCGCTGCACAAAGACAGCCCCCAAAATGAGTTTTCAGCAAACGTGTGACTAATTTCAGCATGAGCGGGTCACAGGGTGGAAAATAGATAAAGGGAAGCTACATTGTTTCGAGGTCTTATTTTCTATTGTGGGCTTCTCAATGGGAGTGTACACATCAGTACACTCCCATTACTAAAACTAAGACGAAACCTTTTTGTCGACTACCTTTTTTCACTGAGGAAAACTAAATGGAAACTAAATGAAAACTAAGCTAGGATGATTAAAACTAAGTCTAAATAATTATGTCAATTTCGTCAACAAATAAAAACTAGACTAACTAACTAGACTCTAACTAATGTTAGAAAGGGACTAGTAGACAAGAGATCCACTATAAGTCATTTTACAATTGATTGCATGCTGAAAATAGCAGATCTACAAGCTCACAATGCGTCGCAGCAATTGTAAAAACTGTCATTACAACGGCATCAAGGCCCGCCAAAATACATTTTAGTCGACAAAATCAACTATATATGTGACCAGATTTGACTGAGGGACTGCCATTGGATTTTCGTTTTTTCATGTCATATGAAAGCAGGGAATCATAGCTTCAAATTGACATATTGGTTGTTCAGTTTGGCCCACCAGTTTTGGAGATATGGCTTATAGAGTAATGTCTTGCAGAAAACAGCGAGTTGAGAAAACAGGCTTGAAAGGTTCACTTCTGTGGACTCTAACATTACACCTAGCTACATGTTTAAGCATGTATTTCATATTTACATGTCTTCTGTGGACTCTAACATTACACCTAGCTACATGTTTAAGCAATTATTTCATATTTACATGTCTTCTGTGGTCTCTAACATTACACCTAGCTACATGTTTAAGCATTTATTTCATATTTACATGTCGATTTCAGCTCTGACACTTATTTTAGACATGCTCTAGTATGTGAAGAGTCTGCCTGTGCTATAAACTAATTTTGGAAAAAAAAAAAAAAAAAAAAGTTTTTCTCCTCTGGTGAAAAGCTGTAATTTGCGCGATGGCAGTCTCTCAGTCAAATCTGGTCACATATTTTAAAATCAAAAGTTGCTGCCAAAAACAACACATGTGCAGTGTGCAGAGTGTGAAGCAGGTGGGATTTTCTTTTAGTAGATAAGGTTTTAGTTCAGTGATGTGACGTCCCACCTATAGGCCTATCTCACAGCCCGCTTTCCACGCCCACTTCCGGTAGATAGTGGTGTCATTTTAACATTAGGCATTTACACTTTTTTTCTCTGGAGAATCTAAGTACATTTCCTAATGTTAAAATGTCAAAGACCGATAATAATATGAAGAAAACACAATGGTATAACAACTCAAATAAGTAGAATAAACCTTACCTTTACAAAACGGTAGTTTGTGGCTTGTGAAAATACCTCTTTTAACATGGAAGCCTATGGACCGAAAAAAAAATAACACCACTAGCTCTAAAAGGGGCGTAAAAAGGGGGCGGGGAAATGCTGTGAGATAGGCCTATTCTGGATCGGGGAACACTTGTGTGCCCACACATCTGACCACGTTGGTTTGGTTTATTTATGTGCAGAATAGTGCGGTGGTTCTCATCCTTTTCAAGCCGCGACCCCCCCGGAAAATAATCATACATATTAATTGGGGAACCCCACACCCTGATGAGCACCTACAGTATGTAGGAGTTGACATTTTGTTTGACTCGTTTCCACAGATACATTTTGTGAAAACAGCAGTTCTACAAGCTCACAATGCCTTGTGAGCTTGTCACATTCTCACAATTTTTTGTGTAGTCAGTCTTTTTCTTATATTAGACAATTTGGCCAAGGTCTTTTTCCTTTTATTCCTTTCTTTTTTTTGAGGGGCGCTATAGCCCCTCCTATACATCCAGCTTTTGGTTACTGTCCACAAACTTCATCTTCATCTTAAAGGACAACTTTAGTTTTTTTCAACCAAGGTTCATGTTTTAGGTTGTTATTAGAGAAAGTAAAAGATGAGTGTTTTGTTTTATTTGCTGCTTTCTTTCGTTTTAGGGATTTTAGCTGTTTTTGACAGGGGGGGCGGGGGCATTCGAGCATGGGGCTAAATATGTATTTCTTTACAAAATGTTATAGCCATTTATTTTTCTATTATTTACTATAGTCCTACTAGACCCCAAGAAATTACACCTGGCCACAAAAGATCACGGGATCTACTGAATGTGTCAAACTGACATATTGAGCCTATTACAGTGTGGCTTCCCCCCAGTAGGCTACCTTCATATTCAGTAGATCCTGTGAACTTTTGTGGCCAGATGGAATTTATTGGGGTCTAGTAGGACTATAGTAAATGATAAAAAAAGAAATCGCTATAAAATTATGTAAAAGAATACATATTTAGCCCCATGCTCGAATGCCCCCGCCCCCCTGTCAAAAACAGCTAAAATCCCTAAAATGAAAGAAAGCAGCAAATAAAAAAAAATACACTCATCTTTTACTTTCTCTAATAACAACGTAAAACATGAACCTTGGTTGAAAAAAACTAAAGTTGTCCTTTAAACAAACTCAAACTTAAATTCCCATTGACAATGAATGGAGAATTTTATGTCATAGTGTCGGAGCAAATAGGCAGTGTCTATTTTACGTCACGAGGATGTACGATGATAAGAGCGCCCCTCACTTCACACAGGTGTGATTTTTTTTAGATCACACCCGAAGGTCCTAAAAGTCCTCAAATTGTCACTTCACTGTCAAATGGAGACCCTGTTAAAATCATCGACCCACAGATTGAGAACGACTGGAACAGCGCACTGATCAATCAGTGCTTCCAACACTGGTCCTTGGGGACCCCTGGTACCGTTCTCTATCCTACCTGGAGGTTCACTCTGTTGTCCTTGTCCCTGTCTAACGGGGGACCCACCGGTACCCAAGGGATTAGATGGACGGACAGAGAGATGCTCCTCTGGGACAGTGGCTCCTAAACTGGGTCCGGGACCCCCAGGGGGGTCCCCAGATGACAGTAAAGTGACAATTGAAGGACTTTTTTAATACCTTAAAAAAAGAAAAAAGAAAGACTGCACTGAAATCAACAAACTATATGGTAAAAACTGATAAAACATTGGCCAAATTGTCAAATATGAGAAAGAGGCAAGAATTGTGAAAATAGCCGATCTACAAGCTCACAACGCCTCGCACCGCGAGGCGTTGTGAGCTTGTAGATCGGCTATTTTCACAATATTTATCTGTGGAACCCAGTGAAACTAAATGTAATGCCTCAACTCCTACAATTCCAAGTGCTTGTCAGGTTGGGGGGGATGATCCACCCAGTTCAAATATGATTATTATTTTTTTATTACATTACGTATTATTTTACAAATGCCTTCCTCTTTCCAACCACCAAAGGAGAAAACTGTAATTGAAACGGGACCACCAGCCATTGAGAAAGGTCGATTCTGTGTAAGCTTTGTTTGGACATGTTTAATTTCTCCCTTTCTCTGTTCCCCCCCACTTTTCTTTCTTTTCATCAACAAAGTGATGGAGCTTGGCTGCACACTCGTTTCACCCTCTGTAAACCTGTGATGTGACAATAAACCCGATTCTGAAACCAAGAAACATGGTGAGGAGGAGGAGGAGGAGGACGAGGGGAAGGGGGGAAATGCAGGAGAAGATGGTGGATCAAAAAGGAATGAACTGACGGATAAGGATAAAGGATGAAGACACAAGAGGCGTGCAGGAGAAGAAAATGGAACAGAAGAAAAAAATGTCAGGAATCAATAGAAGACAAAGAAAAGACAAAGCAAAATAACAAGACGAATCGGAGGTAAAAGCAGAAGAAAAACCAAAACAAAGAATCATCAGAAGAATCCAAAGGCTCATTAGAATCACTAGACCTGTGCCTGTCGGCCACCGGCCTACTTGGGAACGATGCAAGTTGGAAACCTAGTATGCAATATGTTTAATATTGCCATATGGAGATCTCTCTATCTGCCTGCAATGTATGTGTCTGAAGAGTGAAAACCGACTGTGAAAAGTGGGCTGGTTAAGTAATCAAATGGCAGGTGTGGGGTTGCCATGGCAATCAATTGGCTAAGACAGAGGCTGGGAATTCTACAGGTGAGGGGACTTAGGCTCATTAGGTCCACTGGCAGAGCCTGACCAGAGCCTTTTGCGCCGGTTCTGGACAACCGTGTATCCGACCGACTCAAGGCTGTATGCACTCCGTGTGGTGCCTGGGACGCGTGTGCCAAATTTGAAGTCGGTGGGCCGAACGGTTCTCGCGTGACGTGGATTACAGACGCACGCGCACACGTGCACGCGCACACGCACACACACACACACACACACACACACACACACACACTGTGCTGTGCTGACCTGTGTGCGTTCTCTGGTGAGCCTTGAGGTGGGAGCTCTTGGTGTAGACCTTCCTGCAGCCGTTGAACTGGCACCGGTGGATCCTCTTCCTGTTCTCCGGCAGCTCGCCGCCGCCGTGCACGCCGATGGCGTGGCACGTGGCGCCGCCCCCCTCCTCCCCCCCCTCCTCCTTCACCCGCAGGTGCCCGTGGTGGTGGTGTGCGGCCGCGGCGGCCACCAGCCGCGCGGCACTCAGGCCCGCCACCTTCCTCGCCACCAGCTTGAGGGTGAGGGTCCCGTCGGCCGAGGCCGTGAGCGTCTGCTGGCTGCTGGACGCCGACTTGACCACCAGGTGGCGCCCCAGCTCCGGGGACGAGGGCGGCGTCAGGGAGGTGACGGCGCTCAGCTGGGCCAGGTGCACGCCGCTGCCGCCGCCGCTGGCGCCCTCTGTGGGTTCTGGGCCGTCGGTGCAGGCAGAGCTGTCAGGATCAGTGGAAGGATTTTTTACTTGGCGATTAAATTGTCGCACAAATGCAATTTCACGATTTCATTGTGTTTTGTGTTGAACATTGGGTTATCTACTGTAAAAACAAATGATGCAAAGGGCAGATCTGACAAATAACTTGCATAAATAAATGTCCGACATATTTATTAACTTTATACTTTTAAATAGAGAAGACCCGATACTGTCCGATCGGTATCGATAAAGTATCGGTATCGGCACTTATTTGTCATATAGGGATCGGTGAATATGACCACCGATCCGACACAGGGGTAAGGGGGTGACACTATGGCAGGTAAATAAAATGTTGGAGTTTGCTTTCGAGTTGCCCAAACTGCAAGTGCACATTTGAGTGAGGAGTCTGCTATAAACACAATACGAGATATAGATATAAACACGACACAAGATCACAACACTGGTATCGGTATCGACTAACACAGAAATTGTGGTATCGGGATCGGATCGGGAACGAAAAAAGTGTATCGGGACATCCCTCATACTTTTAAAATCTAAATCAAAACAGTGAAAATAGATGATGTAGATCTTCTATTTTCACATTTTATGTTTGAAAATGTACAACCAAAGTTTCAACGTGGACAAACAACTACGAAATAAATAATTGCAAATTAATCTCAAGTGTGATCGATCATGCAACAACAGCGACAGTCCCCCCTCTTAACCAACCTGTGGCTTTTGGGTTTGGAGTCTCGCTTCAGGGCGGCGGCGGGGGAGGAGGCGAGGAGCTTCCGCACGGGGCAGAGGGTCTTCAGCGGGCCCGGCGGACCCCCGCCGGGCATCAGGAGAGGAGAGTCCAGCAGCAGCAGCTCCTCCTCGCTGTCCTCCTTCAGGTAGGCGGGCGTCAGGAGACCCTCCAGGTCCTGCTGGTCGAACAGCTCCGACAGCCGCTTGGGCTCCGTCTGGAGGTAGCGCTCCAGCTCCAGGCAGGTCTGAGGGAAGGACGGGAGAGGACGGTAAATGGTAAATGGTCAATTTACCATGGTCGAATGTGGAATTATTTTTCCAACTGACTTCAGTTAAGTCGACATGCACATGCACGACTTCCTTGAAAAACAAGGAAGTGGCTGACTAAACAAAGCGATTTAAACGCTCGTTTGATGCCACAACTTGGCCGCTCTTAAATTAAATTTAGTTTAGCTTGTTAACAGACCTTCCCTTTTTGGATAGAATCTTCAGAAAAGTGTAAGCAGCATTAAGTTGTGGAAACCATGCGCCGTTTCTGAAACGCAATGGGGGGGCTTGGATTCCTGACCTCATCTCAAAGCTACAGAATGAGCGTAGGGACTGAGGGAACGTATCGGGGCTAGAGGAAACCATGCAAGGCACCAACCTGCACATCGGGAGCAATTAGGGGTTCAGTGTCTTGCTCAAGGACACTTCGACACCAACTCTGGGGGAGCCCGGGTTCGAACTGAGAACCTTGCGGTTACCATCCGGCCACTCTACCCCTGACCCACCGCCGCCCCCAGGACAGGAGAGGACGGACAGAAAGACACGACTAAAGACTGCAGAACACAGACGCCTTAGTAGAGAGGACGGCTGACAGTTATGGTATACTCATCATTGTACACTCTATGGCAGTGGTTCTCAACCAGTGGAGTTGGTAACCAAATGGACCCTTATAGATCTTTAACTCTTGAGAGTGTAAAATGAAACCGAAAGGACCCATTTTGCTTTACCCATTTTGCTTTACTTTGCAAACTCCTAGCCTAAAAAACTAACGTCATTCACTCCCTCAAGGACCACTGCGGGTCCCCAAACCCCACTTTGAGAAACAAATGATTGATCATTAGGAACCATGAGTTATGGGGGTCCACAAACTAATGCATATCAAACTGCAGGGGGTCCTTGAAAAGCAACGCTCCAGAACCACTGATTTAGACGATATATAGCACATGGAAACATGGCGCGCACGCACACACACACACGCACAGCACACACACACGGTGCCCAGCGAACAGATAGATCGTAATTTCAGCCGGCCATAACAGTCAGCATGCGTGCTATTCTCTGGGTCTGTACATGTGTTTATGCACAGCAGAATCCCCGTGTTATACCGACCGCTCAGCCAAATAACATCTCTGCCAGGTGCCACACACACACACACACACACACACACACACACACACACACACACACACACACACACACACACACACACACACACACACACACACACACACACACACACACACACACACACACACACACACACACACACAGCAGAAATATAGAGACGCACAAGTGCACACACAGCCAACCTAGACATCCGGCGGTACTTGGCATTTCCAGTGAGATGACTGATTACGCGCTGATTGATTACAGTTTCTGTAGTGCGTAACGGAGGTATAAGTGGTAGGAGAGGAGAGGAGAGGAGAGGAGAGGCGAGGCGAGGCGAGGAGAGGAGAGGAGAGGAGAGGAGAGGAGAGACACCCGGACTCAGCAGAGCGCTTTATAGAGCCCCCCTATGCTTTCACTTCCTGCTGGCTGCCTACAGAAAGATTTATCCTGCCAATAGCCATAGACCGTGTTATGCCCATTACTCTACACGCCTCCCCTTTTGGCAAATATAGCCCCGATTCATACATCATCGTACGACGGTGTCGCGTGCAGAAATTAGGCGATTTAACAATCTCCGCGGCTCGCCGTGAGCTTGTAAATCGCCTAAGTCGCGTCACCCTCTTACGATCGACAGAGCACGCGAGGCCGGCCCGGCCCGGCGCGGCACACACCACATCCTGATTTGTGCGAGGCGGGCTGCCATATCCTGAGAAGTCTATTACGGCATAATATAGACTGCAATCCGGGCGGCGTTCTTAGAAAGCGTCGGAGCTTCTTTAGCGAGGCGAGGGGGCGGTGGGGTGGGGCGGGGTGGGGTGGGGAGGGAGGGCAGCACACTCGTCGCCGCAGTCTGGTCCGGCGATAAAGCCATTATGTTTGAACAGGCGCTAGGCCGTTTCATCCCGGGGACCGTCGTCCGCTCGCTATAGCGGGCCTTGTAGCGGCTAACCACTTTTGACAGGCGGGATGGGGGCTAGCGGCTCTGCTGGGCTCCGCTGAGCTAGCCACTTCATTTGTGTGTAAATAGGTAGTGACAGACAACACTAGCCGGCTCCATTATCGGGAATAAGGTTGTTCGGAGCGGAATACATCAGAGGACGTTTACAAGCTTATACGCACGCACGCCCACACACACGCACGCACAACACACACACCTCACCATGTTTTGTGGCTTCTAAAAATAAAACATCACAAGTTTTGGATAGCTGTTGTTGCCAGGGAAGTGAGTGAGGGTGTGTGTGTGTGTGTGTGTGTGTGTGTGTGTGTGTGTGTGTGTGTGTGTGTGTGTGTGTGTGTGTGTGTGTGTGTGTGTGTGTGTGTGTGTGTGTGAGACTGTGTGTCCTTGCTTCCTTCTAGGAATAAATAAAAGCGATTCGGGGGGCTGTTGTTTTTCCTTTTTGTCTGTTAACAATATTTGCATACTGACATGAAATTAAAAGGCTCACTGTAACTCGGCCCACAGAGAGAGAGAGAGAGAGAGAGAGAGAGAGAGAGAGAGAGAGAGAGAGAGAGAGAGAGAGAGAGGGAATATATATCATTTCCTCCAGCATGTCTATGATTCTTTTTTTCTTCTTTTTTCGCAGAGGCTTTTAAAAAAATATTTTCTTTCATTTGGTTTATCTGAGAGGAGGAGGAGGAGAGGTCCCCACTGTTTCCTTGACGGCTGCAGTCAGCGAGTTGTGAATTGAATTAACGGCCGGGGTGAAGGCTTTTTGTTCTAGTTCTCTCTCTCTCTCTCAGCGCAATTAAATATTGAAGGTCCCGCTGAGAGATGATGAAGAGAAATGCTGTGAGGTCTTTACTGATGACTGGACATCTGTCAGCAAGACGGACATGATGCTGTTACTGCTGTACTTAACCTCTCTCTCTCTCTCTCTCTCCTGCTCTCTCTCTCTCTCTCCTCTCTCTCCTCCCTCTCTCTACTGCTCTCTCTCTCTCTGTCTGTCTCTCCAGATGTTATCTTCTATACCTATAAATGCACCAAGTCTCTGTACGTGTGTAATCCATGTAACTCGAGAACTGTTCGACCCACCGACATCAAATTCGACACAGGCGTTCCACACCCCCACAGGGAGTGCAGCGCCCGGTGTCGGACCTATACGGTTGTCCAGAACCGCCCCAAAAAGGCCTCTGCCCGGGCTCTGGACAGGGCCCCTGCCTGTTCTGACATCATTCTGACGTCTGCATAGACTCAATATTTGGGCATGCCTGGCAAAGAACTCCATGTATGGGCATAAAAGGGACACAGACATAATAACTGGGTGGGTTGCATTTCCAACTTGCATCGTTCCAAGTAGGCCAGTGCCCAACGGGCACCGCTGTAGAGGCCCCACGGGCACCACTCTAGTTCCTTATAACCCGCTGGTTTTCAACCAGTGGTCCTTGAGGAGGGGGGTTCCAGGTGGTCCCCAGCTAAATGATGGAGAGTTGGTATAACCAAACGGACCCTAGATCTTTAGCTCTTGAGAGGGTCACATTTGGTTTCATTTTACGCTCTCAAGAGTTACATTTCTGTTAAAAATCTGCATTACTAAATTACTTAATTAATTCACAATTAGAGAATGTAGAATAATTGTTATTTTGATCAACGTTTGCCTGATGTTGTCTCTTCAAATTTTTGGCTGATATTGGGTTTAGAAGTGTTTCAACTGGTCAGCCAAAAGAGATATCGGCAAATAAGTGATATTACACTAATTGTAAATATGTTCTCTGGGTAATTGTCTATCCCCCAAAATCACGAAGGCAAATTTGACCTTTGGTATACACAAATAAGTCGGCGTGTCCAAAAGAAACGTATAGTTACTGGCTGAATGTTGGCCTCATAAAAAGGTACACTATATATACTGTAGGGGTTTCATCATGTGGTTAACCCATTCAGACCTGCGGACGATTCTACAAATGCCTTCTAAATCCTATATCAGTGGTTCTCAAAGTTTGTAATGCCCAAGACCCGCAACATTATACTGTATGTAATTGGCCGCCGACCCCGATCTGAAAATATGTTGTTACAGGGACCCCCCCAGAGGCAAAGATTTGAGTTAAAAATGTTCGCTCTAAAATAATATATTCAAAGATTTGCACCACATTTTCACGATTTAAAAAAAATAGCAGACCTACATGCTCGTAGCCGCGCTATGAGCTTGTAGATCTGCTATTTTTCAATAGCTAAAGTGTAACATAATCGTTAAAAGTAACACCAAAAGGGGTTCCCGCCCAAAATGGGTTAAACTCGCCTAATCCCTGAAACCAACCAACCATTCCCTCCAGTTCGCTCAACCTCTGACAATGAACAGAGAGATGAGCTGCAAGGTGTCCGTCTCTGGACAGAAAGGATTCACAATGTGACACAGGTCAGCCATTCTATTATTAACCCATTTAGACCCGACACCAGATTCTACAAAATGTCTTCTAAATCAAGACAGTTTTCTGGAAAACCTCTGTTTCTATGTGACAGCGGTGCTCGACGTTTTTCATCCAGAATTATCTGAATTTGGGAATATGTTTTTCCAGGGACCCCCCCCAGAAGCAAAGATTTCAGTTAAAAACGTTCACTGTGAAAGAATATACAGTATATTCAAAGATGTGCGCAACATTTTTTTCAACAGCTAAAAGTATAACGATGCTTATAACACCAAAATGGGGTTCCCGGCCGGAATGGGTTAATAGGGCAGCTTCAACACGAACCACCGACAGCTTTTTTGGGGGGGGGGAACAATGTCTGGGCCACAAAAAAAATGTATTCCACCTTGAATCCTTCATCCCTGCCCAGAGAGAGAGAGAGAGAGAGAGAGAGAGAGAGAGAGAGAGAGAGAGAGAGAGAGAGAGAGAGTCAAGTGTAGCACCTTAGCACAGGGTGTAATAGGCGACATTACAGTATTTCCCGCTTCCTCCTCCAACTCACTCAGTTTTATTCAATGGTGGAACAAGTCAAAGCCGGAACCCGAGGGCGGGGTGCATTAGAACCCCCTCTCCCCCCTCGCTCCCAACCACTATACTCTATAGTATAATACTGGTCCATGTGCATGCAGTGGGCTATAGCCAAGTTCAGAGAAGCACTATACTGTTAATGTGTAAATAATAACCCATCAGGGCTTGACATTACTTACGCTCGAAACAAACTTTACTATAAGCTTTACTGCGAAACACATTCCCCATGTACGTTATTTAAATGCTACTTAGACCATTTTGTTGTTTGTTTGATTAGTTAAAATGGACAAACAAAGCCAGGGAAACAATAATATGCGCGACAGCCAGCGCATGCAAACTGAAGAAGTTCAGCACCACGGACAGCAATCGTGTCATTTTGGAGCCCACTATGGAATCGTGCATTTCCCGCCAGTGTGTTGTCACGTGACATCATCAGGGACGGACCACGTGACATCACGTGACATCATCAGGATCCCTGATGTCATCAATATTGGCCAGCAAATCTACATCTGACCTCAATCCTCGCTTAGATCTCCATATATGGAGCCGACCTGTTCTGACATTCCATATGTTGATCCTTCCCCATCCATCCTTCCTCTTCGATGTCTCCCTTTTCTTTATGTTTTTTTTGTGGCTTTCGCCTTTTTTCATGGAGGGACAGACAGTAGGCTGACAGGAAATGGGGAGAGAGATGGGGGGGGAAGACATGCAGTAAAGGCCGTCAAGATCGGGAGTCGAACCCGCGGCACACTGCCAGACTGGATCACCAGCCACGGTGCCTGGACCACTGAGCCATTGCCCAGGCCCGATGTCTCCCTTTTGACTGGTACCTGTACCATTTAAACTCAAGACGGGCCTGCCCCAAAGTTATTAGTGCAGCCGCGCCTAGCAAAAACTCTTCTCTCCATATTTAAATTTTTTATGATTTCATGTAAATTGTTGTCCTACTTTGTCATACTACACTGTCACACAAAAGTCGCAAAAATAACCGATTTCCAAGCTCGTTATGGGGGCTCCTGGGGGTCTGGATGTTCCGGGGACCCCGCAGGGACCCCCACACGGTAACTCTGTCGTTTCTCAAACCGTTTCGGACGCGGGAGGGCTCGCGGGAACCAGGCCAGGCCCCATGGGTGCGTTCCTGGGTGTGGGTGTTCCAGGGACCGGAGCAGAGCACAGTACACTACAATACAGTAAAGAGCACAGTACAGTACAGTACAGTAACTATAAGAATAAATGTATAGTTGCACCGCTCAGTTCACACAGGTGTGAGTCCATAGCACTTTGGGATTTGCAAAAATGCAGTGTGTTAAAATGTAAATCAAACCCAGAGGAGGTCAGTGGGTTCTACGGTGGAACCCGTTGACCCTCCTGTTAGCAGCGGAGATGTGTGGAGCAGCGCTCGCACGTCACGGCCGGGGAAACTGTAGTCGCATTCATCATCTGACTGATCGCAAAGTGGAACGCTCAGCAAAATGCTCGTTCCGCGTGGAACTTGGCAGGGATTGCACAGACCTCCTCCTCCACCATAGTGTGCAGTCTGGAAGTCAGCTCCGTTCCTTCTAGTGCTCTCGCTCTCTCTCTCTCTCTCTCTCTCTCTCTCTCTCTCTCTCTCTCTCTCTCTCTGGCTGTATGTCAGCACATACTGTAAGTCCCAATCGCCTTCATCAGATGACCCAGTGGTGGAAAGTAGCTAAGTACGTTTACTCAAGTAGCTTAGTTTAAAGTACAAGTTTGAGGTATTCTTTTTTTTTACTTTGCTTGTGTGTTTAAAAAAAATGCTTTATACTTCTACCCCACTATATCTCAGCGGTAAACCTACCTGCACATCGGGAGCAATTAGGGGTTCAGTGTCTTGCTCAAGGACACTTCGACACTAACTCTGGGGGAGCCCGGGTTCGAACTGGCAACCTTGACGGTTCCCATCCGGCCACTCTACCCCTGAGCCACCGCCGCCCCTTACTATAGTTACTAGTTAATTAGTCCGCAGATTTGGATTATTGAGACAAAACACTGTGTGAATGTGCTTAACCCATTCTGGGTTTTAAGCATTATGTTTAGCTACTGAAAAATAGCAGATCTACAAGCTCATAGCGAGGCACCGAGTGCCACGCTATGAGCTTGTAGGTCTGCTATTTTTGAAAAATCATGAAAATGTAGCGCAAATCTTTGAATATATATTATTTCAGAGCGAACGTTTTTAACTCAAATCGTTGCTTCTGAGGGGTTCCTGGAACAACATATTTTCAGATGGGGGTCGGCGGCCAATTACATATAATTTTTGGGGTCCTTGACATGAAATATTGAGCACCACTGATTCAGAAACATAGGTATTTCAGGTTAAAATGTGAATACAGAACTTACTTACTTGTAACAGAGTAGGCCTACATCTATATTGTGGTGTTGGTACTTTTACTTTAAACTATTCTAAATGTGAGACAGTACTTGTTCCAGCACTGCAGGTGACCCAGTTTGAGGCCCTCTGTTTCACAGAGACCTGGACCAGCGGTTCTCACCCTGTGGTCCGGGGGCCCACTGATGGGCCACGAGGCTTATAGCATGGGGACCCCAAATAGTTGGCAGAAACTTTTTTTAACCAAATGTATGCCAAGGACCTCGTTCTTCTCTCTACGACCCGCCTGAGCCAAAACGAGGGAACTCGTCTTTCTTTAATTTAATTTCATTCAGCAATTAAAAGTAAGAGTTTTTTCTTTTTTTTTGCTTTTACTCGCATGTTAGACAGCCTACAGAACATACGGATACGCGTAGTTTCCGTATGTTTATTACTCCTTTTTCTGCTCAAAATGAGCCAAAAAGGTTCCGTTCTTACATCCCGCGGATCAAGTGTGTGTAGCAGACCTACAAGCTCGTAGCGCGGCACTGTCTGCTATTTTTTAAAAATCGTGAAAATGTGGCCCAAATGTTTGAATATATTCTTTCAGAGCGAACGTTTTTAACTCAAATCTTTGCTTCTGGGAGGGGGGGCTGGAACAACATATTTTCAGATGGGGCTCGGCGGGCACTTACATAATATTTTTGGGGACCTTGACATGAAAACGTTTCAGAACGACTGACATAGAAACATAGGGTTTTTCAGAAAACTGTCAGGATTTAGAAGACATTTGTAGAATCGTCCTCAGGTCGAAATGGGTTAATTTATCCACATTATGAACCTTACCTTTTCTAGGCATGTCATAAGGTGAACATTCTGAAGTATAGTAGATTTACAAGCTCACGACGCAACCACGCTGTGACGCACCGTGAGCTCGAAGATCTACGGGGATCTGGGGGGAATGAATTTCGGTGTATAGCGGGGGGGGGGGGGGGGGGGGGGGGGGGCAAGCACTTCAGACAGACCCCTGGGGGACACCTGTCAACTGCAGTACAGTATATACAGTCTGAGTGCTTAATACAGAACAGAAGTCTGTGATCTGAAAGCTATTATTCTTGCTGATATATCCATTAGACCTCATGCCCACCTTTACTTGGTGTTAAGTACAGGGCAGCTCTCCTGATCCAATGTTGACTGGACCAGAAAACGTTTAACCCATTTTGGGCGGGAACCCCTTTTGGTGTTAGCATTTGAAAAAATAGCAGATCTACAAGCTCATAGCGCGCCACCGAGTGGTGCGCTACGAGCTTGTAGGTCTGCTATTTTTGAAAAATCGAAGAACCACTGACATAGAAAGATAGCTTTTTCAGAAAACTGTCAGGATGTAGAAGACATTTTTAGAATCTGATCTCAGGTCAAAATGGGTTAAACAATGGCCCTCTGCACTTCCTAAACAAGCGCCCTACATACTAGATGGTAGTATTATGAGTCTGTTTTGAGGCAACCAGCATATTGGTGATTCAAACTCTTCCCCTGTATAACAGCTAATAAAGTAATATAGCAGCTATTTTAGTTTGGACAATGTGTGACCGTTTCTTTCTGACCGAGGCTAAGTCATTGAATTTTTTTTTTCCATGTCAGGGAATCATAGCTTCAAATTGACATATTGGTTGTTCAGTTTGACCGACCAGTTTTGGAGATATGGCTTATAGAGTAATGTCTTGAAGAAAACAGCGAGTTGAGAAAACAGGCTTGAAAGGTTCACTTCTGTGGGCTCTAACATTACACCATAGCTACATGTTTAAGCATTTATTTCATATTTACATGTTGATTTCAGCTCTGACATTTATTTCAGGCATGCTCTAGTTGTATGTGAAGAGTCTGCCTGTGCCTGCATGTGCCTGACAAACTCATTTTGGATAAAAATAGTTAGTCTTGCCGCCATGACTGTCTCTGTATCAAAAAGAGTTTGTGCCACATACCTTCTCCATCACTCCCTCTACTCACAGTTCTCTGTTTGAAGTTTTAACATTCCCAGTAACTGTACTGTATCGTCTCTGTCTATTTATATCCAAAACTGTTACACACAGAGAAATAATAGGGCGAATCTGTACCCCAAAAGGTACAAATGGCTTGTCACCCCCGGAGTACCCTAGTAGAGTACAGAAATGTACCTTTGGTATTGGTACATTGGTGTACCCTTCTTGGTTGTACCTCTAAATAACATTCCTGTACCCCTAGTGACAACTTTGTACCTTTGTCTATATCCCTAAAAGAACATATCTGTACCCCTATAGTGACAACATTGTACCTCAAAAAGAACATTTATGTACCCCTATACGGACAACATTGTACCTCTAAAAGAACAATTATGTACCCCTATAGTGACAACATTGTACCTCTAAAATAACATTTATGTACCCCTATAG
This sequence comes from Electrona antarctica, assembly GCF_951216825.1. Classification (NCBI taxonomy): domain Eukaryota; kingdom Metazoa; phylum Chordata; class Actinopteri; order Myctophiformes; family Myctophidae; genus Electrona; species Electrona antarctica. The sequence continues at coordinate 17,376,805 of NC_136803.1, read as the reverse complement.
TGACAACATTGTACCTCTAAAATAATATTTCTGTACCCCTATAGTGACAACATTGTACCTCTAAAATAACATTTATGTACCCCTATAGTGACAACATTGTACCTCTAAAATAACATTTATGTACCCCTATAGTGACAACATTGTACCTCTAAAATAATATTTCTGTACCCCTATAGTGACAACATTGTACCTATAAAATAACATTTCTGTACCCCTATAGTGACAACATTGTACCTCTAAAATAACATTTCTGTACCCCTATAGTGACAACATTGTACCTCTAAAATAACATTTCTGTACCCCTTTAGTGACAACATTGTACCTATAAAATAACATTTCTGTACCCCTATAGTGACAACATTGTACCTCTAAAATAGCAATTCTGTACCCCTACTGGCAACAATGTACCTTTATGTACAAATACAAAATGGATTCAGAAACATGAACAACATTCAATAACTTTTTATTTTTCCCAAAGTGCAAGTCAATTGGGCAATAACTTATGGTTGTGCAACAACCTAGTGCAAAATGGTACTTAATACCTTGAGGTTTTGTGCAAAATGGTACTTAATACCTTGAGGTTTTGTGCAACATGTACCTGAGTACAACATTTAGTGCAAACATGAATGAATTGGTACAATTCCCACAGCGCTTATGGGCGACTCACACGGTCGCAACAGATTGATGTATGCTTGTTGTATGAGATGTATAGCTGATGCAAGCTCGCAATGCATTTCCAATGGGAGTCACATGGTTTGACACAACATTTGTGTTGTATGAGGGGGAGGGGGGCAGTCGAAACACAGCCGAAAGCCATACAACAGCTTGTAGTCCAAAATGTTGTATCAAACCATGTGACTTCCATTGGAAATGCATTGGGGCGGCCATGACACTTACATCTTGCTTACATCTAGCATGCATCATCATGTGAGTGAGGCCTTACACAACACAAGACTGACGCATCGAGCCTGTTGAGCCGTTCATTAACAGTCTTGCATTGCTGAAACGCTGGGGGAAATTGTACTAAATTCTGTGACAACATCCAGCTAGTCTGCACACAACTACAAATTCCTTTCAAAAGATCTATACAAAATGTTTCAAAGCAACATACAAATTATCATCCACTGAATATGTATCAAGCGATGTGTGGTCCAATTCGTCTCCAGGTTTGAGCAACATCCAGTCACTGTCTACTTTTACATGATAGGCATGAAAATGTGAGTCAAAGGACAATGGAAGCAACATTTTACTGCCAAGCACCCACATGGTATCAATGTTAAGAATGTATTTGATCTGTACAAATACAGGAATTCTTTCAACATGTAAAAGGTCTAATGTCAGTACATCTCCAACTGCATACTTGATGTTGTCTAAAGTTACTTCAGAGACACGTTGACTGACTTTGTCCTCCAATTCTGTAGCTCTGAAGTTAAACTTATCATTTGTTTTTAGAGCAGTCTGAAGAGTAATGGGTAGAGACAAAAATGGTGTGCTGACACTTTTACCAGGCACCTTTTCAAAATCACCCAACATGTTGTCAGCTGAAAATTCCCAACATTGCTTGAACTGGTGACGATTGCTTAGTGTCATAGCTATGTTTACAAAATTTCGAGTGTTCTTAGCAAGGTTCTTAAAATATTGATGTTTTCCTTCAAATCGGAAAACACCAAAGAGAACGGAGGGGACCATACATTAACATAAGTCTTGGATAATGTATAAGAAAATGACATTTAGGTGTTAGAACATTTCCAAATTCCGCTTTCATCTCAGAAAGGAATTCATGAATAAGTAACGGCAGACATGCTAGGTCATCTTTCCGCACCTTAGGTGCCATGACAACATCTGCAATACTTCGCAATAATAAGAACACATGCCAGTAACTGCTGCCGGGAGGAAAACGGGGCCTAACCCTAACCCTAACTTCTGAGCTATTGAATTATAGGACAAAAATCAGTCAACGTGTCTCTAAAAGTATGGTGTTTGAGATGCATTGACGTTAGACCTTTTGCACGTTGAAAACATTCCTGTTGGTACAGATCAAATACATTCTTAACATTGATACCATGTGGGTGCTTAGCAGTAGGCTACAGTGTTTGGATCCCAGACATCTTCATGAGAACAGTACTTGACAGTCATCTACACGCCGCTCGTTAACTTTCACCACACTGTCCACTCTTACAGCGAAAGCCATTTTCCAGTCCTTGTCCATGAGTTGTATGTTTGGATAGGCAGTTACTTACTTACTTACTTAGGCCCATCGCTCCCAGTGGATCATAGGCCATCGACGACTCTTCTCCATTCAAGACGGTTTTGGACTGTTCTTTCTGCCTCTCCCCAGCTGATTCCCTGTCTCTTTAGCTCCGCCTCAGTGTCCTGCCTCCAGGTGTTTTAAGGTTGCCCTCTCTTCCGCTTCCCTGGGGATTCCAAGTCAGGGCCTGGCGAGTGGTGCTGGTTATCGGTTTTCTCAGCCTTCCCCTACGTAAAGCAAAACATGCAAAAGAATTGTCTTCAACAGGGGATCGTCAGAGTTACTGCAGGTGGGCCGCCAAATCTTTGTGCGATAAGATTTTTGTTTTGTTACATTAATCACTTTGAACCCTATCGTTCTTTTTCTGGGGACAACATTTGCTGAAAATAGTGGATGTACAAGCTCACAACTGCAACGTCCAAACCGCTTAAGTGGAGCTGCTCAGTGGTCAGAAGATCAGACTGTGGTTGTACCAGGCAGCTCCCAGATATGAATGTGTGAGACAAGAATCAGCTCTACAATTATATTTTTTAGTAGTAGGATCGGATGACCCAGACAATTCATGGGCTGCATTCAGTGGTTCCCAAATGCTGTGCCTACAGGATGTGTGTGGCTGCTCTAAACTATTTACTCGGTGATATAAATGAAAAGCAACAAGTACCACCATGTAGGACAATCCAGATGCTCACCTCTCTCATTGTGATGAAGTGTCTTTTATATGAAGATGGGTAAGCCTGGAGGATAAGTCTGGCCCTGTAGTGGATTTGGATTTGGACTACAACATAAAACGTAATCAAAATGTTAAGATTTGCTAGCCAAAAGTTCATTTTAACCAAATGTAGTTAATGACAGATTGATAATGCTCCCTGTAACATTTAGGTGTGCACCACACTTACTCCCTTAAGAATGGATATTTTTGGAGTACATCCTCCACGGGCATCCCTTTGATGGCATCTGCAGTAGAATATCCGCGCCATGCGATCTTTCACTGCAAGGATGTCTAGATGTGTCTTCTCTTAAATTCGTTTTGCAGAACGGTCACATATGGCCTCCACAGAAGTGGAATCCTCATCAACAGGCATTTCCTTTGGCAAAGGCAAAGGTGGTTTGGATTACCCACAAATAAATAAACTGAACTGCATTCATCATTAGTCAGCGGAAAGATATATTTCTGCACAAACCTTTGAAATTGATTCGCTTTTTGAAGGAACGACAGAACAAGACTCCAACCACGTCAGTCCACAATCCATCGTTTCACCATCGACTTAATTCGTTGACACACACACACACACACACACACACACACACACACACACACACACACACACACACACACACACACACACACACACACACACACACACACACACACACACACACACACAAAGAGAGAGAGAGAGGGAGACTATATTCACTCTATCATCACTAAGTCAGACATGTGCAAGCATACAACAGACATAAATGCACAGTAAAGTAATTAATGTTAATTTAATATGCCTCAAATTGCAAACATTGAATTTATTCACTTATTTAGTTCAAGCTCTTTAAACACGTCCACAGTCCACACATACAAATACATGTAAAAGGAAAATTGTCCAGGGAGTTCAGTACTTACATGTAAAATTGGACAAAGACAGGACACAGACAAGTCCCATACAGACAGACAAGCCCTGGACAGTCATTTAAAGACCTGGTGAGATGGGGAAAAAATATTTTTCACACTTATAGAGCTTATCCCTGTTCATAATAGGGTGAAATTACAGTAAAATAAATAAGAAAAATGTGCACATGTTGAAATAATTTAACAAAGCTTTCTCTTTCTCTCCATTGCCAAATTCCTGTACCCCTAGTGACAACATTGTACCTTTGTCCGAACCTCTAAAAAAACATTTCTGTACCCCTATAGTGACAACATTGTACATTTGTCCGAACCTCTAAAAAACATTTCTGTACCCCTATAGTGACAACATTGTACCTTTGTCCGTACCTCTAAAATAACATTTCTGTACCCCTAGTAACAACATTGTACCTTTGTCTGTACCTCTAAAATAACATTTCTGTGCCCCTAGTGACAACATTGTACCTTAATTGTCTGTACATCTAAAATAACATTTCTGTACCCCTAGTAACAACATTGTACCTTTGTCTGTACCTCTAAAATAACATTTCTGTACCCCTATAGTGACAACATTGTACATTTGTCCGAACCTCTAAAAAACATTTCTGTACCCCTATAGTGACAACATTGTACCTTTGTCCGTACCTCTAAAATAACATTTCTGTACCCCTAGTAACAACATTGTACCTTTGTCTGTACCTCTAAAATAACATTTCTGTACCCCTAGTGACAACATTGTACCTTAATTGTCTGTACATCTAAAATAACATTTCTGTACCCCTATTGACATCATTGTACCTTTGTACCTGGTCATAATAGGGTGAAATTACAGTAAAATAAATAAGAAAAATGTGCACATGTTGAAATAATTTAACAAAGCTTTCTCTCTCTCCATTGCCAAATCCCCCCCCCCCAGTCTCTGACACACACACACACACACACACACACACACACACACACACACACACACACACACACACACACACACACACACACACACACACACACCAAAGAAAACTAGAACATGAAAACAACCCCAAAATAAAGTGGAATAATTTAAAAGGGCTAAATCGCTTTTATTCTTTCCCTCCTAACAAGGAAGTGATATGAATTATTTCCTAGCCATTTGAGATATTTACAGGCACTACACAATGAAACAAATGCCAATTGGGAGTATGCACACTTGATAAAGAATAATGACATTTTGGCACTTCTTCACCATTTCATACAAGAAGTTGTTCCTAAACATGAAACTGCTAAGTATTTTTATATGCAGTACAATGAAACTGAAACTACTTACCAGTAAATCTCTTTGAATCTTGTTCAGAAACTTCTATTCCAACTTTTTCAATGAGTTCCTTGGTTGATAAACTTCTCTATTATGGAGGAAACTGTAAACTTGACAATAAAACACAAAAAGCTGGTGCTGCTGTCGAATAAGCCATATGTTTGAGTCTGCTCCATGCGTTCACTGCTGTTTACTTCACCCCACTACGACAAACTGCATAAAATGGCTTCTCTCCAATGTTGAAACATGTGTAGAGATGGTTCAGGGGTGAAGATGCACTGTTATTGGCCAGTAGACAATTTGAAAGCGGCCCCCTTTTTGAATTCAGCCAATCCCTGGCCCTATTGCTTCAGAGGCGGGATTTATATACCTGCTAAAGGTACAAATATGTACCTTAAGTGGCCAACAACGATTTTGTACCTTTAAAATTGGGCACAGGTACACAGTTGTATACCATAAGGACCATAAAAGTACCCTGTATGGTACTGTTCATATGCAAAGGGTACATTTATGACAAAAGGACCCCAAAGGGAACAAATAGGAACACCTTATTTTTCTGTGTGTACTTTTCAGGATTCAAATTAAAAAAATATCATCTCATTACTTTTAAGTTTGAACCCCAATCTGAGAATGACTGGTATACTATCGACATAAAACTCAACCTCCCGCCGCTGCCACAAAGAAGTAAATTCTGCGTTTTATAGTTTTTTTCCGACAGTTCCAAATAAACCACAGCGTGTTCACAAAAGAATGGATCTTGCAGCAACTTAACATTAAAGTGCCAAAAAAAGAGAACAAGAGCATTAAAGTGCCAGCCAGGAACGGACTTCTCAATTGTCAGGAGGTGATGGCCTGTAAACCTGCCAGGGTAAATAAAGCTGCCCGGCAGTCTCGATATCAAATCATGTGCAATATATGATCTGTCCAGTCCAGTGGTGAAAAGAACATTTACTCAAGTATTGTGCTTAACCAATTCAGGACGGGAACCCGTTTTGGTGTTTTAACCATTATTTTAAACTTTAGCTGTTGAAAAATTGTAATAGATCTACAAGCTCGTAGCGCGGCACTCGGTGCCGCGCTACGAGCTTGTAGATCTGCTATTTTTTTTTTAATATATCGTGAAAATGAATATATATTCTTTCAGAGCGGAACGTTTTTAACTCATATCTTTGCTTCTGCTGGGAGGGGTCCCTGGAACAAAATATTTTCAGATGGGGGTTGGCGGCCAAATACATATGATTCTGGGGGTCCTTGACATGAAAAAGGTTGAGCACCACTGACACGTTTTTCAGAAAACTGTTAGGACTTAGAAGACATTCTTTTAGAAATCGGCTTCAGGTCTAAAGCCCACAATTTTGAGGTACTTCCAAATTAAAGACAGCACAATAAGTGCATTGTATGTAGTCATAGCACTTCATAGTATATATGTACAGCATAGTATAGCATATATGTATAGTTTTAGTTTATATGTATAGTGTCATTATATAGATATGTTCTAGTTACGTTCTTAGCTTACGCATGTTTCTTGATAAACTGCATTTTACATATGTGATGTATTCCCATGCTTTTTTGTTATTGCTTAATGTTGGTGACACCCCAACAGCAACAATATCTGGCCCGGCAAATCATTTTGCAAATAATTCACAATTTCTGACTGACAGTGCTTCAGTCGGACATGGACAGAAAGGGCTCTGCGTTGATGAAACTGGGTATAGGATCATGAATAAATAGTTCCATTCTTTCGATGTTGCGTTTTCACTATCAGACTTTCCTTTTAAAAGACTTTTGGATGGAAAAACCTGTCACATGTTAAGAACTAAACAATGTGTGATTCACAGGCCTTAACACAACACAATGTTTATCTCCGTCCTGGAGACCTTGAACCATGACAGATGAGCTTTTGTTGGAGTATGACTGTCTGTCTCCAGATAAAAAAAAGAAATGTTCTTTTTAAACATTTTTGATGAACTAAATATCCACATATTACACACATAAAGACCCCCAGGAAAGTCTGGGTGAGGTTTTAATTTTTTTGGTTTAACCCATTTTGACCTGAGATCAGATTCTGAAAATGTCTTCTACATCCTGACAGTTTTCTGAAAAAGCTATGTTTCTATGTCAGTCGTTCTTCGATTTTTCAAAAATAGCAGACCTACAAGCTCATAGCGCGCCACTCGGTGGCGCGCCATGAGCTTGTAGATCTGCTATTTTTGAATAGCTAAAGCATAACATAATGCTAACACCAAAATGGGTTAAAGTACAAAAAAGGCACGTGCTGATACTGCTAAATGCTCTGTCGGGCGTGACTAAGCTGAGCATATTGACGACTCAAAGACAAATCCAATGCAGGGTCAGAGGTCAATATAGATCCCAAGCAGATGCCGGTGGGACTCGGCAGGCAGCACCTCGAAGAGCTGGATTTCAACTGCAGCTTTTTAGCACCACACGACACTACACCACACCACCCTGGATCTAAAGATGTACTGTTTGAGGGGGGGTGGGGGGTTCCAAATGAACCCCTTACAGGTCTGTAGCACTGAGAGAGTACAAATGGAACCCAATGTTCCCATATGAGACCATTAGGTTCCATTTGCACTCTCAACGTTATGAGGGGGGGTCCTTGAAATTGAAAACACTGGATTAGTGTATCTTCACTGTTTTCTTTTTTTTGGTGATTTTTTGTGTGCAGAATAACAGTAAAGTTAAATTCAAATTCTTCCCTCTTTTCTCTCTCTCCCTCCCCCCTCAACCTCTCTCTCCCTCCCCCCTCAACCTCTCTCTCTCTCTCTCTCTCTCCCCCCTCCCTCCTCCCCCCTCCCTCCCCCCCCTCCAGGTGGGAGACTAATTATCCCCAGAAAGCAGTCGGTAAAAGGAGACTTTATCCAGCAAAACGCTGATGACTGCAAACCCAGGTGAGCGGGCGTGCGAGAGAGAGATAGTTAAGGCGAAGCAAAAAAAAAGTGAGGATCGAGAAAGAGAGAGAGAGAGAGAGAGAGAGAGAGAGAGAGAGAGTGTGAGAGAGAGAGAGAGAGAGAGAGAGAGAGAGAGAGAGAGAGAGAGAGAGAGAAGGAAAGACAGAAAGTAAGGATGAACGAAGGGGAGGGAGGAGAATGAGGAGAGATAGATATAGACACAGACAGCTTGAGGAACGGATAAATGGAGAGAAAAGAGGAGATAGAGGAAGGAGAGGAGACATGAGAGGAGAGGTGGAAAACAAGGAAGAATGATGAAGGGAGGAGGAAGCTGGAGAGATGTGGTGGTAGAGAGACATGTGGGATGAAGGAGGCAGAGAGAGAGAGAGAGAGAGAGAGGGAGAGAGAGGGGGGAGATGGGGGGGGGGGCAGGCAGAGAGGGGTAAAAAGGGAGAGAGAGGCAGAGAGCGAGAGAGAGAGAGGTGAGCAGAGAGAGAGAGAAACAGCGAGGCGGGACTTCATTTTCTCAGCGGGGGTGAATCCTTTTTGGAACTGTGACATTTGGCGTGACAGCATCCTGTCAGCAGGCTAGCCACAGGCCTCAAGCACACACACGCACGCACACACACACACACGCACACACGCACACACACACGCACGCACGCACACACGCACACACACACGGGTTGAGGCACAGTAAATGTTAGGTTATGAGCCACAGTGACATGCTGAACTCAGGGATTTGAGGCGCGCGTGTGTGCGGCGTGCGTGTGTGCGTGTGCGCCGTGCGTGCACATATATGTCGGAGATGTAACAGACTAAAGGAGAGATGGAATGGAAATACTGGCAGCAGGTTACGGGTTGTGGGCTTATCGAGCTCGCCATGCGGCCTTTCTCTTTCTTCTCTCTCTCTCTCTCTCTCTCTCTCTCTCTCTCTCTCATCACTCCATCACGGCCCTTTCTCTTCTCCAACCACCACCCCCCCCCCCCAGGGTGGTGACATTAACGGAACATTGTGAGAGAGAAGGTCATGCAGTTGATCAGCGTTTTCTCTGTGCGCGTGTGTGCGTGTGTGTGTGTGTGTGTGTGTGCGTGCGTGCGTGTGAGAGAGAGCACACATGCACGGGACAGCACATTTCTGTGTGTATAGATTGATGTCACGCAGTGCGAGGGTGCAGGGTGTCTGTCCGTGTTGGCGCATGTGCGTGTGTGCGAGTGTCCCTGCATTTGTGAGCATAATTATGCACGTGTGCATCTGTGCTTGTGTGTGTGTGTGTGTGTGTGTGTGTGTGTGTGTGTGTGTGTGTGTGTGTGTGTGTGTGTGTGTGTGTGCATGTCAAGCAAGTGTAAGCAGCACTTACAGCCTTCTTAGCTCTGCCAGCTGTGAAGGACGGTGTGATTTGGAGAGCCGGCCACTGATTGGCTCCTCACAAAAAGAACCCCCCAAGCCGGCTACTGATTGGCTCCTCACAAAAAGAACCCCCCAAATCTTTTTTTTTGTTCAAGAAAACACTTACGCAAGCTAGAATAACTTTTAACACAGTGCAGCAGCGCGACACCCAACCTGTGGGCCCGGGGCCGCTGGAGGGCCGCGAGGGGATTTCGAGAGGGCGCCAATGTAATTAGGAAAACGCCAGTCCGCCACATTTTAAATGGATTCGTTGCTGTGGGGAGGAAACTCAATTTTTTAGGTTTTTGATTTTTTTTTCTTCATAAATCAGTGCTATTGAACACCCTTTACGTCTGTGTGTTGTTTTGAAAATATTGAACCAATGAGTATTAAGTATTAAAGTATTAAAATGCGCTTTGGACTAAACCTCTTAACTCCATTGGACCCTCAAACTGTCTGCTAAAACAGCTAACTCCACCACCTCTCCTCCCCCTCTCATGCAAGTAATTGATAATATATAAAGTCACAACACCAACTTTGATGAGGCAGTATTGCTTTGTTTTCAAAATATAAGGTTTTCTTCATTTCTTGAAAAAAAAATATATGTTTTGCATTTTCTGAAAAATGAACATTTTGGAGTTGGATGTGGTTTCGTCCCGACAGCAGAGATATATTGTATGCAATTTGTTCCTTATTTCCCAGCCACGACTAACTCTTAACGGCTCCATTTTTGTTAGCATCTCAATTGAGTTAACACTCAGCAATTTAAAGTGCATTGCTCCAGTACTTATAACTCTAAACCACCACGGGAGACAGGCCCAGACGGACAGCTAGCTACACCCAGCATGCCATATCTCCACTTCCAGTCCGCGTTTACAAAAAGAAAATCCCCCCCCAAAAAAGTGCTTTTAACCCATTTAGGCCTGACGTCGAAATAAAAAAAACGTTCGCTCTGAAAGAATATATATTCAAAGATTTGTGCCGCATTTTTACGATTTTTCAAAAATAGCAGATCTACAAGTTCATAGCGCGCCACTCGGTGGCGCGCTATGAGCTTGTAGATCTGCTATTTTTCAATAGCTAAAGTATAACATAATGGTTAGTTAAAACACCAAAAGGGGTTCCCGCCCAAAATGAGTTAAGTTTTTGCAACAAACAGACCCGACGCTGTACATAAATTAGTTGGTCTGTCATCACATTACAGTACTTATAAAGTGTGCCGGCGATATACGCTATCACACAGAAACAGGAAAGCTATTATTATACGCGGCAGCAGCACACAAACAGTCAGTCAGTCACGTGCAAAACACCTCGCGTTGAACGTGAAGCTTAAAATACCACATAAGCGTGACACGCGCTCCTGATGATTGCCTCGCCTCAGGGCGTGTTTTTTTTTTTTACACACCTGCATGTCGTCTCAGTCGGGTGGAAACCTCAGAATGTCTAAAACTGTTACTTACTAAAAAATAAAACGTTTAAAAACAAATAGCCGATCTAAAAGCTCAGGAGAAAAATATTTGCCAGGTAATGATGACAAGCTCAAAACAAGTTTTTGCCATCTCTTGGAACCCAAAATGAACCAATTAGGAACATTTTAATCCTTCCCTCTAGACCAGAATCATCACACTGGCTACACATCTGGTGACACAGTAACTCCAGGTCTTTTACTCTTGTAACGCTGGGGATTCGAACTTGGGTTTCCCACAGCGTGAAAGTCCAATATCATAACCACTATTAGACCAAAGGGATAATATCCCTATATGGACCGGGGTAGATATTAAACCTTTGAGGCCATCAGGCTGAGGCTCTGAGCCACTCGGCTACACTCCCATGCATCATCTCACGCCCATGCACACACACACACAGACACACACACACACACTGCACATTGAATCTTTGACACCGAAGCCAAATGTTCCCCACTCAGCATCCTCTTTACACTTTGGCTTTAGCATCGGCGTGCCGGCTGTTATCACCCTGCTTGACTTGCTAATAAGACACCTTATGGGCTATAAATACGAACAAAAAGAGCCGTATGTGTGTACAGCAACAACTCACAGCTAAACATTATGCATGTGACAGAAACGATAAAGGCTCATTACCAGTAGAATAATCATGGAGTTATGGCTCTGTACAGATGTGCAGTACTGTATGTACATATAGGCTAGACTGGGATGTGTCGGGTATAGAAGAACCTTTTATTGGTTCATCAGCACCGCCAGTGGTGGAAAGCAACTAAGTGCATTTAATTAAGTACTGTACTTAAGTACAATTTTGAGTTATTACTTGTGCAAGCAGAGTGTGCAAGTACTGTAATTGGCTGGGTATGTCGGTGGTGTCCACCAGCCAATAGGGGACCACCATTCTTGAAGACGTAACTAAGGTATGTTTGGTGATCGGCTGGGTATGTATGTATGTATATGTATGTATGTATGTACATACATACATACCAGCAGTAGGTTGTGCACTCTGCTTGCGCACAACTAGGCCATAAAAGGCCTACTTGTCCTCCCTGTCAGGTGTAAAGGAGCAAATTGGACACTCAGGCATGAAGGAAGCATGAGTTCAAGTCTGTTGCTCTCCCCATGTCCCCCATATATGGGGACTAGGTTGGCGGAGGGTGTAGAGCCCAGGATCACATTAGATAATTGACACAGGGGTGAAAAAAATGGGTTACAAAATCGTGGGATAAAAATGATTAAAAAAGAAATAAAAAAGGTCTACTTGTGTTCTTCCAGCACTACAAGTTGGCACCTTGACAGAGTGCATTTCTAGTTTGTGCGTTACTTGAGTATTTCCAATTCCCAGTACTTTGGCAAATATTGTACTTTGTACTTCGATGCATTGTGACATGCGATGACATTATTTTACAACTTGAAATGGGACTTTACAACTTGAATTCATCAAATAAAAGCTGTACTCAATTGGCCCCCTCCTATTTCCCCTGGGGGTGGGCTTGGAATAAAGTCCAAGCCCACCACGTCGCGACGTAGACTGTAGATCCACTATTTATCACCAAACGTTGGTCTTGGCGTGCAGCAGAATACTAGGGTTCATGTGGTGAACTCATTCACAATGCTTCCCATGGCTGGCTGTGATTCTGAAACCCCATGAAGAAAACAAAGACTCGCACACTAGCGTTTTTCTTTTTTTTACAAACCTATACTGTACTTTCACACAATCCATGTGTGGAGGAGTCAGGGGGGGGGGGCGGAACACAAGAAAGAAAGAAAGAAAGAAAGAAAGAAAGAAAGAACAGAGCAAAGCAATCAGATGAATAAATGAATGAAATATAAGACATGTTAAGTGCCTGTGTGTAGGTTACCGACCCATTCATCACGATGGACAACGTTGGATACAAAAAAAAGGAACAATAGTATTCACACTATTCAAGCAACAATCAGATGAATAAATGCATGAAATATAAGAGCCTGTGTAGTACACCAGTGGTCCTTGAATTTTTACGGCTCTATAGCAGAGATTCTCAACCCGTTTAATTTCAAGGACCCCCAGTTTGACATGCATACAGAGTCCCACATGTAATGGCATTCCTATCTCTGGGACCCGGCAATTTATATTGCAAAATCAATGTTAATTTAACTCCGAGAGTGTACAAATGGAACCAAATGGACCCGAGAGTTACCGACCCATAAGGGTCCCTCAAGGACCTGGGGGTCCCCGGACCCCACTTTTAGAACAACTGCCATTTAGGTTGCGTTCTGCAGCAGCATGCTGCAGTCAGTCAGTCAGTCAGTCAGTGTGCCTCTGAGAGTGTACAAATGGAACAAAATGGACCCTAGCGGGTCCATTTGGTTCCATTTGTACACTCTCAGAGTTCTGTCCAACATTGATCTGGTGGGACTGGCCCGCACCATCACTCTGAGGTGACACCCTAAATGACCGCGCTGCCACGGACAGTGGGCTCTCCGGCCCCCAGTGCGCGCGTGTGCGTGCGTGCGTGCGTGCGTGTGTGTGTGTGTGTGTGCGTGCGTGTGTGTGTGTGTGCGTGTGCGTGTCGCAGTGTCTAATCGATGGGAAATGATGCGGACGTGCAGCAGCTCATCAACGATGGCCGTCGCTGCTGATGGAGAGGGTAATTTATAGCTTCACTGAGCAATACTTAGACATCCAGACACCTTCCCTCCCTTCCCTCCTTCACTCCCTCCCCTCCCTCCCTCCCTCCTTCCCTCGCCTCCTTCTCTCTGCCATTACCCTATGCAGCATCCAGGGGGCCGGCCCCCTGGACCCAAGACGTGTGCACGCACGCACGCACGCACGCACGCACGCACGCACGCACGCACGCACGCACGCACGCACGCACGCACGCAGTGCACGCACGCACGCATGAATTACTAGGACGCCGATTTTGGAATGTCATTTGTATATGTGTCTTTTTGTACACACACGCACAGACACACGCACACGCACACGCACACACACACACACACACACACACACACACACACACACACACACACACACACACACACACACACACACGTGCATCCTCAGGTCTACTGATCTCCTGTTGGCTCCGGGCCATTGCTTTTCTTCCCCCCCACTCTCTCTCTCTCTCTCTCTCTCTCTCTAAAAGAGGATGAGCCACCGGGTGCTGCATCCATCCATCCATCCATCCCTCCATCCATCCGAGCTGCCCAGAGGGCAGCCCATCATGTCAGGGGACCCTGGGTGGGGAACGTGCCCTGCAGCCAAGGAGAGGGGGGGAGATGGAGGAGGCAATGCAGACGGTGTAGCGAGAGCGGGGGATAATGCTTAATTCCTGCTCGACGCCGAGTCACTGTTATCCCTCCACGGGGTTGGCGGGTGGGGGGGTGGGGTGGATGGGGGGGGCGAGCTATAGGGGCGGAGGCTATTGGTTCGGGGGGGGGGGGAGAGATCTGACAGCTTAGCGGCACCCCTGCGGCCTGGCCCGCGAGCAGTAGAGGCTGCAACAGAGCTATAGGGGCAACAGGAGGCGTTCGCTTGTCTGGTTCCGTCTGTGCAGCGGTGGACAAAGTACACAGAGGTTTTACTTAAAGGACCACTTTAAGACTTTTCAACCCATCTTCATTTAATTGGTTCATGATAAAAATAAAAAAAATCTACTCTTGTCTGTGTCTCATAGGAGGACTGTGGGCAGTTCAGAAACCCACTTGCGCTGCAACGCAGGCAGACGTGCCATTAATGACAGTAAACACACCCTCTCCTGTAATATTGCTTAACCCATTTTGGGCGGGAACCCCTTTCGGTGTTTTAAACATTATGTAATAATTTAGCTATTGAAAAATAGCAGATCTACAAGCTCATAGCGCGCCACCGAGTGGCGCGCTATGAACTTGTAGGTCTGCTATTTTTGAAAAATCGTGAAAATATTTCAACGTCAGGCCTAAATGGGTTAAGTACAGCACTTGAGTAAACGTGCTTATTCCCACCCTCGTCCGTCTGTGTGGCGTTGCTTTCTTGAGAGTATATACTGCGGGTCTTTCAGTGTGCATGGCTGTCTGTCACTCATGCTAATCATTGCAACAGAGACCCATGAAGGCTGTTGTTGCAACCAGACACTACTACACCATCTGATTGCACTAATTAGCAGTGTCACAGAAAGGGGGGGGGAGGGAGGGGATATTCTTGGAGTCAGCTGGTACGATGTGTTGTTTGGAAATAAAAGCATACTTGCTCTTGGACCTCAGTGGTATACATGTATGATAAGGAATCCCTTACTCAACACAATCAGCGCCGGGATTTCTTTCAAAATAACAGCTCGGGGTGCCGCACAGATATGGCCGCTTTTACTCTGTAAGCCCCCGTTCCGGAGAAAAACCGGGAGAAATATTTTTGCTTGCTTACCCTCGCAATCAATACGTTAAAGTCGCTGAATAATCCCTCGCGTTCATATTTTGAACGAGAGGCATGTTGAAGTCAGAAATGAAGAGCTTAGTATATCAATCTGGTCAAAACCACGGAGAGCTCCCTAGATTAGGAGATACGAGGCATTCTTTCTGAGCCGTATACAGGGAAGTAAACGACAACGTGCATGCGCAAATAGCAAGGGGTATGGTGCAGAAGAAGAGGCCAACCACCCCAAAAAAAAATCTGAATATTTTTCTCTCGTTTGATATCAATGAAAATGCGCTAGGACGTGTGTATAGTGTACACATCTAGGACGTGTGTATAGTGTACACGTCCTCGCAATCCGTCGGTTGGATTAGTTATGACGTTTCCACACGTCCTACGGTCTAAACGGGTTCATGTAATGTACTATTTATTGTAGAGAAGGGTTTTCCCAATCTGGGGTATCACATCAGGGCCTCCTTTGGGGGGGGGGGGGGGGGGGGGCACATGAGGCCTCGTATGCTTGAAGGTAGACAGAAAATCTTTACTTATTTATTCC
>NC_136803.1:17348458-17358458 GCF_951216825.1 Electrona antarctica | reverse complement strand
TACACACAATCTATGGACCATTTTCTGAAATCCCAGTTGAAGAGAAGCTTGTACGTGAACACATGAACAGCGCACACACTGTAGAAATTGATAATGACATGCCCAAAATGAGGACACGCACTTGTTACCAAAACACTGAATGATGTTACAGTTTACAATGAAACAACTGACTGTCTCCAGATAGCTCAGTTTCGGACCACAAGGTTGTGTGTTCAAATCCGGGTAAAGACAATTCAGCCTGTTATTCTTATTTGTGCATATTGTTCTTATTGCGTATGGTCTTCTTTCTTGGTCCCGCCTTATCGCTGCTTGCAGCTATATTTCTTTCTTTCTTTCTTTCTTTCTTTCCTTCCTTCCGTTCTGTCTTCCAGCTTGCATTCCGCCCCCCTCTGACTCCTCCTGTCCTCCACACATGAATTCTGTGAAAGTACAGTATAGGTTTTTAAAAAAAGGGAAAGGAAACGGTAGAGTGTGTCTTCTTCATGGGGTTTCAGAATCACAGCCATCGGATGCATTGTGAATGAGTTCACCACATGAACCATAGTTCACCCAAGCTCTATTCTGCTGCACGCCAAGACCAACGTTTGGTGAAAATAGCGGCTCTATACAATCCATGTCGCAACGTGACGCACGTGGTGGGCGCGAGGGGGCCAATTAAGTACAGTACAGATTTGATGAGTTCAAGATGCAATTGAATTCTCCAAAGTGATGAATATAGCAAAAAGTCAGATGATGTAATTCCATTGTGGTCCCAAAATGACAATACATAATAAATACACAGACGGGGGAGAAAGATCCCGCCCCACAGGTTGAGGACCAGAACCAGTGCACTGGAGAACATTAGCAGCAGGACACAGAATAAAGTCAGGTTGAGGCTTTTGAACCGAAGACTTCCCTCCAGCTCTGCCTCCTCTGCCACCATAAGTCACCCCGCTGCCAAGTTAACCCATTTAGGCCTGACGTCGAAATTTAAAAAATGTCTTCTAAATCCTCCAGTTTTCTGAAATACCTCATGTTTCTATATCAGTGGTGCTCAATATTTCATGTCAAGGACCCCAAAAATTATATGTAATTGGCCTCCGACCCCCATCTGAAAATATGTTGTTCCAGGAACCACCCAGAAGCAAAGATTTGAGCTAAAAACGATCACTCTGAAAAAAATATATATTCCAAATCTGCGCCACATTTTCACTATATTTAAAAAATAGCAGACCTACAAGCTCGTAGCGCGCCACTCGGTGGCGCGCTATGAGCTTGTAGATCTGCTATTTTTCAATAGCTAAAGTATACCATAATGCTTTAAAACACCGAAAAGGGGTTCCCGCCCAAAATGGGTTAAAGAGCGTATCATTGCTCCCACTTTCTGCCCCTGCGAGCTTTCCTGTCACACTTTTCAGCGACACTCTGGACGACACATGCTTAAAAATCTACATGCTCTTCTGATCTCGGGGAAGCCCGGCGCTGCAGCTAGGCGCGCGGCGAAGCGTGCCGCGTGTGATTGTGCGCGGTCGGGGGATTTTTTTTCAAAGCACTTCTTATCTGGCGGGAGGGAGGGGGTGAAAAGCGTCAATGATGGAGCACTCAGCGAGCAGCAAAACCTGCCGACCTCGGCTTAATGGAGTGGAAAGTCAGGGAGACGTATCCCATTGCTTCCCCGGCGCTATAGTAGCAGCTAAGGCCCAAGACATATCTCCACTAGATACATGTCCACGTCCGTATCCCCCCCGTCCTCCCAACAGTTAACCGTGTGGGGGGAATAAGGGCCAACGTTTTCATTCCTGAATTGAGATATCAGAAATATGGAGTCTGCACACTGGGACCGTCATGGATATACCTGCCGATGCCGTCTGTATACTGTTTTTTTTAACCTGTTTCTATCCTGTACTTTTCTCCCTTTTCTCATGGAAAGTTGGAAACTATAATACAAACCAAAAATACAAACAATAAAGACAATAAAGCTCATTCTGCAGCTCTCTGCACTTAACACTAGTTATGCTAATAACGTGTGTTAGGGATGTCCCGATACACTTTTTTCGTTCCCGATCCGATCCCGATACCACAATTTCTCTCATTTCATGTAGTTCATTTCTGTAGTTACATCATACTTCGGAATAATATGTGGCACACCGAATATCAAGAAAATAAATAAAAACATGACGCTTCATGTCAAAAAGGTTGCTAACCCATACAGAGTTCACCGGGGTCCCTCAGGGCTCTGTCTTTGGTTCCCTCGCTATTTCCCTCTAAATTAAACTTTGGGCGAAAACAGCAGACCTATACCAAGCTCACACAGTGTCATGTTGCGACGGCTGTTGTTCAAATCTTTCTCTGTACATTGCGGGCGCTGTGGATTCAAATAAGTCGGCGGTATCGCTCTCCGCCCGCACGCGGAAATAAAGACATTTTGAGGGGAATTAGGTAATGGGTAAAACAAGTGTGTCAGATATGAATTCCGCCGTTGTGTTGACTAAATTGTTTGTGACAAGGGGAAGAAGGGAAACGGGAAAAGCCAGCTTATCCCATTAAAACCGGGGGAAGCGTCTGTGTCCTTTTAGATTTTTTAGTGTTGGTTTTAGCATTTAGTGCAGCCGATTTCAACCCTTTTTTATATCAAGGCCCAGTATTTATTCGGCTTTTGAGCCAAGTCCATGCTGTATTGATGTTGGCAAAATATCAATTCTTCTACATTCTCTAATTGTGCAGACTTCTTGTAAATTAAGTAATGTAGATGTTTAACCATAATGCAACTCTTGAGAGCGTAAAACGAAACCAAATAACCAAATAATGTTTTTTTTTTTACATTTTTTTAACCTGTTTCTAGCTAGTGCTTTTCTCCCTTTTCTCATGGAAAGTTGGAAACTATAATACAAACCAAAAATACAAACAAGTGTGTCAGATATGAACATTTCATTGAACGTTATGAACGTTACGATATGAACGTTTCATTTTGCACTCAAGTGTTGGTTACCACTGGTGGAGAACCACTGGTTTAGCGTATTAGTGTTGGCTTGAAACGCTAATAGTCTTGATAGTGTGAGAACTACTTGTATAGGAGGCGTTTTTTAAACTTTTTACATGTCTTAACTCTTCAACACACAGAAAATGTTCAAAAATATCAGATATACAAGCTCGTTTTAGGCATTTTACAGGTCTTAATGTGTTATAGCATGCTGCAGGAGATGAGGAGGAGGAGGAGGTGAAGGGGGGGTGAGGAGGAGAGGAAGAGGTGAGCATGCATGGGGAGAACAGAGAGAGAGAGAGAGAGAGAGGAGAATACCAAAGCAGCGCGAGGAGGGATAATCCCCCCGTCGAACGGAGCCGTGTTGTAGCACTGGCAGGGGAGGGGATCTCTGTCTCTGGTTAACGGGATTTGGGTGGTGAAGCTTTGTGCCGTTTACGGGCCGTGCACGCCGAGTGGCCGAGACGCCCTCTTCATCTGCCAACAGCAGCCCTGATCTAATCGCCACAAGCCTCTGCATGCAGCCATGTTATGCGTCTGTGTGTGTACGTGTACGCACATGCACGCTTGTCTCTGTGTCGCAAATCTGCGCTTATGGGTGTGTGTGTGTGTGTGTGTGTGTGTGTGTGTGTTTGTGTGTCGTTGTGAGAGCTTTCACTTATAGGTTATTTTTCAGAGAAGAGATTGGGTGTGGGGGGATGACAAATGAGGGAGGGTGAGCGGGGGGGGGGGGGGAATATAGATCCGAGGGTTATAGGGTTAGGCCTATAGTTGAAGGAACCCGTGTGTGCAATGATGTGCATGCATGCAAATCTGTGCTTACGCGTGTGGGTCGCTCCGTGCGTGTGTGTGTGCGTGCAACGTGCGTGTGTGTTTTCGGAGGGGGGTGGAAGGAGGGGAGCGACTTCACTAGGTTTTCGCACCGGGGTTAACAGCTTGCGCTAGGTTTTGGGGAGGGGTTTGGCCTTGGGGATCCGTGTAGTCGGGACGCGAGAGACGGAACCCCCCGTTGTGCTAATCTTCAGTGGCGCACGCAATGACAGCCTGGAAGAACAGGAAGAGGCGAGACAATAGACCAGCGACAAGACAAGAGCAGGAGGAGGAGGAGGAGGAGAGTCATGGGGAAACAAACGGAGAAAGATAGGAGAGAGAGAGACAGAGATGGAGGGAGAGATAGAGACGGTGAGTGAAAGAGAGACAGAGAGAGATAGAGGCAGGCAGAGAGAGAGAGAGAGAGAGAGAGAGAGAGAGAGAGAGAGAGAGAGATAGAGGGGGGAGAGAGAGAGAGATAGAGACAGAGAGGCAGAGAGAAAGAGAGACAGAGAGATAGAGGCAGAGAGAGACAGAGATAGAGGCAGAGAGAAAGAGAGACAGAGAGATAGAGGCAGAGAGAGACAGAGAGATAGAGGCAGAGAGAGACAGAGAGATAGAGGCAGAGAGAAAGAGAGACAGAGAGATAGAGGCAGAGAGAGATAGAGGCAGAGAGAGACAGAGAGATAGAGGCAGAGAGAGACAGAGATAGAGGCAGAGAGAGGCAGAGAGAGACAGAGAGACAGAGAGATAGAGGCAGAGAGAGACAGAGAGGCAGAGAGATAGAGGCAGAGAGAGACAGAGAGATAGAGGCAGAGAGAGACAGAGAGGCAGAGAGATAGAGGCAGAGAGAGACAGAGAGATAGAGGCAGAGAGAGACAGAGAGACGGAGAGATAGAGGCAGAGAGAGAAAGAGAGACAGAGGCAGAGAGAGAGGCAGAGAGAGACAGAGAGATAGAGGCAGAGAGAGAAAGAGAGACAGAGAGATAGAGGCAGAGAGATAGAGGCAGAGAGAGACAGAGAGACAGAGTGAAAGAGAGGCAGACCAACGGTTCCCAAACCTTTTAGCTCAAGACCCAAAAGGCAAACCAGATGTTTGCTCACACAACGTGAGCTTGTAGATTGGCTATTTACACTGCTATTTATTTTCTAATGTATGTATTCGCTTTGATTTGCTTTACTTATCTGTGCAATTCTTTTGAAAAAGATAATTGAATTTGATTTTAATTCATGATTTTTCTTTCTTATTTTTTACTTGCGACCCACACGTGTTCGCTACCCACAAACCACTGCACTAGACTGACAGACAGACAGATCAGAGAGAGAGAGAGAGAGAGAGAGAGAGAGAGAGTGAGTCAAACAGACAGTGAGTCAGAGATAAATCGGGGAGTGAGTGCATGGGATGGAATCGGGGCGGGGGGGGGGGTTTAGAGAAGACACAACAAAGCCTTCCTGGCGGTTGTGATGTCAGTCCAGGCTCCATGAGGGCCCCGAGGGGTGGCCATATGCCACTCGCTGCCCAAGTCACGTCCCCCGAGTGCCGAGCGCCGCGTCATGGTGGCTACTGATAAGAGGCAGAACAGGTGACTCTCAGTACGCAATAACACCTCGCCGTGTTTTAAGCTCTTTGGTTTCCACGCATGTGTGTGTGTGTGTGTGTGTGTGTGTGTGTGTGTCGTGAACCCCCGAAAGGCACCGACTGATGACTCATTATTACGGCACAATTGAAGACTAACAGGAGGTTAAAAATGAGGGGAAAATATAGGGATGTCGGGTAGAAACATGATTAAACACGTCCAAAAGTACACAACGAGCTTCATGAATATGCTTGTGTGTTTCACTTTGATATGATTCCCTCAAGCTGGAAAACGTGCTTTAGCGTATTTCTAATTCTAACCCTAATGGTTTAAATAAACGCTGTGGAGCGTCCTGACACTATATTATCCTACTACTCCAAATCACTGTTGTTTTTGGCAGCAAATTTTGATTTTAGTTTAGTCTCTTGAATAGTTTATTTAGTTTTAGTCACATTTTTGTCACCTGGAATGTTTTAGTGTCAGTCGACTAAAATGTATTTTGATGGCATCGTAATGACTGTTATTACATTTGCTGAGAAGATCTACAAGCTCACAACGCGTCGCACTGCGACGTGTTGTGAGCTTGTAGATCAGCTATTTTCAGCATGCAACCAAGTGTAAAATGACTTATACTGGATCTCTTTTCCACTAGTCCCTTCCTAACATTTTAGTCTAGTTTTTATTTGTTGACGAAATTGTCAATATATTTAGTCTTAGTTTTAGTCATCATAGCTTAGTTTATTTAGTTTCCATTTAGTTTTCATCAGTGGAAAAAGGTAGTCGACATTTTTCGTCTTAGTTTTAGTCGACGAAATCAACACTGACTCTAATGAAAGCATTCGCAAAGCCATGTGTCCGTTTATCCGTCCTCCTTCTCCTATACCAAACCACTGTTAGCACACATCTCTCCATGCACAAAAAAAAATGCATGCCACCCGAATCCAGATGCACTAAATTGCATCCACACAACTGTCATATTTACTGTACAAATATTGTTTAAGATCAAAACGCACGCACCAACAGCTTGCTGTGACGTCAAAGTCGTCACAACTTTCCACACCACCTTCTCCAAAGACTCCAGACGCCAGCACAGAGCACAGCCATCCCAAGGTCCCTCCCCCTTTCACCCCTCGCTTACTGCTGTGTGCACTGTGCTGCTGTGTGCACTGTGAGCGTTCCACTCGCGCCACAGAAACAGAAACCGGTCAACATCATAACATGTTGCATGCGCGTGCTTCTGCAAACTTTTTGTCTGTGCGTGTAGAATCGTTTGCACGCCCGTGCACTCGTGCATTGTTGTCTCTTTCAGTGCTTGCGTGCACACTTTCCTATTCTCAGTCTTAACTACATACATCGACATGTGTCTGTGTGTACAGTGTCTCGCCCTCCAGCCGTAATTGCGTGCGCGCGCTGGACCCGCACGCACGCACACGCGCAATGGCATGCACAACATTATGTCGCCATTTACTACAGTACGCCAGCGTAATTCACCAGTGTCCACGCTGTTGTCATCCAAACTAAAAGTCCACATGTCTGAAGGTGTAGAGTAGAGTACAGTACAGTACAGTACAGTACAGTACAGTACAGTACAGTACAGTACAGTACAGTACAGTACAGTACAGTACAGTACAGTACATTTCGGTAAAGTACAGTACGGTACAGTGCGCTACGGTACAGTATGGCGTGGTGTGGAGCTACTGTAGTTATTATTATAAATATAATATACATTTCTCCTTCAGAAAAGGCTGATTTGTAAATTCTTGGCCTTCATTTCAGACTGGGAGAGTCACACATTGATGGGTGTAGACACAATGTGGTTCAAAATAATGTGGGTCCTGGAGTAATAGTTGATGGTTTGTGTAGTGTGCAACTGACTGAGACACCAGACACAACACGTCTAGAATCTGTAATGAAAGTCGAGTGTTTTTCCACAGTTTCAACGAGAATGGCAGTAAAAAGTATGTTTGAAGACTGAGATCTATCCTAAAAGGAGTGTAGTGATTCTTTCTCAATCCTTCATATCAAGGACTACCAGTTTTATATCGTTGCTGTCGGGCAGAAACCTCAGATCTACAGCACGTTTCGAGCTTGCCGATCTGCTACTTTTGCTATTTTTGAATTTGAATTCTGAAAAGTAAGTTGTTGTTTTTTTTGGACGTAATGAGGTTTCCATCCGACAGAGACAATATGCATTAGGCCACAAACATGGACGCCCATTTGATACGATTTGTTTTTTTATCTCTGGGATACGTGCAAATGGATACGCACAGTTCTCTTCTCATTCTCCTTTGAATGTTCCGTTTTCACCGTGAACTTTCCTCCATCTCTCACGTTTAAAAATAAACCAAAACTGTGTTTCAACATGCCGTGTCTCTCCGTTCTATGAAGACACCTTGAATCATGAAAGAGCTCTTGTTCGAAAAGGGACCGTGTAACTGTCTGTTTGTCTCCAGATAACATGTTCTTGTTTCACTTTTTGATTACTAAATATCTGTAAGTGACACATTTAAGGATGGGGCCTGCACAAAATGATTACACAAATACTTCTATAATGTGCACATCAGTAGTTAAATCACACACATCTTTATAAAAACATTTTTTACCATTGAGTTAATAGAGTCTAACGTTCCTTCTCTGAAATTACATTATACATTATTGATGCGTTTTGTTGTTGTAATCTCGGCACCGCTGAAAAAGAGGGTCCCTCCCAGGCCTCAGTGTGTTCTCCGAGAACTAAATAAAGGTTGAAATTAAATTGAATCTCGACCTTCAGGTCAAAATTGTGTGTCTTTAGGTGAGACATGACCTTTGACACGAGACATGACCTTTGACACGATCTAAATGTCTCAATAGAAGAGCAGGGGGACCAAATACAACCGCCACACCCACAAGTTATAGTCTGTCAACATACTCACATTAAAATGTATTCATAAAAATAAGTTACTATAGTGCCCCTTTAGGTGGATCGTTGGTAGGTTCCATTTCCACATTAGCCATCGATTGGGTTCTGGCCCATACACCATCTAATGGCTAAGAAAAGACAATTGGCCCGAGGCCAAAATTACATTCCATCCCCTGACTTAAGTCACAGGCTGCATGATCACATGAAGCCAAATATCCACATTATGAATTGCATTTTTTTAATAGCGCTTTTCCAAGTGCTCAAAGAGCTTTACAATGGTTCATTCATTCATTCATACATCGGGAGGTGAAGCGGCGGAAAGTCGACGCCAGCGTCCTCACTTCCCACATTCACACACCAATGGTGGCGAGCTCACACCGACCAACTCATTGGAGGCAATGTAGGGTTCAGTGTCTTGCCCAAGGACACTTCGGCATGTGGACGGCATGTGGACAATGTTGGGTGTGCCCCAACATTGGAGGCACACCGTGTCTAAGTGGATCCCAAGATCCACATACATGTAATCCACTAGTTTACAAGTAGACTCAGTATTCTGCCGTGATGGAAGTATACTCAGTATAGTAGAGGTCCCCCGTATATTAAAAATGTACTTAAGTATAAAAAAAGTACAAAGGTATCGGCAAGGCATCAAAATATACTTTAAGTACCAAAATAATTAGTAGATGTAGTCATTGTGCAAAATGTCCCATTTCGCAAGTTCAAAATGTTTTCAAAATATTTAGAAAAATAGACATAATTTGATCTTCTATTTTCAAATGGACGAAATATACTACGATATTTCAGCTAAAAGCGCTGAAGGGGTTAGTGTGTTTTGTAATAATAATCAAAATCTGGAAACAACGTAACTAGTACGCCTTTCATATGATTGCAGAGTAAAAGTACAATATTATGGTGCGGCTGTGGCTCAGGAGGTAGAGCAGGTCGTCCAATGATCCATGGGTTGGCGGTTCGAATCCCGGCACCTCCTGTCCATATGTCAAAGTGTCCTTGGGCAAGACACTGAACCCCGCATTTCCTCCCGTGGTTGCCACCATTGGTGTGTGAATGTGGGAAGTGAGGATGCTATGGCGTCGACTGTTTGCTGCTTCAACTCCCAATGTATCAATAAAAATAGTCGAAATTTCTACTCTAGTGGAATAAAAGTATTGAAATTTGTACTGAAGAAAGTAAAAAAATATCACAAAACTGTACTTAAAGGACCACACTTCACCACTTTTCAACTTCTTTTCCTATAATTGGTCCTAACTAATGTTCATGATAAAACACCACCATTTTTTCCTACTCAGTCTGTGTCTCATAGGAAGGCTGTGGGCAGTTCAGAAACCCGTCCACCAGTGACATCATCGATGGTGAATCCAAGCTAATAGAAACGGCAGGCTTTCTTTTCCTGAAAAGTTGCAATGCAAAAGTTGAAGCCATCGTTCTCACGATAATAAAAATCTAAATATATTTTAAAAGAAATCTTGTTTTAAAAAAAAATCTGCTTAATGATGATGTCACTGGTGGACGGGTGTCCGAACTGCCCAAAGCCCTCCTATGAGACACAGACTGAGTAGGAAAAAAATGGTGGTGTTTTATCATGAACATTAGTGAGGACCAATTATATGAAGAGATGTTGAAAAGTGGTGAAGTGGTCCTTTAAGTACAGTACTTATAGTTACTTTACACCACTGCTGCTATACAGACAATGTAATTTGGCGTGGTTGAGTTATTTCACTCCTCATTCACTTT
>NC_136803.1:17333458-17340958 GCF_951216825.1 Electrona antarctica | reverse complement strand
CCCCCTCTCATCATAGTGTATCCAAGAATCCAGTTACACCACACCAACCCCAGTTCCCCTGTTCTGGGGGTGAATCCTTTGCCCTAAATAGCAAATCTACAAGCTCACACCACGTTGCAACACAATGCCAGGTGAGCTTGCGGATTGTTTCTTTTCGGGTAAAGAGATGTGGTATACTTTTCCCCCCTGTACGACATAGAGGGAGCACCTTGACCCCCTGGGAGACACCGGTTAAAGAAGTAGGCCTAAATCGTTGCTGTCGGCCAGAAACCCATTCCAAAACTGTTACTTTTCAGGAAACGAATTAAAAAAATAGAAAAAATAGCAGATATACAGGCTTGTAGATCAGCTTTTTGTCTGTTTGTGTGACACTGTAGTATGACAAAGTAGGGGATTATTGTATTAATGAAAGAAATCACACCCGTGTGAACAGAGTGGTGCAACTTGGTGTGGGGGTCCCTGGAACTTCCAGACCCACAGGAACGCGCCCAGGGTGCCGGTCCGGTACCTCATTGTCAGCTCTGTAGCAGTGGCCGACAAACTGTGTTCTTCTGGATTGGACTAGTGAAGAAACACAGGGAAGGTTGCCGTATATTAGATTAGTCGATGGGTGGCTCTTCCAAGACAGATTTTGCGCTCTCATTAGAAGGCGGGTGTAAGTGCCATCCAACCGTTTCTCTAGTTTCTTTGAAAGTGTCCATGTCTCGGAGCCATAGA
Organism: Electrona antarctica; assembly: GCF_951216825.1. NCBI lineage: Eukaryota > Metazoa > Chordata > Actinopteri > Myctophiformes > Myctophidae > Electrona > Electrona antarctica. Next base: position 17,340,241 of record NC_136803.1, on the reverse strand, counting down.
GTACCCTTCCTAGTTACATATACATAGGGACACACATTGCTGGGCAATGGAGTGCTGCACCCTATAGTAGCACCACTCAAGTATGCTAGTACTACAGTATGTACGAGGCCAATTCACTTCTCTCAATACAATACAAAAAGGAGACATGGCCTTAGGCCAGTGATTCTCAACTAAAAGGAACAAAAACGTGGTCTGCATGGGGTATTGAATCTGCGAACAGAGAAAAACTTTGATAAAAAAATAAAAAAGACCATTGTTTCCGAGTGGGTCTTTGATCTGGTGGTCAAGAGGAATCCGGGTCCCGGGGTTAAACCACTAGCCTCTCGATGCCTTTAGATGCTGCCAGTAACTTTAATTTGGCATATTGCGTAACGTTCCCCTGACATGCCTCTGGGGGTCCACGGGACACCGAGAGAGAGAGAGAGAGAGAGAGAGAGAGGGGGGGGGGGGGGGGGGGAAACACTGCACCAGTTCCACTCACTATTCCTCCATTTATCTTCCGTCTCTCCATCTCTCACTCCCTCCCTTTCTTTACTGTCCCAGCGGGGAGCTGCCAGAGCAAGACAGGATGCACTGCATTACAAGTAAATGGCAGCAAATAGCACTATACTGCTGAGAGAGAGAGAGAGAGAGAGAGAGAGAGAGAGAGATAGAGGCGCAGACAGTGGGGCTGGGCTGTGCAATGTGACTTCAAATCAATAATATCTAGAGATTACTTCAAACTTGTGCCCCGATTATGATTATTGAATTCATTATTTTTTAAATGGCGGTTCTACAAGCTCACACCACATTGCACGTGCTCGAGCTTGTCTTATAAATAATCTATTAGAACTTTTTCGTGTGGGTTCACTGATATAAGAAATAATTTAAAAAAACATTGTGCCTTGATTATTTAAGATTAAGTTGTATTTTTAATAACACACCATATGTATATATAGTTGACATTGCTCATACTATAGGCCTGTTACAACATTTTACATTTATGACCTGCAAGCCAGTATTGAGACTTTTTTTTTTTTTTTTAAGATATTTTTTTTGCGGCTTACGCCTTTTATTGGTTTTTGAAGGGACAGACAGTAGGCTGACAGGAAACTGGAGAGAGATGGGGGAAGACATGCAGTAAAGGCCGTGTCGGGCTCGGGAGTCGAACCCGCGGCACACTGCGACTGGATTACCAGTCGGGTGCCCAGGCGGTTACGCCACCGCCTGGGCCAGTATTGAGACTTTTACTAGTAAAACCGTTGAATACTTTTCCCACCACTGCAGACTAGTAAGTGTTTTAGACGGGGTTTATGTGGTAAAACTGCAGTTTCTTCATAATATAATTCAACTACAGATGGCGTGATGGAGGGAGATAAGCAGCAAAGGGTCATGAATGGATGGCAGAGAGATGGATGGGAGGAGCGATCATGGGGGCGGCAGGTCACACAGGCCTGGAGCCACGACGAGCTCTGCTGGCTTTGCATAGTGACCACCACAGCCAAGTGCCTGTATGCAAACAGTCCATGTGTACGCAAACACACTCACACACACATGCATGTTTGCACACAAACAGACAACAACACACACACATGCATGTTTGCACACAAACAGACAACACACACACACACTCACAAACAGGCACACACGCTATTCTGCATTATACATAACTTCTATTCACCTTGTGGATGGAACGAACACACACACACACACACACACACACACACACACACACACACACACACACACACACACACACACACACACACACACACACACACACACACACACACACACACACACACACACACACACACACACACACACACACACACACACACACACACACACACACCTTGAGTTTGTGCTCAAGTAGCAGACAGTATACAAGTAATAAAGAACCGTGCATTTTGGGGGATCTCTCTCCAGTGCCAGACACAAAGACAAATGGCCATGCATTCACAATATCTCAGTTCAAGGGGATCCGACGACCTTTTAAAAAGTACTTTATGAAAGCACGCTCATGCCTTTACAACTCAACAAGGCCTGACACGCTACGGGTAATTCAGCTACTGGGAGAGGGTGTAGGCCGTTGTTTTATTTTACACATGCAGCAGCCTGGAAAGCATATAGAGCCGTCCGTGGTTCTCAAAGTGGGGTCCGGGGAACCCCAGGAGGTCCATGGCGGGGTTCCAGGGGGTCCCCCAGTAAACCCACTCACTCCGTGCATGTGCATACCCTGGACTAGGCCTATAGTGTACTCTATACTAGCGTTGCATTCAATGAATCGATATGGCAATATATATCGATCGAAAACCCGGACGTTGGATGAAATCGATCGAGAGGCTGCTGTATCGATACGGCAATAAACGGCATGAATTATCTGGGTGACGCAGTGTTGACAAACGTACTGTACCTCTGTTTAACGTTATCAAAGCCCCCCCCTTGCAAGTTGCAATGCACTCCCTTCTCAGACTCCTTGTTAGGATGTTTACACATTTTATTTTAATTTAAAGATCTATGTGGGTTCTGAAAGTGTTTTATTGGTCATTATTTTGAATAAACGTATAATCGATACATATCCATAAATCGATATATATATCGTATCGTGGCCTACTGTATCGTGATACATACAGTTGGGTGCCACCGATATTGTCCCTTATCATTTGACCCATTTAGGCCTGACCTCAAAATGTTAAAAAATCCTTCTAAATCCTCCAGTTTTCTGAAATAAATATTTTCACGATTTTTCAAAAATAGCAGACCTACAAGCTCGTAGCGCGCCACTCGGTGGCGCGCTATGAGCTTGTAGATCTGCTATTTTTCAATAGCTAAATTATAACATAATGTTTAAAACCACCAAAAGGGGTTCCCGCCCAAAATGGGTTAACTGTCCTTTTGCGCAGATCACGCAAACCTCAGCAAAAAGAAAAGGACAATATCGATGGCCTCCAACTGTATCTATCGTGATATTGCAAGAAATATCCACCACTACTCTATGCCAACAGTCATCAGCCAGTTGGAGTTGGTGGTGTTTACCTGTAGTCACACACTGCCCAAAGCTCCACTCGTCGTATCACTGTTTGTTTTGGTAGCCCAAAAACATCCCCGTCTACAAAACAAACCACAACAGTGTTTCTGCAGGTACCAGCCATCAGTACCAGTCATCAGCCAGTTGGAGTTGGTGGTGTTTACCTGTTTACCTGTAGTCACACACTGCCCAAAGCTCCTCTCGTCCTATCTTGGTGCCTTCACTGTTTGTTTTGGTAGCCCAAAAACATCCCCGTCTACAAAACAAACCACAACAGTGTTTCTGCAGGTACCACAACACCACCACGCTACTCCTGTGGCATGATAACTGCTGGCATAGAGGAAAATGATGGGTAAAAAAATAAATGAACATGTCTTTTTTTGTTATGTAAACACAGGGCTTTAACCCACTTTAAAGAAATTAAATGAATGTCTTCTAAATCCTGACAGTTTTCTGAAATACCCATCAGTGGTGCTCAATATTTCATGTCAAGGTCCCCAAAAATTATATGTAATCTGAAAATATATTGTTCCAGTGACTCCCCCAAAAGCAAAGATTTGACTTAAAAACGTTTCGCTCTGAAAGAATATATATTCAAAGATTTGCGCCACATTTTCACGATTTACAAGCTCAGATCTACAAGCTCATAGCGCGGCACTCGGTGCCGCGCTATGAGCTTGTAGATCTGCTATCTTTCAATAGCTAAAGTATAACATAATGCTTAAAACAGTAAAAGGGGTTCCCGTCCTGAATGGGTTAAGTCTGAAAGTTAAATTGTAATGGCCTGTTTAGTGGTGTATTTTACCAAACACAGCAGTGTTTCAGCGTCACTTAGACCAGAGTCAAGCAGGTGCTCAGTGTGACTACAGAGCAGAACGCTTATATTGATCACCCACACCAGCCATTCGTTCCGTTTGTTTAATTCCAAGAACGAAATTGGAGATTACTTTACTGTAACGTCGTCGTGGACACAAATCATTTTAGATCTTTATAGTCAGGGGATATTAATAAAATCTGGGAATACATTTCTTACCAAGAATTTTCTTCACCAATGTGTTTGTAAAGGTGTCTACTAACATATCCCACATTGGTTTATATTCAACCACCCTAGGGGAATTTTTGACAGCTGCTGAAAGTTGGGGTACCATCAACAGCCAATATATGGCAAAATGTTCTAAATTTCATTATGCTTTAAGCAGCAAGTGACGTGTCAAACTAGGGGGTTTTCATCATTCTGAATAATCCATTCCAAGCATTAGTTTTGCACGAAAAACACTCCTTGGGCTAAAAATGGCCATAGCCGAGGTCAGCACATTTGGGAAAGTGTCAATGGCCGTTTTTAGCCCAAGGAGTGTTTTTCGTGCAAAACTAATGCTTGGAATGGATTCAGAATGATGAAAACTCCCTAGTTTGACACTTCACATGCTATTTAAAGCATAATGAAATTAAGAACATTTTGCCATATATTTGCTGTTGATGGTAACCCAACTTTCAGCAGCTGTCAAAAATTCCTCTAGGGTGGTTGAATATAAACCAATGTGGGATATGTTAGTAAACACCTTTACAAACACATTGGTGAAGAAAATTCTTGGTAAGAAATGTATTCCTAGATTTGACATTAATACTGATAATATTCCGTGACTATTAGAATGTGCTTTTCAGGTTGGTCTACAATTAATTATTAATACGCTGCTGTTCCGTTTGAGATGAATTGTAAATTCTAAAACTTCGGTGTGCTGTAATTGTTGAATGTTCACCTTTCAGGCACCTCTCAGGAAGGACATCTGGGAGATGGAGAAGGCACTGTCATGTTTTGAGATATTATAGAGATATAACCTAATTCAGGTTTCTTTTCAGTTAGGGTCAAGTTTGGATTGTTTCATAGTATGCACGTGAAAGAGTCAAATATACAATATAGTAATGGCATGAACAATAGTGTCCCTATTCTGGGCATGTCATAGTGCCTAGTGTTCACTAGTGATGTTGGCCGAAGGCCCTAGTGTTCACTAGTGATGTTGGCCGAAGGCCCTAGTGTTCACTAGTGATGTTGGCCGAAGGCTGCCAAACTATTTTCTGAGCGCAGCGGCAGCGGCGTGCGTCCTTGTTGCCGTCACCGCCGAGAGCTGAGGCCTGTGATTGATGACTAGCTACCGATGACAACAACAAGCAGTGGTGTTTACTCAGGGCAAATTGCCCTTGTCTCTCCTCCCCTATACCAAAGCCTGCTTCATGTCGCCACGTCTCTCTCTCTGTCTGTCTCTCTCTCTCTCTCTCTCTCTCTGTCTGTCTGTCTGTCTCTCTCTCGCTCGGTCCCTGGCGAGGGTACGCCTGGCCACATGGCTCGCTCTCCAGTTTCTGGATGGCCGGGCGTCCCATGGGGGGGCGGGATTAGCCCCTCTCTCTCCGGATTGACAGCTAAACAAACAAATAGGCCAATGCCAGCGCTTGCCGGCCTGCCAAGGCTGCCTAGCAACAGGTGTTGCAGGACTGGGGGCTGCCTATGTTTGGCATGTCACGGTCAATGACAGTTTTAGAATGCTGGTGACGGCGGGTTTGAATGCCTGGGCATTACCAGGAGGCACCGACATGCCTCGCAGCTTTTCCAAACGAGAAACCCCAGGGCCCAACGTGTGGCACGCAGTGTGTTTTTTTTTTTTTTTGTAAGAGAAATATCCCTGAGAAATCGTTCAATACCATGCCACGTTTTGATTGCACGATTCTCCCAGGTGCAACTTTGGAGGACAAATTGATTTTTGATTGTGGGTTCGAGGAGAGCAGGCGGAATTAAACAAGGTGATATGTGCTCTTGACTCATTGCAAAACCCCCCTTGAGATGTCAATATGTTACATATATACACAACAGAAGAAAGAGACAGAAAGAAGGGGAGGAAGGGAGAGAGAGAGGAATAGAAAGGAAGAACTCTGTTTCAATTCCAAATATTAAAGCAAATGATGCCCCCCCACCCCTCACACACACACACACACACACACACACACACACACACACACACACACACACACACACACACACACACACACACACACACACACACACACACACACACACACACACACACACACACACACACACACACACACACACAGCTATAGACAGTGGCAGCCAGTGAAGCATGCCGGATCGCCGGGTCGAGGCGCCGTTATGGCGTACGGATTCCGCCTCAAATGATGCGAGGAGTCATCGCCGGAGCCATGGGTGCCGGTGGTGCGAAGCAAGAGAAATACATAAAAAAGAAAAAGAAATAACAGCAAAACGAAAAGACTGGCCCCTCTCCTCACTGTTAATCAAACTCTGGGGGAAGGTTATGGGGGGGGGGGGTGACCTGACAAAACCTATACATAAAGATGTACTGAATACAAGCACATGTTTATGTATAGGTTCTGTCAGACAACCACCCTCCTCCTCCTCCTCCTCCTCCTCACACACCCACTACACTCGCGAGGCCATCAACGTTTTATAAATGCATTTATTGCGGCACTTTTAACCCTAAAGCTTCGGTTTATGAACGTGCCGGCGGTGTCCACGCTCCAAATTGTGAGCTTGAAGATCAGCAATCTTTTGGGTGTGGAAAGTGAAAGCATTGCACGACTAAGTATAAATCAAGCCGAAATGTATTTTATATAGCCATAAAAACAAACATTTATCTCACGTTGGGAACCAGGAAAAATGGGCCTCACAGTGTCAATTTCTCATATTCTATTATACGTGTAGCTCTCACAAGTGCGCACGCACACGCACGCACGCACGCACGCAC
>NC_136803.1:17158227-17333258 GCF_951216825.1 Electrona antarctica | reverse complement strand
CATTTGACGGAAATTTAGGAGCTCCAAAAGCTGCAGGCTCTACAAGCTCACTCACTACTGTATATGTGTCGCAACAGCGAAGAAGTTTGGCGTGTCGAAGGAGAAAAGGAGGGGACCAAGAATAGACCCCTGGGGGGCAGAGAAGTCCATAGGTATTAGTTGGTAGCTTCTGAGCTTCTGAAGGAGGCGGTCGCACTTTCTTCTGATGCAATGAAGCTGAGGGCAGCGACGAAATATGGCTGCAGCTGTGTAGTTCTAATTGTTGTCTCTATCCCCCGTTACTGCAATGAATGTCACTGAAACAAATTCCAATCAACTCTGTTTGACATGGCAATAAAGTAAAGTATTGAATCTTGGTTAAAAGTGGTTAACCTACGCTGGTTGAGTCAGGTCTGGTTTGGTTTGTTTCTTTGTTTTGCATATTTTCAAATGATTTGTAGACGCTTGTCATGAATGTATGAATGCTGTCCTTTATGCTGGTGGCTGGCTAGCCTGCAAACGTCAGTGGCTTCAAACGCCAGCAGGATTTTACTGCCTGCAATCTAGTTTTCAAGGGAAATAATCTGATCTCATAGATCACTGAAATGGTATCCCGATTTGAATCTACTTGAAGAGCAGCTCTGGTTCACGGGGAGATATCATCGCTAGCCTACTTCAAAACGACTCAATTCCACTTCAAATAATTCAACTTGGATTATTTTATTTCCTATTTTCAGTGTGCGCAGATGTGCAGCGACTCAACACCACAATCTGGTATCCGAGCAACACATAAAAGGTAAGCCCTTTCATCTTCATGTCCATTCTCGATTGAGGGTCCCAAGGCCAAATGCATATCATGGATAAAAAATAAGCACGGGGCTATTATCCACGGGCACACGCCGTTATACCGTCGGTGCTGACGCTCGCTCCTACCTGGCAGTCGCTGCTTTTACTGTATTAATAATGGAACCGGTGCCATCCATCACAGGGCATACGAGCCTGCTAATCATGTCAGCTCCCCGCATATTCATTCCTTTTCATCTGGGGGACAAGAGAGGGGGAGGGAGGGAGAGAGAGAGAGAGAGAGAGAGAGAGAGAGAGAGAGAGACAGAGACAGAGACAGAGAGATAGGTGGTGACTGGTGAGACAGGAATTGGGGTGGTGAAAAACAGAGGAGAAAGAGAGAGAGAGAGAGAGAGAAGTGGAGTGCATGAGATTCAAAGAGAGAGGTATAGAGGTGGTAAAAGACCGGGAGCAGCCTGAGTAAAGCAATAGAAAAAAGGGGGAGAAAGAGATTCAAATGGACGGACAGAGTAACAGAGATTAGAGAGAGAGAGACTGAGAGAGAAATGGGGATAGAGAGGGAGAGGGGGTAGAGAGCATGTAAGTGGACAATATCAGTGTGCTGAACACATGACAGATGCCCTTGGCCTTTTGCTGAATGGCTTCCCAGTTGGCAGGAGTTAAGCGGTGTATTTAAACAGGACAAGATGAATGTGACCCCCAGCTCCCACCATTCATTGGACCCGGCCCCATTTTCTGCTCCTCCTACACAGCAGGGACAGTGGGAATACTAATGCACAGCAGGTACCTTATTGGGTCTCCCAGCGGCATCCTCAAATGCCACTTCTCGAGTCTAGTCGTCGTCACTCGACTGGAGCGCTACATGCCGTTTAATCACTTGAAACTGTTGCAGCCTCCCAATTCTGTGAATATAATACGAGGAAAACATTTGCAGATGATCGGCTATAGAGGGTATGCGCTGCATGCATAAAGTGAAATAGCAAATTGAGTGGCAAAGTGAGTTTAATGTCGTTTAACATCGTTTAATGCAGTCAGAAATGGTATACTTTTCTGTTTGGATGTATATGGGCTGTCAAGGCCAGAAAGTTGTTGTTTTTTGCCACTCTAGCGTTCCCGCATATAACTTCCGGGTATGATGATGATGTCACGTGCATACCCTCTATTTTCGGCAAAGAGATTTGCAGTAGAGGGGGGGAAAAGAGTGTAGACCCCTGGGCGACTGCAGAGTGTAGACCCCTGGGCGACTGCAGAGTGTAGACCCCTGGACGACTACAGAGTGTAGACCCCTGGGCGACTGCAGAGTGTAGACCCCTGGACGACTGCAGAGTGTAGACCCCTGGGCGACTGCAGAGTGTAGACCCCTGGGCGACTGCAGAGTGTAGACCCCTGGACGACTGCAGAGTGTAGACCCCTGGGCGACTGCAGAGTGTAGACCCCTGGGCGACTGCAGAGTGTAGACCCCTGGACGACTGCAGAGTGTAGACCCCTGGGCAACTGCAGTCAGTTGCGTATGTAGGGTTTAAGACTTTTAAGTGGTTAAACACAGTGGAGATGTGAGAGAGGCATATCATTTCAAAACAAAGAGTTCGCTTGCTAAACATTCCGGTCTTCTTTTGAGCTAAATCTATCTCAAGAAACCCAATACAGTGAATGGCTAGCTACACCATTCCCCTTCAAATTGTTTTCTGTGTAACTTGGATGGCAATCATTTACATTTACAACCTACTCAACACACGCCATACAGGATATACTTATTTATGTAAACGTATTTACATTAGTACTAATAGCTAATTGTCCAAGTCCAAGTGTGGAGGGCCAATCAAGGACATCTCCTGTCGGTATTTAGTATCCTATTCCCAATCCCTGTTCAACATTTGTTTACGTTGTATTAATGTTTTCTGAGTCAAATCTTGATTCTGTATCTGTCCTGTGTTCTTAGCTGTGGTACTGCCATGACAAAACCAATGAGCGTCGTGCCTGTCACAGACATGGGCAGAGCAAGTTATATCAGGGAAGTTATAGGGAACTCATGTCATATCATATCATATCATATCATATCATATCATATCATATCATATCATATCAGTGCAGTTGTTGGTGGCCGTCCATTGGGACGCCTTAGCATCACGTTCTCATCCACACGATCCACTCATCCAATCACACACTCATTTCATTCTCAGACCGGTTATTTAAACTGCAAGTTTGCACTGCTCATTCCTGCTTGCTTTTTGCCGCATGCTGCTCACATTGACAACATTGCTGCTCTGCTATATTCTCCTCCACCCCAGCTACCACCTGTCGTTTAGGATCCGCCGTTTATGTATGGGGGATTCAGAGTCCCTATACGGTTGGGAGAGATGCGCATTATCAGAGTATACCTGAAAGCAGATCCAATTCCTCAACCAAACCATAATAAATATATTGCTAATTTTATATTCAATAAAGATATATGTCTATCCATTCATGCAGTTGTCCTGATTGAAGTGAATTTCCCCGGTGTCTATCTGCGTTAGCCTTCCTTCAACCTCCACCATCCATGGCCTGTTACCCTATCCCCTTCCATGGCCTGTTACCTTATGCCCGGCCGTCATCCTGAACGGGAATTTGTCCTTGATTGATGTGCCTGCTTAAATACAGATTACCGAGATTAGATTTTCCGGCATAACCATATGTCTGCCATATGCACTGCCTCTTTTGGCCTGACTCCTAGAAAGGCGGTGCACATATTCGACTTTCTGACATCGTCCCCCGTCGCCACTTTATCCGCCGGGGTGAGCGCTGGCTGGGATTGGGGAGAGAGAGAGAGAGAGAGAGAGAGAGAGAGAGAGAGAGGCAGGGAGGCAGAGAGAGGCAGATGAAGAGGGAAGGAGGGGTTCAGATTTCGGGAGCGACAGACTCGAATGAGAAACGCGATAATGAGCACTCGGGGCTGTCTGGGGTTCAATCTCCTGCGAGCGGGAGTGGAGAGGCAAGAGAGAGAGAGGGGGGGCGAACGAGGGGAGTGAAGAGAGGGTACGAGAGAGAGAGAGAGAGAGAGAGAGAGAGAGAGAGAAAGTGCCCTATCAGCTTTGGTGATGTTTAATGCTGTGCTGCAGCTCCTCCAATAGCCCGCCAGCCCGTTCGCCCGTCCGTCCGTCGAGGGAAAAGTGAGCGTCTGGATGTGGAGTGATCACGGAGGCCAGTGAGGGGCAGGTGCTTTATTTATACTGCCAAGTAGACTGAAGACAGGTGGGGGAGGTTCTAACGGGGGGTCACTGCATGAAACGGGCCCAATCCCGGCCGGGTTCCTTTTATGGAGCGCTCTCTCTCTCTCTCTCTCTCTCTCTCTCTCTCTCTCTCTCTCTCTCTCTCTCTCTCTCTCTCGGGTCTCCCCCCCCCCCCCCCCCCCCCTTCTCCATTTCGCTTTCCTTGATTCTCTCTCAATATGAATCTCTTTTTACTCTCTGTCTTTCCACCTGTATACCCCTCCCCCCTCTCTCTCTCTTACTCTCTCTCTAAGGCAGGGGTTCCCCCCCAATACATTTCCCCAAGGGCCATATCTTTATTTTTTTAATGTTTTTTTTTTGTGGCTTTCGCCTTTATTTTATTTTTTTATGGAGGGACAGACAGTAGGCTGACAGAAAATGGGGAGAGAGATGGGGGGATGACATGCAGTAAAGGCCGTCGGGATCGGGAGCACACTGCCAGACTGGATTGCCAGCCAAGGTGCCTGGACCACTGAGCCATGGCCCTGCAGGCCCCAAGGGCCATATCTTGAGAGAGTTCGGAGATTATTTTTTCGTTTTTCTTTTAGGTTTTATGATCTCAATTACACCCAAAAAATCACACCCGTGTGAACTGAGTGGTGTAATATAGCCTGTCTGACGTAATGAAATCATGTCTGACGTAATGAAATCACACCCGGGTGAACATAGCAACCATGCTAATTTTTTCTGCACAGACTAACAAATCACACCCGGGTGAACAGGGTGAACATAGCAACCATGCTCATTTTTTCTGCACAACAAAGCCAGTTGTAGGAGTGGTTTACACCACTCAAAAAAACCCTGAACCTTGAACATTCGTGGATTTTCTGTGGTCTGGAGTTTTCTCTGGGGTTTGGAAGCCTTTTGAGCTGCAATGAAAACAGGCAAAATAGTGAAAACAGTGATGGCAAACCCCACTGACATATATGGGATTTGCAGACTGTGACATCATAACCAGCAGGAAAAACAGAGCACTTGTTTGAGCCAGAAAACCCCAGACCACAGAAAATCTATACTAAAAGTTCAGGTTTTTTTGGGTGCAATTGAGCTCAGAAAACCTTAAAATAATAAGAGAAATTACAAAACCCTTTTTATATGTCACAATGCCAGTAAAGTGACTGGAGTCTCATTTCTCTCCCAAAGCCCTTGAATATGATGGAATATGATTAAGGATTACTGTGTGATTATGGCCAGCTAAACTCACATTTCATATCACACACCAATAGGCCTACCTGTAACTTTCACTAGCTCACCTTTTTTTGCGCGGGCCGCAAATGGCCCGTGGGGCCACCTATTGGGGAACCCTGCTTTAACCCATTTTGGGCGGGAACCCCTTTTGGTGTTTTAAGCATTACGTTATACTTTAGCTATTGAAAAATAGCAGATCTGCTATTTTCGTGAAAATGTGGTGCGAATCTTTGAATATATATTTCAGAGTGAACATTTTTAACTAAAATATTTGCTTCTGGGGGGTCCCTGGAACAACATATTTTGAGATGGGGGTCCGTGGCCCAATAGAGATAATTCTGGGGGTCCTTGACAGGAAAAAGGTTGAGCACAACTGACATAGAAACATGGGTTTTTCAGAAAACTATTAGGATTTAGAAGCCTTTTTTTTATCGCCATCAGTCCAAAATGGGCTACGGTAACATTGTGTCTCAGCAAGCTGAATGTGGTTTATGCTCCACTCCAGCCCGCTGTTACATTGACTCCTGCATTGGTACGAGGCCTTGGCGTCCTCTCAAAAACATCCTCTGAAAGGAAACGTTTCTATGAGACTCTGACACACACCGCTCCACAAGGACTATTAGTCCTGGGCTTCCATCAGGCATCCAATTAGCGAGTGAATTCACACGAGTACTTCGTCCGCGACACATGAAGCGATAAGGCAGAATGACAAATTGAAAGGACAATGTAAAACTGAACAGCACTGGGGTTTTTTGGGGGGAGCCGCGCCGTGCAGTGAAATGTACGTAATGTATGAGTGCGCCGGCTGTACTTGTATGAATGAGTCGGCTGCAGAGATAAACACGTGTATAATTTCATGATTGCGCTGTGGCGGCCGGGTGGGTGTTTGCCGTGAATTTGTGTACGTGTTGAAACGTGCGTCTCTGGTTTGTGCCGACTCACAAGTGTGTGTGTGCGTGTGTGTCACGCGTGTGTGTGTGTGCGTGAACGCGTGCACAGGCCGAGCATATGATTCAATGACAAGTTTTATGTGGTGACTTGGCATAAAGCTTGGGAGCCACGAGGTCAGGAAAACAAAGTGCTTCTCTGGGGAGCCATGGCGACTGTAGCCATAGCAAAGCATCTGTCAGACAGTGACCTTCAGCCATGAAGACCCCGAGCTCGCTGCAAAGAAGACATTTATCACCATTCAACACCTTCGTACTGTGGCCCACACACACACACACACACACACACACACACACACACACACACACACACACACACACACACACACACACACACACACACACACACACACACACACACACACACACACACACACACACACACACACACACACACACACACACACACAGTGATACAAGCACACAACGAAACACATGCACACAAAACACACAAAGAAAACACACACACATTTGCACACTGTCCCACACACAAGTGCTGAAAATACACAAACACGAACACAAACACACAAACATGCCAAAAATGTGCATACGCACGCACGCACACACGCACGCACGCACGCACGCACGCACGCACGCACAGACACACAGACAGACACACACAAACCCCCCACACACCCCCACACACACACACACACACACACACTCTCGCACGGGGGCGAGCTGCCATGGCGTGAAAATTGCAAATTGCAGCTCCCTCACAATGGGCGCTGGGTTTTTAACGCTATAGCCTGTACTCATTCGTCATCAGGGTCACCGGCGATGAATGGGCGCGTTGTGCACGGCGCAGTTCCCCAGTCGCTCTGCATTCTGTGCATGTCACCCGTCTAGAGGACCTCGGTGATTTCCTCTCATCCCTTCCGCCCCCGTTACCGCGTCTTGTATATTCATGTGTGCAGCAGGCGCGTAAAGTAACCCCCGGTACAATTACTCGTACAATTTCAAGGTATACTTTCCATACAAATAATTAAATTCTACGCCTCTACATCTCAGAGGCAATTATTGTATTTTAATTCCACTCCTCAGATTTAGATTTAGAACGTATTACTTCAACGGCTAAAAGTTTTAAACTGTTTGCCATTCGAAAATAGCAGTTGCACAAGCTCATATCAAGGCATTTGTACATTCAAGTACATTTTACAATACAGGCCTTTTACGGTAACCAGAGAACTCGTCGGTTTTCAGACTCGCCGCGCTTTAGTGCATTTTTGTTTATTAACTTCACCTTTATTTAAATTGCATTGAATTGAGAGAGAGAGAGAGAGAGAGAGAGAGAGAGAGAGAGAGAGAGAGAGGATAGTTGTTTAGAGTTTACACTAGATGAAGTAGGAATGCTAAAGTTTAAACCGAAACAATGTAATTCATTAGTAAACAATATCCTGAAATGGTAGGCCTATACTATCATTGGTATTCACATTTTTCACCTTTTTATCATTATCTAGCTGACCATTTAATTGCACAAAATAATTTGATCACTTTGGAAATGAACTATAACAGCTGTGGGTTTGACATACTACACTGACAACATGTTAGCATAACGATGAAGACATTGAACGTGAAATTTCGCTGCAAGTTGGTAAACCGGCGAGTTCTCCGGTATCCCCTTTTACTGTTTTATATAGTGTGTGATATTGCTACTTTTTCAACAATGTATTTATTTTCCTTTTTTACACACAAATGACAATACAAATATACAAAAAAAACAACAATGAACATTACAAGACAATTACTGATATAAAGAAAGCAAAACAATAACCAAAAAACAAAACAAAACAAAAAAAACAACAACAGCACTCCCCCTCTTCAGCTCCATCCATTAAATGTGACAAATTATTGTTCTTTATGTATCTTATAAAACGGCCCCACACCTCCTGAAACATTTCTTGTTTGTCCTTAAGAATGTATGCAATCTTTTCCAAAGGTAAACATAAAGACAATTCCCTGAACCACTGTGTAATACTTGGTTTGTCTGGCCTCTTCCAGGTCGGTATTGCTACTTTTACTTAAGTAACAACAAACAAAAAAAATGTGAGTAATGCTTCCACAACTGCTCAGTGACCCCCCCTCCGTCACGTTGTGCGTCTTGTATATTCATGTGTGTACCTTCCTGTCTTAATCCTAGCTATTACCCGCATGGCTGGCCATGTCAGGCGCAGATTTGCTCACTCACAGTGAATGGGCCAATATTGACAGCACGCACGCCGCCTCAGCGATCGGCTCGTGGGGGCTTAGCGGCGGGGGAGGTGGGGAGGGGGAGCTGGATTTGCGGGTCGGAGACAAATTCAATAAGAAAGGGAAGGTAGCGGAGTCTTGGTAGGAAACAGTCCTCAAATGCACAAAGGGTAAATGTCTTCCTAAGTGGTGTTTTTTGTTTCCTGTTTTTTAATGCCCATCTACGCTATCGCTGCTGTCGGGTGGAGATCTTGTAGGTACAATAACCGTTAGCTTTCAGGGAATGTGACCAAAATAATCCGTGTTCCAGTTATTATTTAGCTGCAAGCTCTTTTTAACACCTTTCAAATATTTATAAAACCCACAAACAGACTTATCCATGTCTTTTGGGCATTAAAACTGAAAATAGCCGACAGAACATGTAGCTTTGTGACTTGTTAACACCTTGAGGGCTCGGGCCTATTTAATCCATTAATAAAATCTGCCCATCGTTTATAGCGCCCGGACCACTTTTACCGGCGGACCGGAAGTTGTTGTGAATGTCTGTGTAGCAGCTAACAATAGCCACACCACTCTAGAGTTGATCGACAACAACGGGAGGTAAGGACCGCGGAGCGCCGTCTAACACAGGATCTTTTTTCATAATTAGACGGGATGATTTAGATCGTGAGTTATGAAAGTTTTAAGATTTTCGTTGTCGTCCGCTAAACAGGCAGGGAACATTTTCGATGACGTGTCACTGTTGTGCAACACCGAGGATTGGGCAACAAGCGCTCCTAGGCTGTGGAGCGATGCGACCGGTTTTGATATCATTAATCTCCGTCGTTTTTATCAATCTCCGTCTCGGGCAACTGACCGTGCACTTGAACTTGACGGTGATCTCCGTCTTGCGCCTCCAAGGTGTTAATAGATCGGCTATTCGCTACTTTTTCAGCACGACATTGTCATAGGCATTTATAGGTAGGTAGGTACTTATAGGTATATATAAGTATAAAATAAGTCTTATATTTATGAAAAAGTGTATGTAACAAGTTTCCACCCGGCAGCAACAATATAGTAGGCTAATTGTTTGGTTGTCTGATTGTCTATTAGGTTCACACGCCTTCAGCGCACTCACATCTAGCTTAAAAAAAAGAATACAAAAACCACAAAAAAACGACTTCCTATCATGCACTTGTAACCCAACATGCCTTGCAGTGCGTCGACACGCGCGTCATGTGATCGGCCGTAGTGATTGAACCAACGCGGACGACGTTCTGGGGTAATTTCTGTATAGCTATGCTGTGACGAGGTTACAATATAAAGGCTTCTGAAGACAAATACCGTTTTAAGACGCACGCAGTGAGCAATGGCGGATTTGAGAAACGGAAGCTGCCATGCAGCGCAGCACGGAAACGGAAATTGTGAACAGCACGGTGCGAACAACAGGCCATTCTACGGGATTGTAAGTAAGCAATATTACACGAGAGGGGGTGGTTTAACGTCATTAATGCACATTGCACGCCTGCAATGCTGTAGGAACAAGCCTGCAGGGCGAGTTCCGAAAGCAACGCAGAAGTTACCCAGAAGCAAGTTACCCTTAAAACTAAGAAAATCGCTGAAAAAACATATTTTTTTAATGACAGATGTAGTCACTACGACCACAAATGTCCCAAGAAACTAGCTAGCCTAGCCACCGAGTTTGCTGCGCTCTGGGAGAACAGAGCAATTCTTTGTTTTGATTAGGTGTGGAGTGGTGCTCGTTTGAACCAGGCTAGAGGGATGTTTCAACCAATCAGATTGCTTCCTCGAAACGACCTGTTGTATAATATAGGATATCTACTGCCTCAAGGGTTCATAGCTTTATCTCCTGATCTCAAATGGCAGTCTGTGGTGTTCATTCTAGCATTAGGTTTTTGTTGAGGGGGTGGGTAGATGTGTTTGGCAATAACACTGCTAGTGATTCTGTTCACTAAAGGTCACACGCTAGAAATATAACGCAATCACGGTGCTGTGCGGTTGTTTTCAACCGGTGGTCCGGGGACCACTAGTGGTCCTTGAGGGGGTTCCAGGTGGTCCGCAGCTAAATGGAGAGTTGGTAACCAAATGGACTCATTATTGATCTTTACTGTAACTCTCGAGAGCGTGAAATTAAACCAAATGGACCCTTATGGGTCCATTTGGTTTCATTTCACGCTCTCAAGAGTTACATTATTGTTAAACATCTGCATTAATTAATTTAATAGGAGCCTACACAATTAGAGAATGTAGAAGAATTGTTATTTTGATCAAAGTTTGCCTGTTATCTCTCCTACCAACATCACCATGGAATTGGAAAAGTCTGGTTCTGAAAGGCTAAGGGCTCCATTTTCGAACCCTTTAGCCCTAAACTTCTTTGCCTTTTTTTTTTATTTTTATTTTTTTACTATTTTACAAAACATTTTTGAATAGTTAAAATGGCCAGTCTACAAGCTCACAACGTGTCAATGTAGATTGGCTAGTTGAACTATTCAAAATGTTTTTCAAAATAGTAAAAAAAGGCAAAGAAGTTTAGGAATAAGGGGTTTAGCGGTGACGAAAATGGAGCCCTAAATGTCATCAAATGGTGATCCGCGGCTCAATGCCAAATAAATAAATGGGCCTTGATATGAAAAAAGTTGAAAACCACTGTTGTATAGGGATGATTACATAAAAGTAACTACCAAATGACACATTTATATTAATTGTAAGGTCCATACGAGGGCCAATTCATGGGTGCAACATAAATACCGGTAGGCTTTTTACCCATTTTGGGCGGAAACCCCTTTTGGTGTTTTAAGCATTACGTTATACTTTAGCTATTGAAAAATAGCAGATCTACAAGCTCATAGCGCGCCACCGAGTGGCGCGCTACGAGCTTGTAGGTCTGCTATTTTTGAAAAGTCGTGAAAATGTGGTGCGAATCTTTGAATATATATTTCCGAGTGAACATTTTTAACTAAAATATTTGCTTCTGGGGGGTCCCTGGAACAACATATTTTGAGATGTGGGTCCGTGGCCCAATAGAGATAATTCTGGGGGTCCTTGACATGAAAAAGGTTGAGCACAACTGACATAGAAACATGGGTTTTTCAGAAAACTATTAGGATTTAGAAGCCTTTTTTTATCGCCATCAGTCCAAAATGGGCTACGGTAACATTGTGTCTCAGCAATTGTAAGGTCCATACGAGCGCCAATTCATGGGTGCAACATAAATAGCGCTAGGCTTTTTACAGCACATACCCAGTGGCAGATGTTCAGACCGGCAGCGTGCACGAGCATGGCGTGCACCGTGCACGAGACCTCCGTGCATGATGTGCCATGTGTCATATGGCAGAGCAGTGTTTCTCTCCGCCCCGTGCTGTACATGTACGCCAGGGAGTCAAGAGGGGGTCGCGAGACGTCGCCATGAGGTCGCGGCCAGTCCTGTCCGGTTCCGTTTAGAGACGTTGTTTATTCGTGACAGTCAGACAGCATCTGGAAGCAGCAGACGTCACAACGCCCTCTCCCCCCCCCCCCCCCCCCCCCCCCCAACCCCACGACACCCCCCCACCGCCGTCTCGTCTCCGCCATACGGAGGTCAAAAGTTGACGAGAACCTTTCATCCGTCCGCGGTATAAACCCGGCGGATCCTCGCCACAACTTCCAGGGGCGTGCGTGCCACTTCAAAGGTGTTAGTGAAATGACTTGCAAACGAAGGAGGCACTGCTTTCGTCTCTCTCTCTCTCCCCGTCTCCCTCCCTCATCCTTTCCCCCCCTTATTCGCTCTTGGACGGCTTCCCGGTTGCCACATATACTTGTCACATCCGTGCTCCGGTGCGGCGGTGGAAACGATATGATAGGGGTCTCTGCGTCTGCGTGTGTGTGTGTGTGTGTCTGATGATGCCTTCGAAGGTGCAGCGCACACATCACGAGGAGGAGAAACGAGCCTCACATCATTACCAGTGACATTAGCAGGTGACAGCGGCAGCCTCAGAACCGTTAATGCACCCAAGGTTCAAAGCCCCTCTGCCACATAAAGAGATGAGACATGAGACAGCAGTGAAGGAGCACGCCAGAGGGGGGGGGGCAGAGAGAAAGAGGGGGGGAAGGAGGGGGGAAGGGGGGGGGGGGGGAGTCTGGGAGCGCGAGGCAAAGAGAGTAAACCACAAGTTAAAGAGTCAGACGACGGTTAGGTGAAGTGGGAGCCATATCTCCATGCATGCCGCATATAAAGGACGGTACAATATAAATGTACTTTTTTACTTAAAATCTCCAATCTCTCCTAGTGCAGAAAGTCTGCAGCCCAGTGAAACAGATTATGTCCCCCCATGCACACAAACTATTGATTCCGGTTCCAGCTATAAGGCACACATGCAGGGCGAGACGGTCATTGGCCCGAAGCCATGAACGGCCGACTGATAATTAGAAGGGGTTTCTGAAGCGACCGGTGGGATGTATTATACTGCCGGTGTGAACAATGGACATTATCATATGCCCACCAGTGCTGCTTAGCCATTTGAACCCCAAAGCGTCCCTTATACAGTTGGGTGCCACCGATATTGTCCCTTATCATTTGACCCATTTAGGCCTGACCTCAAAATTTAAAAAAATCCTTCTAAATCCTCCAGTTTTCTGAAATAAATATTTTCACGATTTTTCAAAAATAGCAGACCTACAAGCTCGTAGCGCGCCACTCGGTGGCGCGCTATGAGCTTGTAGATCTGCTATTTTTCAATAGCTAAATTATAACAATGTTTAAAACACCAAAAGGGGTTCCCGCCCAAAATGGGTTAACTGTCCTTTTGCGCAGATCACGCAAACCTCAGCAAAAAGAAAAGGACAATATCGATGGCCTCCAACTGTATGCTGTGGGGAACATTCGCCAAATCTACCAAGCTGTGAGCTTGGACTGTGTATGGGTCGTACCGACGACGACGGGGCCGCCGCAGAACGAAACGAGAGCAGACCAAGCACGGTTGCAACTCAGAAAGACACTAAGAGGCCTGGGCCGCGTGGCTCAGCGGTCCAGGCTCCTTGGCCGGTAGCCCGAGTCTGGCTGTGTGCCGCGGGCTCGACTCCCGGCGGCCTTTACTGCATGTCACTCCCCCATCTCTCTCCCCATTTGCTGTCAACCCACTGTCTGTCCCTCTATAAAAAAATATAAAATAAAGACGAAAGCCGCAAAAAAAACATTAAAAAAAATTCACTAAGAAAGTGTTTTTCTGAAGTTGTGTATGCAGGTCGATATTCCACTACAAAGCCCCATTTGACTGGTCTCTCAGGTCTGTTACCTCTCTTATATGGCCACTTCAGGACTTCCTTGTATATCACGAAACAACCTGTTTATGCTTTTAATACTGATTGTACACATGTTTATTTCTGACTTTATCTCTGGGGGAAAAAAAGGAAAAAAGAAAATCCCAATAATGTAATAAATACTAAACCACAAAACAATTAAATTAATCAAGTAGTGACTCTGCATTCTGCAATTTTTCTGACTTCAGTAGTCTGTAATATCTACAAAGAGATATCTCTTCGTTAGAGTATAGTAGGATTCCAAGATTGTAATGTCTGTCATGTGCAAAAACCCATTTCCTCTTGTTCTTTTCTTTAGACGTTCACAGCGGTATCATCTAAAGAAGAACAAAAACAAAGAACAAAATCTTACATTTGTAAGTGGGGAAAATGAAGCGCTTTGAATGGCCAAATTCAGAAACTCGTTTCAAATGGACGGCGGTATAATCGGATTTGGTGTCCCAGAAGAAGACAACGAAGTTAAGTGTCAGGGAGGTGAGTCGGGATGAGAGTCATATGATCATTTTAGTTCCACGTCTATTATAAACACCATGTCTGCTCAGGCCCTGTGAACACTGTGCTCTGTTGTCCACACATGGGCCGGTGGGTATAGCCTGTCGGCAGTAATTCAACGTTATGGATTTTAAAGTTTAGAAAATCGCCGAAGAAGGCCCCCGTGATCAAAATGTCACATCTCTTTCACGTTTAAAATAAATAATTAAATAAACAACCGATCGCTCAATTGAAACGCCGGGCCTAACGTAATGAACAGGGTTTATCAAATAATTAAATTGCAAGTGACTTTCGGTTTGCAAGCCTTACTGATCCGCGGTAATCAGAATGTAATATTTGGGTGTTTCATTGGGACCAATTTGATGACAAACCAGTGACAATGTAATTACGTGGGGGATTTATTCCCCGGGCGTTTGGGTTTCAGCCCGCGTCAAACACGCAAGAGTAAACAGCAGAGCGAACTCGCTCTGAGCGCCGGGCCATCTATTTATTTAGCCGAGGAAAAGCGCTCCCCATTAGCGTTTTAAATTACTGTCGGAAATAGAGGCAGTCCACATTAACAACCTCGTCCTTCGCGCATAATGCCCTCCAACGCCCGCACTCCTCGTCATTACCACCATTTCAGCTCCATTATTTCTGCGCCCCGTCCCCCCCTCCCTCCCCCTCCCTGCCTCCCGTTCCCTCATCCCCCTCCTCCACCTCATTCATTTTGCTGCGTGTTCGGCCGCGGCACGAGGGCTGCACTTCAAACAGCGCGGCCCGCTACCCCCCCCAAAATGAGCTTGCTTCGGTGGGTCGGGCAGGCGGCCAGACCAATCATCCGTCGTGAAATAATAGAAATCATCTGGCTTGATGATAGAACGAGGCAATCACGGGGCCCGGGCTGAGTGGCCCCCGGACCCCTTCAGCCTGCTGGCCCTCTGCACTACTGCTGCTGCTGCTGGTGGCAGATAGCAGGGAGGGGGGATGGGAGAGGTTGCTGGTTGCGGGCACCAACACTCTAACTAACCCCCTTCCACTGATCCAGAATGCCACGACACTGACACGCCTCGTCTACAACCCCCCCCACCCCCTTCTGCCTTCCCAATTAAAACACTGGTGATGACCTACGAGTCAATCAAGGGCACGGCGCCCCTCCCTCCCCTATACCCCCCCCCCCCCCCCCCCCCCTCAGGACATGATGCATCCACCGCTACACCTCTTTCCGAAGTTAACACATGATGGTCCTTATAGAGCAGTGGTTCACAAACGTTTTCACGTCAAGGACCCCCAAATTGACACAATTAGCCTGTGGACCCCCATTTGAAAAGATATGCCAGGGACCCCCATAAGAGAAGATTTTAAGTGATTCTCAAAAAAAATTTGCCCTCAGTTTGATATGCAATAGGCTACGGACCCCCATTTAATGGTGTGATATCTGGGAATCAATAATTCTCTTGGACATATCTAATCTGCTCTGTCGTGCCGTCTCACATTTTCTCCGGTGCTCTCCCAGCTTTCAGTTTTAACAGTATCTTTGTATGGTGAATGGTATGAAATTTACCACAATTGCATTTCTATCTCTGAGACCCCATAATTTGTATTGTAAAATCAATGTTAATTTAACTGTGAGAGTGTACAAATGGAACCAAATGGACCTGTTAGGGTCCATTTGGTTCCATTTGTACACTCTCAGAGTTACAGACCCATAAGGGCCCATTTGGTTCCAAACTATCCCTGGAACTCCCTCAAGGACCTCTAGGGGTCCCCGGACCCCACTTTGGGAACCACTGTTATAGAGCACCAAAGTCTGACGTCAATATCGCTAGAGGGCGCTATTCCACGCGTTTGTGGATTTTTTTAAATTTGTATTATAATCCCCATAGTGGGATTTTAGATCACCTCATATAAGGACTGTGTTTGAAAGTTGCCGAATTAGTAACATTTTCACTAGAAACAGGCCGTATCAAATATGAGTGACGGACTGTCATAAACGATAGTTTGTGTATTTTTGGACCACAATTCTTATATGAGACGATTTTAAGATGACCCAATGTTATTCTCCATAGAGTAATTAGCCTACTTCCGCAAACCAGGGGATGAGCGAGTGACGTCAGGACTTCGGCACTCTACGCGTCTGATGTCAGGTGTTTGTTAACGATGTAGCCTATATGTTACATCATTATAATCGATCAATGGGCTATATGCACTCCTTCACAGGTGTTACCGATTATACTAATTAAGGCTCTGTTCCATTTACTGTGCAGTGGTTCTCAGACCCGTTAACTCTGAGAGGGTACAAATGGAACCAAACTGACCCGTTCCATTTGTACCCTCTCAGAGTTATACACACCCGTACGGGGCCATTTGGAACCCACTCAAGGACACTTTGAGAACCCACTGGTGTAGCAGAGAGTTTCCAGTGAGCCAACATGCACAACAGCAGCAACCCTGACTCTGTTTGACCAGAATGGAACAGAGCCTTCATTAGTATCAGCAGTAACACCTGTGAAGGAAGTATAGGGAACGGGCCAAAGTTCTTTCCAAAATGGCGTGCGTGAATAGAGCCCATTCCTGCAGGTAAAACCCTGGTCAACGCTCCCAAGTGTCCTACAGTCTCCCCATGGTCTTTCTCCTAAGCTGTGGAACTTATACTTATTATCCAGATATACGTTGGTTACTTGTCCACACATGCTAAGCCATTCAGACAGACAAACTGTTTGTCTTCCACAGATGCTATAGGAATTACACTTTGAATGCATGCTGCTTAGACAGATGCTGCATCTGATGTTTACCGCACGCTGCTATCCTAGGTACTTTGTAGCGCTTAATTGTTTCTCTTTGCACTCCATTTACTTGACCGTTTACCGTGTCTTTGTTGACTAAAGGCTTGTGCCATTTACTTCGATCTTAGCCCTCCGTAAATCGCACTGGATTGTGAATTCCTAAATCGAAGGCATGGAGCTTGACCGTGTTTTGTTTTTCCTCAAAACAAAACACGCACGCACGCACGCACGCACGCACGCACGCACGCACGCACGCACGCACGCACGCACACACGCACACACGCACACACGCACACACGCACACACGCACACACGCACACACACACACACACACACACACACACACACACACACACACACACACACACACACACACACACACACACACACACACACAGACACACACACACACACACACACACAGCAATTATATAGTCCCGGTCACTGCTGCCAACCACTACTCGTTGGTGATGTTGGCGAGGGTGTTGTAGACAATCAAACTGCTCCCTTACACAGTTGCCAGCCGCTTATTTTCACCTGGCATGGCCGGTGAAGTTTAACCAGGAGGGCGTACCGCGTGCGGAGGGGGTGCATTCGTTAGTTAGACACATACTAACAGTCCGACAGGCATTATAGTTCGACAACACCGTCTCACCCGCCATGCCCTGCCGGTTACAAGGATGGAGACCGAACCGGAGTGTTAGCCCCGCCCCCCAGCTATCCATTTCAATAGAAGTTGCTCAGTGGCGTTTTGAAGCACCCGGAAGAAGTGCAATTATAACTCAATTGCTCGACCGAGCGGAAGTTTAGCCTAGCTTAGTCCGGACTTAAAATTTGAGGTCCACTTGTTGAAAATAGCCGATCTACAAGCTCGCAGCGCGACGCTTGTAGATCTGCTATTTTCAGCAGATCTACTGACTTATACTGGATCTCTTGTCCACTAGTCCCTTCCTAACATTTTAGTGTGGTTTATATCTGTTGACGAAATTGTCAGTATATATTATTATATTTAGCTTTTAGTTTCAGTCATAATAGCATAGTTTTCATTTAGTTTCCATTTAGTTTTTGTCAGTGAAAAACGGTAATCTACAAACATTTTTCGTCTTAGTTTTAGTCGACAAAAAACACTGGTGTGAGTGTCTGGCCAACGTACTGTACATTGTATATGTCAGACGCCATGGTAACCAAGCAGGCCAGGTTGATTCTCACTAAGGTACATTGTATATGTCAGACGCCATGGTAACCAAGCAGGCCAGGTTGATTCTCACTAAGGTACATTGTATATGTCAGACGCCATGGTAACCAAGCAGGCCAGGTTGATTCTCACTAAGGTACATTGTATATGTCAGACGCCATGGTAACCAAGCAGGCCAGGTTGATTCTCACTAAGGTACATTGTATATGTCAGACGCCATGGTAACCAAGCAGGCCAGGTTGATTCTCACTAAGGTACATTGTATATGTCAGACGCCATGGTAACCAAGCAGGCCAGGTTGATTCTCACTAAAGCTGACAGTGAGTGTGACAGCCGTCATTGACTATAGGATTTGGAAATCATGGATACAATTAATTACCGTTTCTAAAAGGAGCTCAAAAGGTTTAACTTTTTACACACGCTACAGGTTTGATTCTGGAAAACGTTGAACAGCATGAAAAGCATTATAAATACTGGAAATAAATAATTATTTGTATGCCAATAATATAGAACCAAACGAGCAAAAGCAAATGCTTTGTGCTTCTGTTGAGTGGATATCAATCATACAGTATGTAACGCACTGATTGCAGTGGAGTGCTAATCATTGTTGATCAACCCCACAAGTGCAAAGCATCAGTGGTGTTGGTCTGTGCATCAACACAGCCTTATTGGCTTAACCACTGGATATGCAAAGGATACTGACAGCCTCTTTAGAATTATGGATAGGTTTTGCACATCAACTCTGTCACCGCATCCATCCTTCCACCCCCCTTAAACTCTCCTCCATCCCCCCCATCATCATCATCATCATCACCATCATCATTTTTCCATCACAACACTCCTCCCATCCCTCTATTGCCACATAGCCCCTCCATGCCCCGACGCATCATCTGTCCTCTTCATCATCTCTCCATTTTTCCCCACCCTGACGCGTCCATCGACATCCCTCATCATCATCTTGCATTGAGAGTGTCTCATTCCATTCAGCTCGGGCTAATTGGCTCTAATTAGAGTCAGCAGGGGTTAATCAAGGATGAGTCACACATGAACCAGCGCCGTGCTGACGGATATGTACCCACTCCTCCTCCTCCTCCCCGTGTGGGCGTGAGGGACTTGGCACAGACGGATGGGTTGAAGCCGACACCATGCGCCGCGTGATCCGTTTGGATCCGTGCTTTTCAACCCTTTTCGCCCATTTCTTTTTTTTTTGGCATTTGAGCCACACGAACGGACCACCATTTGATGAGATTTAGCCTCTCAGAGCCAAAACTATTTCCAACATCCAACAACAACTATTTTGTTGTTGTTGGATGAGATTTTGTCCACAATTCCATGCCGTATTGATGTTGGTACGATGGAGACAATTATTGTGCATTCTCAAATTGTGTAGACTTCTTGTAAATTAAGTAATGCAGATGTTTAACAATGAGTTAATTCTTCCCCGTACGGGTCCATTTGGTTTCATTTTACCCTCTCAAGAGTTAAAGCGCAAATAACATGCATTTTAAAACTGCTTTTAATATTTAATATCATATTTTCTATGTCCCTCAAAGTTATTTCTAATGGTTTGAGCCTCAATCACCACTCTGATATAACCAGTCCTTGTCATTTCTTTTTGGACTTTGAAAGCAATTTTAGCTGCAGTACCACAATGTCCTGAGGTGGTGGGGGTGCTGATATGCAGATTATTTAATATTTGAGTCATTATAATACTGATGCTAGATAAAACCAGGCTTGTTTCAATTCCATGCCAGCTTGGAAAATCAACAATGGTGGACATTGTAAACAAAGTGGAAATGCAAATTTGGAACTGAAGACTGAAGAATAGGAGGAATTATACAAAGTAGGGTGACATTGATGACATCACGATGAGGACAAAATCAGTCGAGCTGTTCCTGAGAGCAATTTCCATTAAAGCACCCATATGATATGAAAGCCTGATTGTTCAAAGTTGGTTATTTGTGGGAATAGAAAACACATATGGGAGCCCCAAAAACACAAAAGAAATGGAACAAGTTGAATTTTATGTTATAGCTCCTTTAAAGACCTATAAGGGTCCGTTGGGTTACCAACTCTCCATCATTTAGCTGGGGAGGGGGACCAACTGGAACCCCCTCAAGGACCTCTGTTGGTCCCCGGACCACTGGTTGAACACCACTGGTTTAGATGGTGGAAACTATTAAGACGATTCCACCATACTTTTTAAAACAATGTTAAAAAATAGCAGATGTACATCTGCTATTTTTGAATGGCCAACGCAAAAATCTAAAATAACACAGATGCTTTCTCGGTTATAACGGGATAAGGGACAAAGGACAAAGTATATATTTATACACAAGTCTTCAAAAGTACAAATTACGTATACTTGTGTGTGAGAGAGAGATATTACAGATTAGACACAGGTGCAGGGGATGAGTAATCAAGACAGACAGAGATAGAGACAGAGAGACGAATTTAACGCGATGACACATTTCACAGACCTCGATCCAGTGTTGATTTCGTCGACTAAAACTAAGACGAAAAATGTTCGTCGACTACCTTTTTCCACTAACAAAAACTAAATGAAAACTAAAATGACTAAAACTAAGACTAAATATATTGACAATTTCGTCAATAAATAAAAACTAGACTAAAAGGAAGGAAGTCTTCAAAAGTATACAAATTACTAAAGGGGCACAAGACCCTCCGGCTGGTTTTTTCCACTCCGGCTGAAAAACGACAGCACGGTGAAAACATGCCAGGCTGCATAACACTGTAACAAGCTACCTGTGCAAAGGTACATTAATATTGTTATCTCGGACACAGCTACAGGAAAGTAAAACTGTACCAGACCTCCATATAAATCATCACTTATTAACTGGGGCACCCAATCAGATAAAACAATATATAATTTAATATTTAAAGTGCTGTGCTCAGTGGTGAAATCCTCCATATATAGTCATAAAAGGGACAGGACTGACAAATAGAGGTCTCCATATATAGTCATAAAAGAGACAGGACTGACAAATAGAGGTCTCCATATATAGTCATAAAAGAGACAGGACTGACAAATAGAGGTCTCCATATATAGTCATAAAAGAGACAGGACTGACAAATAGAGGTCTCCATATATAGTCATAAAAGAGACAGGACTGACAAATAGAGGTCTCCATATATAGTCATAAAAGGGACAGGACTGACAAATAGAGGTCTCCATATATAGTCATAAAAGAGACAGGACTGACAAATAGAGGTCTCCATATATAGTCATAAAAGAGACAGGACTGACAAATAGAGGTCTCCATATATAGTCATAAAAGAGACAGGACTGACAAATAGAGGTATCCATATATAGTCAGAAAAGGGACAAGGACTGACAAATAGAGGTCTCCATATATAGTCATAAAAGAGACAGGACTGACAAATAGAGGTCTCCATATATAGTCATAAAAGGGACAGGACTGACAAATAGAGGTCTCCATATATAGTCATAAAAGAGACAGGACTGACAAATAGAGGTCTCCATATATAGTCATAAAAGAGACAGGACTGACAAATAGAGGTCTCCATATATAGTCATAAAAGAGACAGGACTGACAAATAGAGGTATCCATATATAGTCAGAAAAGGGACAAGGACTGACAAATAGAGGTCTCCATATATAGTCATAAAAGAGACAGGACTGACAAATAGAGGTCTCCATATATAGTCATAAAAGGGACAGGACTGACAAATAGAGGTCTCCATATATAGTCATAAAAGGGACAGGACTGACAAATAGAGGTCTCCATATATAGTCATAAAAGAGACAGGACTGACAAATAGAGGTATCCATATATAGTCAGAAAAGGGACAAGGACTGACAAATAGAGGTCTCCATATATAGTCATAAAAGAGACAGGACTGACAAATAGAGGTCTCCATATATAGTCATAAAAGAGACAGGACTGACAAATAGAGGTATCCATATATAGTCAGAAAAGGGACAAGGACTGACAAATATAGAGATCTCCATATATGTGTGTGGGCGTGTGTGTGTGTGTGTGTGTGTGTGCGTGCGTGCGTGCGTGCGTGCGTGCGTGACACCAACTCCATATATGGACATGACCCATCTTGGGACTCCATATATGGTTAAAGCTGACTCATTGTGACATCACCAAGATAACCCGACCACCTCAGTGGAACAGTATAAGTGTGCTGCAGTGGCTGCAGTCTCACATAATAAAACCACAAACTTCAGAAACTCCTACAATCTCCAGCACGAGAGCTCTTCAAGGCGACATCTTCAGAGACTCACAGAGACAGAGACTCACAAAGAGTGAGACGAGAAAGATAAATAAATACAGAGCGATTGGGATAGAGATGTTGCGCTGGTCACCACGCCTGGACAAAAGAGGGACACCAAAGAACAACAGCTTCCTTGGTTGTTCTGTTGGGCCCGTGGACGACAAGGTGTATTTCTTTGGAGGGTACATAGACTACAAAAAAATAGTGACCCGCCTCACGTGTCCAATTGAGGTGCGCGTCTTTGACACAACATATTGGGAATGGAAGCTGTTGCCCCCGGTGAAAACGAGAAGAGGAAGACAGAACGTTGATGATGTTCCCTGCATGCGCATTAACCACACAGCTGTGATGATGGAAGATCTCATATACATCTGGGGTGGGGAAGTGAATTGTAGACTATATATAGAGCCAGTGGCGATGGGAATGTTCCAAATAATGCGCTCTATAATAGAGGGCATTACTTGGAAATTTGAGGGAGACAGGGTAAGCGTTCTTTACGCATATAATGTTGGCAAACACACATGGTTCAAGCCCAAGGTCTCTGGAATTGTTCCATCGGCGAGGTCCCGCCACTCGGCCTGTGCCTTGGGAAAGGTCATGTATATCCATGGAGGAAACACCGATACGAGAGTATTTACTAATGACATCTACAAGTTGGACACCAACACAATGGTCTGGTCTGTGATTTACACTGGCGGCCCCCCAGCACCCTATTCAGGAGCGCACTCTGCCACCATGATCGGGACAAAGATGTTTGTATTTGGGGGCGAAGGCGTAGGGCACGAGGACAAGAACGTCAGGGTGTTTAACACACAGTCCAACTCATGGCTGAGCACACCTTCCGCAGAGCTCCTTCCAGAACGACGTCAGCAGCACGCAGCCTTTGTCTACAATGGAGAGCTGTACATATTCGGCGGATGCAATGTTATTCAGAAACCTCGGAAGCCGAACTTCCCCAAAGTCATGTGGAAATTAAATCCCACAGACTTCTCCTGGAAGAAAGTTCAGCCCAAAGGGAAAGGCCCCGATGGGTTGGGTGACATGCACTGTTGCGTGGAGGGAGATCGAATCATCACCTTTGGAGAAACACTCGTTCCACAGATGTTACACTTCAGCCCTAGTCTGAGGACATTATGCATGATGCGAGTGTGTGAGTCTGCACACATGGAACAGACGAGACTACCAACCATCATGGAGAGGGAACTGGCAAAGTATCGAAAACCAAAAAAACTAACTCCTAAACATCACAATTGTTGTGATTACAACACACATTTTCAAATGATCGGAATCGGATCGGGAGCCAAAAAAAGTGATCGGGACATCCCTATAGTATAAATATTATATCCATATCATGATATTAGACTGGATATTGTCTGTGATTTGTACCATTGTGATATGGCATAAAAGTGGTCTATAAAAATATCGGATCGGGAAAAATCGCTATCGGCAGATGCTCAAAAACAAATGATCGGAATCGGATCGGGAGCAAAAACAAAAACGTGATTGGGACATCGCTACTTACAGTACACAGTGATGTAAGCAACACTGCAGCTGATTGGGACATCCCTACTTACAGTACACAGTGATGTAAGCAACACTGCAGCTGCAGCTATAATCAAATTAATATTGGGTTTAGGTGTTTAACATGGTTGCGCCAGTGTTGTTTTTGGTGGCACATTTTGATTTTAGTCATAGTCTCTTGAATAGCTTTCATTTAGTTTTTAGTCACATTTTAGTCACCTGGAATGTTTTAGTGTTTAGTCTAGTTTTAGTCGACTAAATATCACAAGATTTTAGTCGACTAAATCTACAGTTCATTTAGTCGACTAAAATGTATTTTGGTGGGCTTTGATGTCAGTGACTTATATGACTTTACTGTATCTATCGTCCACTAGTCCCTTCCTAACATTTTAGTCTAGTTTTTATTTGTTGACAAAATTGTCACTATATTTAGTCTTAGTTTTAGTCATCGTGGCTTAGTTTTCATTTAGTCTCATGTAGTTTTCGTCAGTGAAAAAAAGTAGTCGACAAACATTTTTTGCCATAGTTTTAGTCGACGAAAACAACACTGGCTTGCGCGTTTGCATGGCCTTTGACACTTTCTGGACACACCTATGAAAATCTAACGCACATTAATTTGTTCGTTAACGTAAATATGCTGTATAGTTACTGTCCACAACTGCTTTCTAAGCACCTGACATTGTCACCATTCTGATTTAACAACTGAGCAGAGCTTCAAACCTCACTTGTGACAATTGTGAGCTTGTGTAAATCTGCAACTTTTTTTTGTGTCGTACTGTGCGGCAAATGTTCGCTTGAGACATTCCCAGAATAGGGACACTATATGGGTTCATGTAGCTATTTTAAAATCCTTGCCTACCAGATACAAACATGTCCAATGATGAATCCTCTTCCCCAGACTGTTTGTAAGTAAGATTAATTCACTTCTTTATGAGCCCCTGTGTTTTTTATTCCTTACTTAATGTTCTTTAACATAACGAGGCCAGAATTCAATCGAAGATTAATTCTGTAGTCAGACCGAAATGATTGCGGTTAGGCCTCTCTCTCTCTCTTTCTTTCTCTCAGACACACACACACACACACACACACACACACACACACACACACACACACACACACACACACACACACACACACACACACACACACACACACACACACACACACACACACACACACACACACACACACACACACACACACACACACAGGCACTTTGGACAGAGAGTAATGGGTCAGCTCATGATGGTAATAGCTTCTGTTAGCGTCTGTTTATATTCTAAGTGTGCACATGTGCACACATTGGGTGTGCACAACACGCATGCATGCGTGCACAGAAAGTATGAGTGTGCACGTGCCCCAGCGCACACCGCTGCAAGTGCTTGTGTGTGCACGCGAAACGTTCGACGTAACTATAGTCTATTAGATTGTCAATGGCCTACCGTGCCGTGATCTTGTGTGTGTACTTAGTGTGAGCACAGTGTGTGTGTACTGACCCTAAACTCAGGTTGAGTGTAGGGTCAGGATTTGACATTTAGGGGGGCACGGTGGCACAGTCTCGCCTCACATCAAGAAGGTCCTGGGTTCTATTCCCGCTGGGGACGCTGTGCAGGGTGCTGGCGGCGTCTTCTCTCCTCTGCGTCATGAGTGCCCATACCCGAGGCGGGGTTGGCGAAAGGGCCTTTCTGTGTGGGGTTTGCATGTTCTCCCCATGCCCCCTAGGGTAGGTACCCTCACTGGTCTCTAAACTACCTCCCCCTGGCCAGCCGGGGCGCCTGATGGAGGGAAAGGAACTGGTCGGAATAACATGTTCCTTCCACACGCTATATGTCCGGCCCAGGGAAACTCTCACCCGTCAAGTGAAAAGAAGCAGCTTGGACTCCTCATGCAAAGAAGGAAGCATGAGGTCGGTCCACTGCCCCCCTGGTTGGCAGAGGAAGTGTAGCGCCCAGGATTACATTAGATAAGTGACACTGGGTGAAAAAATGGGTTGCAAAATCATGGGATAAAAATTATAAAAAAAATTATTTAGGAGTTAGGTTAGGGTTAGCCTGAAAGTGACCTACCGGTATCTGCTGTTCTGGGCATAGAGGGGCGGGTCAGTCTAACGCTGGAAACGGACTGCGGCTCCCAATTGGTTCACCAACCTTGAAAGAAGAGCGTATGTGTGTGTGAGAGAGATATTACAGATTAGACACAGGTGCAGGGGATGAGTAATCAAGACAGACAGAGATAGAGACAGAGAGAGGAATTTAACGCTATGCCACATTTCACAGACCTCGATTCAGTGTTGATTTCGTCGACTAAAACGAAGACGAAAAATGTTCGTCGACTACCTTTTTCCACTGACGAAAACTAAATGGAAACTAAATGAAAACTAAGCTATGATGACTCGATGACTCCTTCGTTCCTGACAGTTTTCCCTTATTTTATACTTAGCTGTGTGGCGATGTCACACACCGAAAAGTAGCTACAAGCTTCCAATGCCATCCTAAAAAATACAAAAATGTCCTCGCAAGTATAATAATAATACGGTCGAGTGTGTGTGTGTGTGTGTTTCATTTTATGGGCTCTTCATTGGGGCGCTGCCCGCCCGCCCGCCCGCCTGCCCGCCCGCCCCGGCGCTACAGATTGGTGCTGTCACTGGTGAAGCAGACAAATGTGGCCTCATATCCCGCGCATATGGGATGGGATTGTCTCGTTATGGCCGCCCGTTACGTTCCCCCACGGCAACATTAGCTGACGGCTGTAAAAAGGCTATTAGGATCCAAATCATCCTGGACCGCGGGAACAACATGGAAGGATAAAGGAGGAGGGGAGAGAGAGAGAGAGAGGGAGGGAGAGTATAGGAGAGAATGGAAGAAAGAGAGAGAAAGAAAAGAATGACGAGAGAGAGAGAGAGAGAGAGAGAGAGCAATAGAGAAGATAAGTGACAGACAGAAAAAGAGAGAGTGAGGGAGAGGGCAGCAAACAGAGGGGTGGATTAAGTGGGTCGGCTTATAGTCAGCTGGCTCAAAGACCCCCGCCATGCTTGAACACACACACACACACACACACACACACACACACACACACACACACACACACACACACACACACACACACACACACACACACACACACACACACACACACACACACACACACACACAAATATGTACGTTCAGCATACATACAGTACTGCGCCTTTCTTTCCCTGTGCCCTTTCTTCGTCCGTCTGTCTAGTTTCTTCACACACAGAGACGCACACACACACGCACGCACACACAGACACACAACAACCATATTCTCCGGAGTATCATTGGTCACCAGCCATCCTAATCCTCCTCCCCCGCCAATCAATAAGGCCTTGACAGGTGCGGGGATGGGATGAGGTGCGAACCACCACACACTCCTGACAGCTGAGCACAGGGAGACGGAGAGAGCGCGGGGAATGTCTTGATTGGCTCTGACACTCTTCACATGCAGACGAGACAATGTTTCAGTCATGCACTACTTGCACGCCGCGCACATGCACGCGTGCACGCGCTCGCACACACACGTTTGTATTACTATATTCATGAGGACATCAACGTTTTAAGGACGGCAGGTTCATGCATCGATTGTTATTTCACCAAACACAGCAGATCTACAAGCTCACAACACATCGCAGTGCGACACAGTATAAATCCAGTCTAAAACCTAACTGAAACCCACCAAAACGTGGTCAAAAGCCTCTAGATAGATGTCTAACCCTAACCTGAATATTTGCCTATATGGTAAGCCTACTGTAACAGAAATAACATGAATGTTTTTATTTATTTATTGTTTTAGTTTAGACATATACAATTTGACCTCCATTAACCTCAGAGGTTAATAAGCCTGACTAAATCTAAATATAAGATTTAGAAACTGTTAGTAATTCTAGTAAGACGCAAGGGCCTTTCAAACTGGAAGCGAGGAACATAGGCGTTGTTGCCTGGATCAACGAGAGGTCTGCTACAGGTCTTCTCAAGAGGGGGGCGCAACAACGCAAGCGTAAAAAAAAAAGCTAAACAGAATCCAGGTCTGGGCGTGTGCACGTAACAAGCACGCGTGCAACAGATTCACGGGACCGCGCTCACGTAAATACGCTTGCGTTGTCTCACCGCGACTGCTCCGCACAAAAACGCAGGTCTCATTGGAAATGAACTATATAGGCGCGTTTAATCGCTTCACGTTTGAAAGGCCCTTAAAACATAATGGCCCAAACATTCTTTGTTCTGTACTTATACATACAATTGTATATGGTACAAAACACTGAAGTCCTTCGAGCAGAAACGTAACCGCAAGCACGGCAGCAGCGCATGTTCCACCGCATGTCCAACCGTTGTTTCCGCTTGACCCTCACAACAAGTAAACCAAGTACGCACGCACACCCGCACGCACGCACGCAAACACACACACACACACACAGGGTCATGAATCAGTCATGCATGGCCCTACTGTACTGTACATAAATGTGGCTGAAGGCACAGATCGCAGCTGCTGTACATGTGTGCACGTGCTGTATAACTCATGCAGCCAGTGGAACAGAGTATATGAGACGATGGGTTCCCAGGGCGGTGCTTTCCTCTGGGCTGATCGGGGGGAGCTCGCCCTCAGAGAGCTGCATGAGGAAATGATGTGTAAAGTCGTTCTGATCTGCATTTATCCCCCCCAAAAAAATAACACTGACATCTACGAATCCCCATATATGGAGTACCATGATGTCATCAACATGTCATTATAGTAGGCCTAGTGACATCATAGACGTCCATATTTGGGTATGGCTGACAGAACTCCATATATGGGCATAAAAGGGACACATACTGTAGTCAGACAGACAGACAGATATGGACATAAAAGGGACACAGACAGACAGACAGACGGACGGACAGGCACAATTATGTGTACAACGGGTAACTGGGGGGGGGGTATCATAGTATACTTGGACTGTCACTATGACATCATATTGTGAGGTCAGCCATTTATGCCCATATATAGAGATCCCTGATGTCATCAGAGATTTGACCAATGCACGTTGACTCTACGTTACAACACAAATGAGATAAGCTACTCCTAAAGCCTACTGTGAAGTGTGCAGTTTGGGTATCTCTACATCTACGGCATGACGTCTCTCCACTCCGCATCCTCCAGAATGGCGAATGGCAGGGAGGAAGACGACCCCATTATAGAAGAGATCGATGTCTATTTAGCCAAAAGCCTTGCGGAAAAGCTCTACCTCTTCCAGTACCCGGTCAGACCGTCCGCCATGACGTACGACCACGTCGACCACGTAGCGGCCAGGATCAAATCCAAGCAGCAGAAGGTCGAGCTGGAGATGGCCATCGACACGATGAGCCCCAACTACTGCCGCAGCAACGGAGAACAGATCGCTCTCAACGTGGACGGCACCACCTCCTCCGGCGCCGCCGCCACCGCCGTATACTCGGAGAGGATGATGGACAAGCAGACGCTCTGCTCCGTCCAGGCCACCGCCGACACCTCCAGGTATGCGGCCGCGGTCTTCCGCAAAGGGGAGCTCCACGTCGCGCCGCTCCACGGAATCCTCCAGATGAGACCCGATTTCTCCTACCTGGACCGGGCCGACAGCAACAGGACGCAGGGGGAGAGAGCCTCGTCTCGGGACGACGAGGCCGACGAGGAGGGCGAAGCCAAGGCCGTGACGGTGAGGCTTTCGCGTCCCGAGACCGAGTGGGCCCAGCAGAGGAGGGTCCGGTCGTACGAGCACCTCCAGAAGAGGCAGGCGGAGGAGCCCTGGGCTCAGGCACGCTACCACGGCGTCAGGGACGGGCACTCGCAGCACGAGAGACAGTATCTGTTCTGCCAGGCCATGGGCGACGCTGCTATCACCACTGAGATGGTCCAAACTCCAAAGGAGTATCTGGCAGTTCTGATGCCTCCAGTGGCAAAGAAAGCCATGTAGGACCGCAAGGTCCTATACATGCAGTGGTGGAAAAAGTAGTCAATGTTATTACTTAAGAAAAAGTATCAATACTGCTATTTATAAATACTCCATTACAAGTAAAAGTCCGGAATTCAAAATGCACTTGAGTAAAAGTACAAATGTATTGGCTAAATATACTTAAAGTACTAAAAGTAAAAGTACTCATTATGCAGAATGTGCCACTGTTTTCAAATGTATAAACATCTTTTGAAAATAGTAGAACCAAGTGTCCCTTTTATGCCCATATATAGAGATCTCTGTCAGTCCTTGTCCCTTTTATGTCCACATAAGGAGAACACATAAGAAGAACCCTGATAAGGAGAACCCTGATGTCATCAGTATGTCCATATATGGAGATCTCTGTATCTGCCAGTCTACTGCATTTTAAGCCCATATAGCCCATAAGCCAATATCTTTTATTTTGATAGTTTTATACTAAGCGGAGGAAACTATAGCAAGGACTGTTTTGTGTGTGAAATGTTGTCATTGAGGTATACCACAATGTAAACCCGCGGCACGTGCACGGCACGCAAGGGTTGCCACCTGAAAACCCTGAATTCTGAATACCCAAGAAAGTGTTGTTTTCCCCCTCTTCCCTGAGAAACAAAATATTAAAAGAACAGAAAAGCCTCGTTAATTGTTTTTCCACCCTTTCTCGTCATTTTCCCCCCTCTCTCTCTCTTCCACGGCAGATGAGGGACCCTGTGGCTAATGTTTCTCCTCCATCAACCACTCTTCTCCGGCTGCAAAACACTGATTGGAAACGGGAACCGCCTCATGATTGCGCTCCGTTATTGGAGATGGGAGGAGAGAGCGAGACGGAGAGAGAGAGAGAGATGGGGGGGGGGGGGGGGGGGGTCTGGGGTGCTAAAAAAGAAAGACAAATCCCTCATCTAATTCATTCCACCTATCTCTCCTTCCCCATCTTATGGTGTTTTTTTTGCGAAACGGAAATTGGAAACACCCCCAAGGCCCGCGACGATCCCCCGCCGCCACCACGCCTACAGGGACCGTCTTGTCGGGGCTCCTCTGCACGTTTTTTCGAGTCGAGAGAAGAAGAAGAGGACGAGATCCGGAATAGAGGCGCGCGTTCTGAAAAGAAAGGAAATAATAAAGATCTCCCGCGTTCATACTCACTCAATGATTGTCTCATCAACGGGAGTCATTTGGGTTCCTTTTTTTTCTCTTCTTGGTTATCGCATGCTCTCTGATGGTTGGCGAGACCGAGGGGCATGAGGGAGCAGGAGTGAGGGGGGGGGGGGGGGAATGGGGGGGGGGGGAGGGGCGAGGAGTAGTACGGAGAGGGTCGTAATTACTTCTCCGGGCAAGAGACGGCGAACAGATGAGGGAGCGGGCCGTAATTAATATCTGTCTGTAGCCGACCAAGAGTAGCGTATGCGTTATCCACCCGACGCTGTCGCCCGGCTGCCTGGTCCGGGGAACTTACTCACCGTGAGGAATGAAGGGGAACATTACTGTAGCGACAGCCCCGCGTGCACAATCAACAGGCTTTTGGGGAGAAGAGGAGGGGAGAGAAAGAGGGAAATGAGGCAGCAACATATACTGTGACGGTATACCAGGGGTGATTACAAGCCTGGAACAACTTAAAAACGCCTATGTATACTTTAGTTGACCGGGAGTCCCCCATTGACTTTATACAGACTGCGGCCATCTTGAGATCAGAGTTTGGCTCTGATCTCATTATGTGCCTCCTGCATTATGTGCAAATACAATCCAACAAGCACTTTCCAAACTCCAACAATCCAAAAATAACCGTTCGCCCCACCGACTTAAAATTCGACACATGCGTTCCACACCCCAAACAGGGAGCGCAGTGCCCAGTGTCGGGTCAGGCGGACCCACGGTTGTCCATGCAGAACCGCCACAGAACCCTGGACCCTGGATCACCCATATATCTCCATATATGGAGCTGGCCTTCTGACATCACAACACTTCATATTTGGGCATGCTGGCCTGTTCTGACATCACAATACTTCATATTTGGGCATCCTGACACAGAACTCCGGATATAGGAATAAAGGGGCACAGAGAGACAGATAGACATCTCCATATATGGGCATAAAAGGGACACAGACAGATGGGTGGAACGGGTACTCTGACACGGGTACAACGGGTAGTGGGTCATGGATCTCCAACTTCCATCGTTACCGACTCGGTGCGGTCTAGTTAACGTAACCCATTCTGGACGGGAACCCCTTTAGGTGTTTTAATTAAGCATTATGTTATACTTTAGCTATTGAAAAACAGCAGATCTACAAGTACACTAGTGCAGCACCAAGTAGATCTGCAAGTAGATCTACAAGTACATCTACAAGTAGATCTACAAGTAGATCTGCTTTTTTTTTTTTATCGTGAAAATGTGGCGCAAATATTTGAATATATATTCTTGTATGTTTTTAACTCAAATCGTTGCTTCTGCATGGGGGGGGGTCCCTGGAACAACATATTTTCAGATGGGGGTCCGCAGCCAAATACAGATAATTATGGGGGTCCTTGACATGAAAAAGGTTGAGCACCACTGACATAGAAACATAGGGTTTTTCAGAAAACTCATGATTTAGAAGACATTTTTTAGAATCGGCCGTTCTCAGGTCTAATATTGGCAAGATGGCCACGGTCTGCATAGTAAATGGGTCCTATACTTGCTCTGGCCGTCTTTTCCCTCGTTTTTCCCCTCGATTTTCGCTCTTTTTTTCCCTCGACCAGCGATTCTCAACCTGTGGCCTTGTGGATATTGCAAGTTGGCCCACAAATAAATGGCAGAGCACCAAGATTTTAATCATAATATGACATTATTGATAGAAAAAAAGGATGTAAAACAAAACGAAAAAATAAGTAAAGAACAAAACAAATTGTCATTGTGAAATAGCAATAAATACTACTTGATCCAAGTCGAAACAATGCATCGATTGATTGACCATTGACATAAACATGCTCTGTTAATGATCAATGCTCTAAAAAAAAACACTTGGACAGTGTTTTTTCTATGCCTGTTCTGATTATTTGTGTCTGTCCAACATTATAAAGCAATACAAATAACGATTTGAGAGACGTCTGCATATTGTTTCATATATACTGTACATTACAAATACAGCACATGCTCTGAAAAGGCACTCAGCCCACTCCCAGGCCGTTGTTGTTGTACGGCTCCTGTGATTGGCCAATTAAAACACTTTTAACAAATGTCCCGCACTTTAATTCCAGCCTGTTGCATTTACCACCTCTAGCGACTGGCCATGCAATTCAGAAACTCTGAAAACCGTTTAACCGCCCCTGGAGGCGCAAAAAAAATGTTCAATTTCGCTGCCGGAAGCTCTGGGAATGAGATTAGCGGTAACGAGGTACTATGGTGTGTGCGCGTGTCGTGTGTGAGGGAGAGAGAGATGCAGACAGATAGACAGATGGAGAGACGTGCACGCGCACACGCACACCCACACACACATACACACACACACACACACACACACACACACACAGAGAGAGAGAGATGGGTGCATGGAGAAGAAAAGATGGGACCAGTGAAGTAATTGCAGTCGGTATAAGACAGAGCTGAAAGATGGAGAATGAAGCTGACGGATGTGAGGTATAGCAGCAGGTGGAGGAGGTTGGCGTCAGTGTTCGTACAGACAAACCAAGTGGAGGAGCCCCCCACACACACACACGCGCACACACACACACGCACACACACACACGCACACGCACACACACACACACACACACACACACACACACACACACACACACACACACACACACACACACACACACACACACACACACACACACACACACAGGGAAGTATTTCAGTATAAGAAGGAAAGCGGCGAAAACGAGAGGATAAAAAAATGGAGTCAATCCGAGGTAGAAGATATGTTAGTTAGAGGCCATGTGTGCGTGTGTGTGCGTGTGCGTGTGTGTGTGCGCGTGCATGAATAATATGGTCGTGTTTGTGTTAAATCAAACCTGAGGAAGTGTTCACTCCCGATAAACGGAATCTTTCATATGTGTACTGAATACGTATAGAACGCTGATTCGAACACACATGGAATAGACGTCTGGGACACAACAACAATATCACATGTACAGTACATGATGTACTGTATATGTCTGTAGGCTATACAGTACGTCTCCGCTCTCCCTCTTTCATTTACTCACGTGTATGATCGTTGCTGTTCGGCAATAAAATCTCGTATATCTCCGCGTTTTCAAAATGCTATATTTTTCCGTGAATGAAGAACGCCCTATAAAATATCATCATATACAATAGTGTCGCACAAAAGTATATCATGAAAATAGCCGATCTACAAGCCCATAACGGTAACCCATTTTGGGCGGGAACCCCTTTTGGTGTTAGCATTATGTTATGCTTTAGCTATTGAAAAATAGCAGATCTACAAGCTCATAGCGCGCCACCGAGTGGCGCGCTACGAGCTTGTAGGTCTGCTATTTTTGAAAAATCGAAGAACCATGCACTGACATAGAAACATAGCTTTTTCA
The DNA here is from genome assembly GCF_951216825.1 of Electrona antarctica. Taxonomy (NCBI): domain Eukaryota; kingdom Metazoa; phylum Chordata; class Actinopteri; order Myctophiformes; family Myctophidae; genus Electrona; species Electrona antarctica. The sequence goes on along the minus strand of NC_136803.1, from coordinate 17,298,885 downwards.
GAAAACTGTCAGGATGTAGAAGACATTTTTAGAATCTGATCTCAGGTCAGAATGGGTTAAAAATGTTTTACAAATAATTATTTACAAAAAGGAACGTGGACATACAAGGTTTTTCTCGCCCAACAGCAATATATTTTGATGTGTAGGTATAGGTAATGTTCCCCTGCTGTTGTCTCCTGGAAGGCATACAGTACATTCACGCTGTGCATGCAGGGCCCTGCAGGCAGGCACCATCCATGCAGCATCAATATCGTTGCTGTCGGGCAAAATAAAAACCCGTATCTGCGTAATTCAACTTTCCTGATCCAATGCCCTGCCGCTACTACTTCATCGTATACAAGAGTGTCACGCAAAAGGAGCGAAAATAGACGATCTACAAGCTCCCCCGGGGGAACTTGTAGATCGTCTGTGTCGCGATGGGATGCGTTGTGAGCTTGTATAGACTATTTTTGTTATAATTTTTTTTAAAGCGAAAGTGGTTAAAGGGGCATTCCACTCATTTTCAACATTTTACTATGTCATTAATGTACCTTAGAGCTGTTGTGTGGAAATAATAAAAAAGTTCCCCCATTCTGTGTTTCCTAGAACTAGAGGTCTGAAAAAAATCATTAACATGGTGAAACACATCTTGATGATGTCATCAAGATCAAGTTTCACCATGTTAATGATTTTTTTCATAATTACAGTTCTAGGAAACACAAAATGGGGGGACTTTTTTATTATTTCCACACAACAGCTCTAAGGTATATTAATGACATAGTAAAATGTTGAAAATGGGTGGTTTTCCCCTTTAAGTATGTCTGTGTTTTTTTCTTAAATAAATATTTAACTAATGTAAACTATTAGCAAGAACTGACTTTGCATTGTTCATTGGAACACTGGTGGTTAACACTATTATACACATATTATACTACTATACTGTTTTGAACGCGACAGAGGCGTGTGGCTTTCACTAGTATTGTATGTACGGAAAAGCCAAGTGCTATTTCACCGTGTTTGGGTGAGATGGGGTTTGACATTATTTACCATCCTGTATACGGCTATCGGGTTACAACTCGGACGGGGTCGAGTCGGCTCTACCGAACTTCGCAGACGTTTGACACGGCAACTCGCGCACTTTAGCGTGCTTGGTGGTGTCTCTAGTTCGGCAGAGACGGTCACGGCGTCCCTCCGTCACAGCCTACTGTATATGAGGAGGATTTCAGTGTAAGATGTACAGATTTTTGGGTTTTCTATTAGGCGCAGGGACGTGCACACATAGACATCAAAGGGGGCCCGTCTGTAAAACAACTGCCCTTTCCAGACCACGAATGCATTACTATGGTGAAATAAATGCAAATGCCACTCCTCTCCTTTCCATGCCATACCCGAGAATTGCTTTTTTTCAGAACTCTCCTGATCTTGAACTCAGCATTTTGCATTGAAAGAGTTTGTTTAGAAATCCATGTCGTCGTATGCGCCCGGAAAATAGCTGATCTACAAGCTCTCAACGCGTCGCAGCGCAACACGTTGAGAGCTTGAAGATCAAGCTATTTTCTCCTCTTACGGAATTTCAGCCCCTGCCTCTAACACTCTCTGCACGTCCCTGTATATAGGCGTGTATATGTACGGAAATGCCAATCTGTGCTATTTCACCGTGTTTGGGTGAGATGGGGTTAAGCTATACGAGCTATTCCACCGCCACAGCAGCAGCGATGTGTCGGGGAAGGCATCTTATCTGCTCTGCTCTGATGTGTGATGGCTGTCTGTCGCTGCAGACTTGACAGCACATTTAGCCACGTGCTTTACGCGCACGCACGCGCACACGCACACGCACACACACACACACAAACACACACACACACACACCACCTCTCTGTCTCTCTCTCTCTCTCTGTTCCACTCTCTCCAATAGGCGATCTTGTTTGTCTCTCGTTGCTTTGTCCTTTCCTTCTTTCTACCTCCCATCCCTCTTATTCTCTTATCCGTCCATTGCTTCTCCTGTCTCCACTCACTGTCTGTCCATCCACCAGTTCATCCATCCACCCGTCCATCAATCCATCCACCCTTCAGTATGGCAGTGTATTAGTATTACTATGCATGCAGTACCCATTTTCATTTCTCCCCCCATGCCTCTCTCTCTCTCTCTCTCTCTCTCCCCCCCCCCCCCCCCATGTTTAATAAGCGATCCAAAGTGGAGGTCTCGTCTCGCCTGGCGCCCGGTACGGTGCGGTGCTGGGAGTGAAGCGCAATGATCCCTGCTTGTCAAAATGCACCGCGGAGGTGCTCGGAGGGGAGTCAACACCACCAGAGACACCTTCAGGAGGGGGGCGAGGGGCAAGGGTGGGGGGGGGGGGGGGGGGGGGGGGGGGGGGAGGAGGGGGGCGATGTCCCTGTGATGATGTTTGCCTGTCCGTCTGCGGCCCCCCGCTGCTAATTCACTGAGAGCATTCACACACACACACACACACACACACACACACACACACACACACACACACACACACACACACACACACAGACACACAGACACACACAGACACACACACACAGTAGACGGATAACGATCTATACCTCACACAAGCACGAATCCCGTGCTGATAGCAATCGCAGACAGCGTCGCATAGATCTATCCGTTACACGCATGCACAGCACACACACGATTGCACACTCGTGCAAGCTAAATGTGCGTGCACTCGTGCAAGCGCACATTTAACCCATTCAGGACGGGACCCCCCTTTTGGTGTTTTTAAGCATTATGTTGTACTTAGCTTTTGAAAAATAGCAGATCTACAAGCTCATAGCACTACGAGCTTGTAGATCTGCTATTTTTTTATAAATCGTGCAAATGATATATGGGGGGGGGGGTCAAATGGGGGTCCGTGGCCAGTTACATAATACATTTTGGGGTCCTTGACATGAAATAGTTTGAGAACCGCTGATATAGAAACAGGTTTTTCAGAAAACTCATGAATTAGAAGCCATTTTGTAGAATCTGGTCTCAGTCCTAAATGTATTAAATGCAAACCATGCTCCCCCCCCCCCCCCCCCCCCCATGCTCCCCCCCCTCCCCCCCTCCCCCTCCCCCTCCTCCCCTCCCCCCCCCCCCCCCACCCACCCCCCCCCCCCCCCCCCCCCCCCCCCCCCCCCCCTCCCTCCCTCCCTCCCACCCACAGAGTGACTCTTGCTCACAGGATACAGTATAAGGTGATGGACAGACTGCTGGGCTCTAATATTCCAACACAATACACACTGCCTCATTATGGATCCATGCTGATAAGCTACGGCGGGACAAAGACAAATTGAGAGAGAGAGAGAGAGAGAGAGAGAGAGAGAGAGAGAGAGAGAGAGAGGTAAATGAGTTGGAGCATGCTGCTGAAGAGACTTCCATTATTACAGGCCTGGTTCAATCAATCACACTCTGCATCTTGCAGAAGCTTTATTAACAATTCAGGACTCCATTTTGACCATCGAATGTTGTGTGTGTGTGTGTGCGCGTGTGTGTGCGCGCGCACTCTTTCTCGCTCTATCTGTACTCTCATCCCCTCTGTGTGTGTGTGTGTGTGTGTGTGTGTGTGTGCGTGTGTGTGTGTGTGTGTGTGCGCGCGCGCACACGTGCGTGCGTGTGTGTGCGCGCGCACTCTTTCTCGCTCTATCTGTACTCTCATCCCCTCTGTGTGTGTGTGTGTGTGTGTGTGTGTGTGTGTGTGTGTGTGTGTGTGTGTGTGTGTGTGTGTAATCATTGATCTGGACAAATGCAGGTCCATGCAGAGATGAATTTGCTATGATGAAATGTAGAAAACACTAATTTGTAGACTCATTATGTACGCATTATGGATTCATAGAATATCTAGACCATAATAATGGTCCACGTACAATACATCCCATAACTCCTGCTAGATCAGTGCTTTTCAACCCTCTTTGTATCACGGCCCATTATTTATTTGGCATTTGAGCCACACGGACGGACCACCATTTGAGCCACACGGACGGACCACCATTTGAGCCACACGGACGGACCACCATTTGATGACATTTAGCCTCTCAGACCCAAAACTTTGAATATTTTGTTGTTGCTGGATAAGAATTTGTCCACAATTCCATGCTGTATTGATGTTGGTACGATACAAATTAAAAAAAAACAATTATTGTAAACTTCTTGTAAATTAAGTAATGCAGATGTTCTACAATGATTTAACTCCTGAGAGCGTAAAATGAACCAAATGTTGGTTTCATTTCAAAACATACATTCACCACTTCAGCCTTATACAGTATATGCATTTCAGCCATTTGAAAATAGCTCATATACAAGCTCGTATGTCTGAGCTTGTATACATCTGCTATTTTCAAAAGATTTTTAGACATTTGAAAACATGAAAAAAATAAAGGACACTCAAATCAGATGCCTGAAGGTGGTCAATAGACCGAAAGCTTGCAATAAATGATTGTGCACAGATTTGAGTGTGTGCGGCGCATCCCTTTATTTCTATACTTTTGTGACTCCAGCACCTCAACTAAAACTTTCAGCAGATGAGTGGTATGGCTTTATTTATATATATTTTTGTGAGAAATCTTTTAGCGAAAGGCCTGCACACCTCAGAAGGCTAGTGACGGGTGCGTAGGGCAACAGAGCATACATTAAAACGGGTATCTTTGAAAAACAAAGAAAATGTCCCGCACACTGTCAGACACAATGTTGCTCTTTGTTAGGTCGACGTTTCGGTCGATCAGACCTTCATCAGGACAGACAAATGTGTCTGTCCTGATCTCTAATGTGAGACATTTGAAAACATGACATGGGACATTCTCAATGCCGAGTACTTTTGTTACTTTATGTACATTTTGATGCCGATACTTTAGTACTTTTACTCGAGGCCATTTAGAATACTAGGACTTGTAACAGAGCGCATCTACATTGTGGTATATTGGTACAAATTTCCCGTAATTAAAACATACTTTTCCCCACCACTGGTGCATAGTTACAGCCGGCAGCAGGAATTAAAAACAACCAACAGTACAAGCAGAGTTTCAACATGTGACAGGTCTGGCCTGGCAGGAAGCTGGTGTTTGTCTTCCTCCTGAGGAGATCACCTGTAGAGACCAGCTGTCTGGATGGATGGCTGTGGGCCTCTGGAGGAGGGGAGTTACGTGCCTTTGTATTACTATACTTGTGAGGGCCAATGTCCCCACAAGTATTGTAGCATCTTGAGAAATAGACATTGCGTGCAGACTGTTGTGCGTGTGTGTGTGTGCGTGCGTGCGTTTGGTGGGTGGAGGGGGAGGTGTTGGTGCAGACAGAGTGGCTGGTTGTTGCACAGGCTGCATGGTGAGCCTGTGGGGATGTTTTCTTCTGCCATGGTAACCACCGATGGCTCCGCTGCTTCTGCTTCTGCTACTGCTGCTGCTGATGATGATGATGCAACTGCCCACCAGGGACAAAGACAAGACGTGGATGTGTGTGTGTGTGTGTGTGTGTGTGCGCGCGTGTGTGCGTGTGTGCGCGTGCGTGCGCGTGCGTGCGTGTGTAGTGGTGGAAGAGTCAGATTTTTTTCAATTTAAAGTAAAAGCAATACAAAAAAATACTGTGTAACAAATAGGCCTGAATTCAAAATTTGACTATAAAAGTATTGCCGTCAAAATATACTTACTTACAGTAAGTACCAATGTAAAAGCACCCATTTCTTGTTCCCAACATCACGTTGGAACATGGTGTGAGCTTGTAGAGTGGCTATTGTTTGAATGGACAACGTACAAAACAGGACTTGATTGTTTCATGAACATATTTTGTAATATTGTAATATTGTAATTTGTAATACTAAATCTACAAGATAACTTGTAGCTAACATTTTTAAATAATTGTAGTTGGGAGTAAAAAGTATACAATATTTGCCTCAGAGATGCAGTAGAGCTGAAGTATGAATTACTGAAAAATGTTAACACCCAAGTAAAGTAAAATACCTCAAAAACGTACTCAGGCATGTTGCATGCGTGTAGTTAGTTACTGTACTTTCCACCACTGCCTGTGTGCATGCGTGCGTGCGTGCATGCGTGCGTGCGTGCGTGCGTGCGTGCGTATGCGTGCGCCTGTGGTGCGGTGTGCCTGCATGTGTAATTCTTCATTTTCTATGTGACATTATGAGCATAATGTTCCTGTGAAGGAAAAAAAAGGCCAATCTCAAGTGTATGGGTCTAATGGCCATATCACATATTACGATATCACAATAATAACCCTTTATATTCACTACAGATCCGAGCAAATGAATAACCATGTAAGAGAAAGCCCAGCCCCCCTCAGCCTACGCTGCAAATTAAAATGTGTGTGCGTGTGCGTGCGTGTGTGGGGCACGCCAGTATCTGCATAGATAATGTTTCAACCACGTAATTGCACAGATGTCCTTAAAGGAACATGCCCATGTCATTAAGCATGATTTATACTTATTCCTATAATGATCGTCCCCACACTGTCCCTTGGCAAAAATAAAGAAATAAATAAGACGTTCTTGATCAAGCTCACGACGCAAATCGGCTATTTTTGACACGTCACATGACAGAGTATAAAATTATGCATTAGCCTGCATCTTTTTATAGATGTATGTATATATATACGCATATTCATGCGCCAGAAGCGTACCTCCCAGCCCTGGCAGAGGAGTAGTTCTGGAGTAGTTCCAACGGATTGTGTGGCCCTGGTGTTGCCCTAGTGGGATTGATTGGGGGTAGCTACTGGGACGTACAGTACGTCGGGACTTGATCACCCCGGCTGGGTCGCCTGAGTGAGGGGTATGATGGTTGAGAGACCCGGCCGAAACCCCCGAGGACCTTGAGATACATCACTGAGGATATACGTCCCAGGTGCATCCATGCGATGTTTTTTTTTTAATATAATTGTGTATTCACGCAATACATATACATACAGATACATTTAGATCGTACTTACAAAGAGCACTTTCATGATCATGGCATTATCTTTTAGCTTCTGTGTTTGTTTACATTGCCTGCAAATTCATTAACTCGTTACCAAACTTAAGTAATTGAATCATTGTTTGCTAAATGCCAATGCCAGTTTAATAGGTCACCCATGTTTGATTTAGCATTTAAAACACGACAAAAAACAACAAATTTGGTGTGTTGGATGACCTACAGTATCTCAAGCTATAGTTTCACGTCTGTGTGTGTGTGTGTGTGTGTGTGTGTGTGTGTGTGTGTGTGTGTGTGTGTGTGTGTGTGTGTGTGTGTGTGTGTGTGTGTGTGTGTGTGTGTGGCTGTGTGCGCCTGCGTTTGTGTGAGTTTATGAATGTTTTTCACGTGTGGGTGGATGGACAAAGTATGTGTTTATCAATTTGCATAATATTAGCATAATTCACTATTAATTATAATTGAGACATGACTGAACAGTGGCCAACACTAATTTACCAAATAAACCAGCTTTACTGGTCAGAAAGAATACAGACGCAGTGAAGCGAGACCCTGTTAGTCATTTTGTTAGTCACTTTTTGTCTCACCCCAGTCCTCCTCAACCCTCCTCAGTGGTGGAAAAAGTACTCTGATTTTTTACTTAAGTAAAAGTATCAATACTGTAATGTAGAAGTACTCCGTTAAAAGTATAGTCCGGAATTCAAAATGTACTTGAGTAAAAGTACAAACGTATTTGCATCAAAATGTATGTAAAGGTTTCACCACATTCATTTTCATTTAGGTTTTATGACCTCAATTATACACCCACACAACTTGAATTTGAACATTCAGTAGATGTTCTATGGTGTCCCTCAACAGTGACATCTGCCGGCAAATCCCTGTGTCAAACTATATGGGATTTACAAAGTAAGTATAGCAACTAACATTTTCAAATAAATGTAGTACAAATAACTCAAAATTGTACTTAGTACTGTACTACTTATAAAGTAAATGTTCTTATCGGTAGTTACTTTCCACCACTGCTGGTCTGTAGTTTCCTTGTCCTGAGTTTCCCTTTTGTGTTTGCCTGTTTCACCTGACTTGACCGCCCTGCCTTTGTTGTCTGCATGTGGGTCCTCATCTGACCTCTAAGAACACAGACGACACAAAGCAATATAGCCAGAACACACGCCTCCAGAATCACCTACAGGCCAGGAAACCATGTGAGAATGAAATGGAGATGTATTTTTATCTTCACCTCAACTTTCTGACAGTTCTCATCACCATCATAATGTATGAGTGAATGGGAAACAGAGCGAATAGAGCAATAGACCTGGCTGAGTCTCATCTGAAGCTTAAAGGTACAATGGAAATGAAAGCATAAAAAGACACCAAATGCTCTCTGAGAAGCTGAATGCTTCCAAAATTAGAATAACACTGCTGTTTCACACCGTGGTGCTGTCTGGGTTGTGAAGAAAGATTCTGGCACAAGATAAAAAACTAGTAATGTCAAAGATTCTGGCTGGGAGGATTCAACGCTGCTTGGTGAAAGAAGCACAAAGACTTGCCTTCTCAGCCTAGAATGAACTCGTTGTGGAAACCACAAAAAAGAACGAGATAATAGCAGCAGAGTTGAGTGACAACAGGAAAAGGTGAGACACTCATCCGAAAAAGGTGAAAAAGCAAGCGTTTTCTAAATTACACCTTACAACCTTTACCTTAAGTTGAAGAGCAAAGGTCCACTAGGCGAGGCTGTCATATGCTGACTTTTAAAAAAAACAACAGAAGATGACATTTTTGGGTTGTGACACCTACTTCACGCGACCGAGATAACCTGCTTATGCAAAATACATGCCAATGTGCAGTTAATGGCTGATAGGCTAGCACGCTGTAGAAGCAAAAAAACGGAAGGTTGATGGAAACCTTATGCCGCGGAAAAAGGCAACACAAGAATGTGCATACAGGGAAGTGTATCCTCTACCAAGGAGCTGCAAAACTCCATGGTAATTTAGATTCCAGCTTACAGACCTACTGGTTTAACTGGAAAACTTAAGGCCACTTCACCCCTTTTGCAACCAGATCTTTGGAAGACAAGAAACACTTTCCTGGGGGTTTTATGTGGGGAAATATGTGTTTTTAGATATGTTATAGTATTTCAAAGTGTGTAGATGTCATGGACACTGGTCTCACTTCCCTCCTGGACTGTATACATGTTGTCTCCGTAAGACAGCCCTCCCCATATCCACAAGGTGGGGTGAGTGTAGCAAAGCATTATGGTAATTGTAGTAATCCAGCGCCCATGACATCACAGGTACTTTGAAATACTAAAATATCTAAAAACACACAACACTGTATTACCCACATAAAAACCCACAGGAAAGTGTTTATTGTCTCCCAAACATCATTAAAATAAGATCTGGTTGCAAAAGGGGTGAAGTGGCCCTTCAACCTGTGGGGTCAAGCATGGCAAAGACGATGCGGATGCAGAAGGGGCAGCAATTAAATGATGTGCAGAAGCTATCGTTGCTCGTGTGGTATAGCTCCACCAAGAGGGGAAGTCCTCTTTAGTGTCCTTCACGTCAAAGGTGCAATCAAAGCTCAGGCTCTTTCATATCACAGAAGAAGTATAATTTCATGTTTTTCTTTGTTCACTAAATTAGTCTTGTTTACTACAGGTTTTCACCAACAATCAATGGTCACGTTCACGTCAAAGACAAGTATAGCCTACCCTGCTGTTTCTGTTCAACTCCAAGAGGAGTGAAATACAATATGGCCCACAGACGGTGCCACGGTTGCCAACGAAGGATTACCCCAGGGCCTGCAGCCACCTGACATCGCGCACGCACGCACGCACGCACGCACGCACACACGCACACACGCACACACACACACACACACACACACACACACACACACACACACACACCATTATTTCGTCCCGGTTTCAGAGAGAGATCGGAGATAAACCGATAGGACAGTGGTGCGTTGTTCAGGATGAAATCATTCACAAAGTCGACACAGAAGGTTGTGCCCTTGTGAAAACGATTCACCACGTTGGATTCTTTTGGTCTATAACTTAACCCGTTCTGGACGGGAACCCATTTTGGTGTTTTAATCATTATGTTGTGCTTTAGCTGTTGAAAAATAGCAGATCTACAAGCTCATAGCGCGGCACCGAGTGCCACGCTATGAGCTTGTAGGTCTGCTATTTTTCAACAATATTTTTTAACTCAAATCTTTGCTTCTGGGGAGGTCCCTGGAACAACATATTTTCAGATGTTGGTCGGCGGCCTATTACATATAACAACCGACATAGAAACATACGTTTTTCTGAAAACTATCATGATTTAGAAGACATTTGTAGAATCTGGTAACAGGTCGAAATGGGTTAAGAGATGAAGCTCTGTGGTTTATATCAGCCACAGGATCTGCTTGGCCCTGTCCCAGAACCTCACGAAAAGGTGCATAATGACTGGGAGCATTATGTGCCTTTTTAAGTGTGCCAGAAGCCGTGCTCCCTCAGGGAATTAAACTCTCAAACTTGTTTTTCCAAGGTGAATCTCAGCAACGCTGGTTATTTATTTCTTATGATAATGACATTGCTGTTATTTGTAAAAAAAAAAAAAAGGATATCAAACTTAACTAGGATGATCTAAGCCAGGGGTGGTCAACTTTGACCATGGAGAGGGCCACTATATTTCCACACTCACTCCAGAGGGCCACTATATTTCCACACTCACTCCAGAGGGCCACTATATTTCCACACTCACTCCAGAGGGCCACATTGCATGTTACTGTCATAGCAAAAATAGCTCAAAACGCGTCGCAGTCAGCTGTTTTTTTGCTATATTTGAATTGAAATCCTGATTTTTTTTTTGCTATTTTTGAATTGGAATCCTGAAAAGTAGCAGTTATAGTTTAACTTTCTGAACTAAATACAAATACATTGGACATAAAAATGACAACAACATTTAAATGCTAGTGATTAGCCGAAATCAATAATATGTCAATGTTCAGATATTAACCTGCAAGCCGCATTAAGTGATGGTGGGGGCCGCATGTGGCCCCCGGGCCGCCAGTTGCCCATGTATGATCTAAGCTATAAGATCTTCGTTCCAGATAAAGCTTTTGAAAAATGCAACAGACAACCATGCACCATATTGGAGAAGCCACATATTTTTGTATAATGTTTGATTAGATATATTTGTTTTTATCCATTTGTATGCAGTGAATCACAATTTTACTGCTCCTAGTATGATTTCTTGTATTGTACTGTATGTCTTTGTATCTCTTGAATGTATGGAATACATAGGACCACAATGGAAACAAGCCCTCACATCTTTTTTGTGTTATCCTTTGTTGAGCATTGTTATATAACTTTTTTCAAACTGGTAATACAGTATTAAAAAAATGCAGTACCTTTTTTTTGCTTTCATTATCTTACTTCAAATATTACTTTAATTCCAGGGGTCCATTTTCCAAATGGTAGCCCACAGTACTGTATGTTGGTGCGTAATGAAACTCTTAAAATCACTCTTTGAGTCGAGTAAGTCTCTCAAGTCGTATATTCTTTTGCTTAACCCATTTAAACCTGAGGACGATTCTACAAATGTCTTCTAAATCCTTTCTGTCAGTTTTCAAACTAATTCATGTGAAGGACCCCCAGAATTATATGTATTTGGCTGCGGACCCCCATCTGAAAATATGTTGTTCCAGGGACCTCCCAGAAGCACATTTTCACGATTTTTCAAAAAAAATAGCAGACCTACAAGCTCATAGTCAAGAGTTCTACGCGGCACTCGTAGATCTGCTATTTTTCAACAGCTAAAGCATAACATGATGCTTAAAACACCAACATGGGTTCCCGCCCAGAATGGCTTAACGTCTTTGGTCTATAGTGTACACGCCTTGTCCTTGTATCTCCAAGGAGCGTGCTTGCTCTGCCTACCTAGCTGGGGCCCAAGGGTGGTGTCTTTGGCATGGTAAATCAAAGGCTGTGCCTTGTTATCTGCTTTCATATAATGCTGCTTGAGGATTAGCTAGGGCTATGCAAGGTAATAAAACAAGCGCTCCATGGGACACCACTGACAGTATTACTACTGGTGCGCTGGGCAGCCTCGTAGGCTTTAACACATCACATACCAGCATCTTAAGCGCACACATGATATGCACACCATATCGTTGCTGTCGGGCAGAAACCTTGTATCTCCATTTTCTCCAGGAGGGGTCACACCAAAGTAGCAAAAATAACCGATCTACAAGTGAGCTTGTAATTTTGTAGATGATTTTTTGTGTCCAAGTGTTTTGGAACCATTAAATCAGTATGCCCAGCGATTTGCAGCTTCAGAGCCCATTTCAAGGTGACACGCCGCCATCTTGGTTTGTGCTAGTTAGCATAGAATGTAAAGACCCCCCGAGGGGATCGACAACCAACGGAGGTATGATTACTTCTAACGGGACTAGCGACGGGACCGCGATGGGCCGTCAAAAACACAATCTTTGGTTAGAATTGCAATCATTGATTTAGATTATAGAGTTATTCACGTTTTAAGATTTTTTTTGATCCCATTCATTAAAATGGAGGGGGACACTTTGGATGACGTCCCAACTGGAAATGACATCGAATGTTGCTCAATAGACGCTCCCAGGCTGTAGACTGGTGCGCTCTGAGTAACGTTCCGTCTTTTTTTTTTTTTTTTTTACATTATTATCTTTTATTTACTTTTAACATTTCATTTACATACAGTTATAAAATGCAACCTATAAATAAATACATTTCCTAACTAAACAACCCCAACCCTTCCCCGACCCTTCCTAGTACAAGAAACTAACAAATGCATGATTTTCTTTTGACCATGATCATCTGTGCTACAAACATATATATATATCATCAACAATCTCCATTATGCTTCAATTAGCCCTCTCCAGTTCACGTCCCATGTTTGGGATGTAATCCATTGCCCGACCCCAGATCTTCTGAAAGTGCGACATTTTTCCTTTTACATTATACATGATTTTGTACGTTCCGTCTTTTGATTAATCTCCGTCCTGGGCGTTGGGCGTAATTATTTAATGGGACGGAGACCTCCGTTTTGGATCCATTGGAACGCAGGTTTGTTTTGTTTTTTTCACTTTCCTGAAAAGTAACAGTTTTGGACATACAAGGTTTCTACCCCACAGCGACAAATTCAAACGTATAAGCTCCTGGGAGACGCATATAATATCCACACAAAGTCACAAACATGAATTCATCACTGTTTTCTTGTTGCTGCGCTTCAGCACTAGTTCCTGTTGCATTAGGAGCTTTGTGAGGATTCCGTTTCTTTTTCCAATAATGCTTTCTTATCTGTTTGGAATTCATACAACATCTAATCTAGTCCATACCCAGGGATGCGTGCACCCCATAGAGTATATAAAGGATAGAGACTGATCTGGCGCGAAGCTCCGCCCCCTCCGCTATTCATGTCAGTGGAAGTTGCTCGGTGGCGTTTTGAAGCACCCGGAAGAGCCTTCTACTTCCGCCTTTTTTTCCGATTTGGGCACCAAAATTTGGCGCCCAAAATGCGTTAGTGCAAACGCGCTCAACGTTAAAGCCCAGCTGCACGGAGTTTCCCAATCATACTTCCACGGGTCCGCCTGCAGTCCCTCCTCTTACCACTAGGGCCCAGTGCTTCAACGTTGGAAAGCCTCACTGGCCCCTTGGTGCACCCAGACTATGAGTCAACTTGGGATCGCAACTGGCACAACTTGGCCCTTGGCAGAAATGCTAATAAACAGCTTAACCCTTCGGTATAGTCTTAATATTCTGTAAATTCCCCATGTCCTGCACGGTCTAAAATGATGGACCTTCACTAAACCCAGGCTTTAGTTTAGACATACTGTTGGTCTGAGTGTCACTAGACCGACAACCTACCTCAAACCCTAACCTGTACCCTATAACCGCAAGCACGGAGAAGCGCATGTTCGACCGCATGTTCGACAGTTGTTTCCTCATGTCGGTCCGTTGGTGAGTCTAATCTGCATGTGCATCCCTTTTAAACCCCCTAAATCTATTTTGCATTATTTTCATTTGTTTTGTGTCTAAAGCATGCGTTTATTCAGTGGACACCAATCATATTTATTACAACATTCATAGTTGTCTTCTTTACTAAAGTAGAGGTAAACTAGATAAAGTGCCCCTCGGGGCACAGGTCTCCACCAGGCCAGGTCAGGTTGTGGCCTCCTGGTGGCGCTACAATAGGACAGGTCTCCACCAGGCCAGGTCAGGTTGTGGCCTCCTGGTGGCACTACAATAGGACAGGTCTCCACCAGGCCAGGTCAGGTTGTGGCCTCCTGGTGGCGCTACAATAGGACAGGTCTCCACCAGACCAGGTCAGGTTGTGGCCTCCTGGTGGCGCTACAATAGGACAGGTCTCCACCAGGCCAGGTCAGGTTGTGGCCTCCTGGTGGCGCTACAATAGGACAGGTCTCCACCAGGCCAGGTCAGGTTGTGGCCTCCTGGTGGCGCTACAATAGGACAGGTCTCCACCAGGCCAGGTCAGGTTGTGGCCTCCTGGTGGCGCTACAATAGGACAGGTCTCCACCAGGCCAGGTCAGGTTGTGGCCTCCTGGTGGCGCTACAATAGGACAGGTCAGCACCAGGCCAGGTCAGGTTGTGGCCTCCTGGTGGCGCTACAATAGGACAGGTCTCCACCAGGCCAGGTCAGGTTGTGGCCTCCTGGTGGCGCTACAATAGGACAGGTCTCCACCAGGCCAGGCCAGGTTGTGGCCTCCTGGTGGCGCTACAATAGGCCAATGTGAAAAGGGTGCAATCTCTTGTTACGCCTTGGATGGCAATTGGATGATTTGATGTTTTGCAAAAATTCACCTGTTGGTGGTGCTATAACAGGCCAATGTGAATGTGGACACACGCACACACACGGACAGAGTGCAAAACATACTCTCTCCCCATGCCTTCGGCCTGGTGGAGACAATTATTGAAAATATCACTTAAGGTACTGCATACCTATCATCATCATCATCATCATCATCCGTTTTTTTCTTCTGGCTTCAGACGCACTCCTCAGATGATCTGTACCCATTTGATTTGGCGTATACTGTACCTAGTTAGTTGAGCTTATAGGACTAGATATTACAATCCCTTGCTTAGATAATCAGAACTTGGCATCGAATTATACATAATATAATGTATAATTTAATAGCCTAAGTAATTATCATAAATGTACAGACTACATTATTGAATGCAGCTCTCTCTCTCCGTCTCTCCCTGTGATAGAAGTCTCTCTGGCGGTGGTGGTGCAACAGACATGCGTGTGTAGCCCTGAGCTAATACACACACACAGGCACCATACAGCAGGGGTTCCCAAAGTGGGGTCCGGGGACCCCTAGGGGTCCTTGAGGGAGTTCCAGGGGGTCCCCAGCTAAATGATAGTTAGGAACCAAATGGACCCTTATGGGTCTGTAACTCTGAGACCCCTTTTCCACTGGTTGGGAACCGGTTCAGTTCAGAACCAGTTTTTAGTTTCAGTTATATTTTATTTATAGTGCGACATCACCCCAAGGGGTCTCTGTGCACTTCACAACAACACACAGCTAAAAAACACAATAGCACAATAACACAATAGCAAGGAAACACAGTAAAGCATAATAAAATGTGCCAATACACATGGCTGACATACGTATACCATGCAATAGGACACAGCTATATAGATCATCAACAGATAGGTCCATGAGCCAGACCTACAACATTGGAACGTTAATTATGAATTGAGCAAAACCATACATATATTCAATTGTTTATAGGATCAATATAAGTACATTATTATTATGATAACCCTTCCACAGTAGTAGCTTTTTCATATATTCCTTCAGAATTTGCATAATTTAAATGTACAATCTCAGAAAATGTGTAATACAATAAATCATTGTCTTCGTGTAAGTAATCAACTGGGGAAGTTGGAAGTAACTATTAATTACATTTTTACCTATTCACCATATCGGCCTACTATAGGTGAAAATTACAAAATGTGTGATAAATATTAAAAAGCTATTCTTGTGGAAGGGTTATCATATATTAATTTATATTTTAATGTTTATATTGATCCTATAAACAATTTTATATAGGTATGGTTTTGCACACTCAATTCATCATTTTCCAACAAGGTGCCTGCCTCACACTTTTAGTCGACTAAATCTACAGTTGAATTAGTCGGCTAAAATGCATTTTGGCGGGCCTTGATGCCGTCATAATGGATGATTTCACACTTGCTGAAAATAGTCGATCTACAAGCTCACAACGCATTTTCAGCATGCAACCCAGTGTAAAATGACTTATACTGGATCTCGTGTCCACTATAGTCCCTTCCTAACATTTTAGACTAGTTTTTAGTTGTTGACAAAATTGTCAATATACAGTGTATGTAGTCTTGGTTTTCATCAAAGCTTGGTATTCATTTAGTCTCCATTTATTGTATTTTTTTATTTATTTTTTGTCATAGTATAAGTCGACGGAATCAACAATGCATGGGTGGGAGGCGGGGAGGGGGGTGAGGGGGTTATAACACTATGCAGGGGAGGGGCCCTGCTTTAGCCCTGCTGGGAGCCCCCAAATTGTTAAATCTGCCACTGGTGACAGGAGAGATGATCAGAGGAGCAGAGTTCCTACCACCATAGTTAAGAGAGGGACTGAAGAATGGATATAGTTTCTCAGTGAAGGAGCAGCCAGTGAAAGAGTAGAGGTTGACTCTGGTCTCCACATCATAGAAGGAGACCAGACCCTCCTCATAATCCACAAAAACTCCCACTGTCTGGACCTTCTCTCTTACAGGGAGGAGGACATCAGGGCCAGCACCAGCCCAGTAGTCATTTCCATTCCTCAAAGCTATATTCCAGTATCCATTGTTGGGGGTCGGTGTGATCTGTCCCTTCCTGTTGATGGACTCTCTGGCCACTCCTACATCCCACCCAGTCTTCCCTCCAACCTGAACCTCATAGTAAAACCTTCCTGAGCAGAAGCCTTGTTTTCCTATGACAGCGACACATGGAGAGAATCTCTCTTTGTTGTTTCGGAGATTCTTCCGTATGACTCCATGATACGCTTGTTTTCCATCCTTAGACATGATGAGCTGGGGATGTGCTGTATCAGGGTCCAGAGTTACATTCACTGCATATTGCTGAATCCACTTCATCTCAACATGATCACACAGCTTCTTCCTCTCCTGACTGAGTGTCTTCTCCAGTGTCTTCTCCAGCTGAGCCACAGCTGTCCTCACAGTCCCCACATATAAAGACTGATGGACATTGATCTTTATCCAGTCCTTGGTGGGTGGAGGGATGTTGATGGAGGTGACGTTCTGGAGGTGGTCTTCAGAGTGGGAGGGCTGCTTCAGCTCAGAGCTTCTCTTCTCCAACTGAGTGATTTCATTTTTCAGATCTTTGATGAATCCTTCAGCCTGTTTCTCTGTTGCTTTCTGCTTCTCTTCAATCACACCAATGAGCTCAGCCTGGCTTCTCTCAATACAGCTGATCAGAGATGTGAAGACCTGCACACTGCCTGCTATCACTGTGTCTGCATCTTTCCTGCTGAGCTCTACTGAGCGTCTGACCTCCTGAACCTTCACTCGTCTCTCCTGGATCATCGTCTGGATTTCAGCCTCTGTCTTTGCTTCGTATTCTTCTTTCAACTTGTGGCTCCTGAACTGATCGGCCATCTCTGAGAAGACTTTATTAACAGAGACTTCTGGCCTCTTCTCAAAGATCTTTGCACACAGTGGACACCTGCACACATGGCCGGTGTCCCAGTAACGTGAGATGCAGGCGTTGCAGTAGTTGTGTCCACACGGGGTGGTGATTGGATCAGTGAACACGTCCATACAGACGGAACACAGGAAGTGCTCTTCAGACAGGAAACCGCCTGCGGACGCCATTTCTACGCCGCCGCCGAGAATCAAAGCGTCCAATCAGAATAACTCCCTTCGTAAGAGAGAGAGAGAGCGCGACCCGGTGATCACTGTCGACAGACACTCTTTCCGGAGAATATGTGTTCAATGATGACGCGACAACTCCGACGTTAATCGGCGAAGATGTTGTCAAGGTTGGAGGATTCTTCTGGCAGGTGGTGAAGAGTCCGGTAGGAGGCGATGTTGCGTCGGTACACAGGTGGTGAATGCTGTTATCTCAGTGTGGGCTCTACTTTTAAACCAGGCGCTGTGACATCACAGTGGTCACACTCCCGTGTCAGCCGTGCCCAAATAAGGAGTTCCTTCCGTGATGTCACGCTGGCCTCCCAAGCAGTGCAATGATTGGTAAACCGTAGGTTGCCATAGCAACCCAAAACCAACAAACTGATTTCCTAGGGAACTCTATATGACATGGAAACTCCATATTTGGGCATTCAGGGAACACACATAGACACAGACACAGATATGTCCATATATGGGTATAAATGGTCTGCCATCCAGACGGGTTGGGACCAGTGACGGGTTGGGACCAGCGACGGGTTGGGACCAGGACCAGCGACGGGTTGGGACCAGCGACTTGACTCCTGTGCCTCCAGAACCTGTTAACCCATTTTGGACTGAGGTCGATAAAAAAAGGCTGCTCAACCTTTTTCATGTCAAGGACCCCCAGAATTAACTCTATTGGGCCACGGACCCCCATCTCAAAATAAGCAGTTCCAGGGACTGAGAGTGTACAAATGGAACCAAAGTGGTTCCATTTGTACACTCTCAGAGTTAAATTAACTTTGATTTTACAATTTCCATTGGGGTCCCAGAGATATAGAAATGGGGGACCGTAAGCCTAATTCAGGTCAAACTGTGGGTCCTTGAAATGAAAATGGTTCAAAATCACTGCTAGAATCATAAGAATCTTCCCTTAAGGGTCCTCCTTGGCATATATTTTCTAATGGGGGGTCCACGGGGTAATGAGCGTCAATTTGGGGGTCCTTGACATGAAACCATGTCCTTGACATGGAACCACTGCCATGCAGCATGCTACAATAAAGAGGAGAGAACAATAATCAATTGTAAACACCTGCCGATAACCTTGCCAATGCTCCCATGAGTCACTACACATGAGTTCTCAAAGTGGGCTAAACGCTCCCTCAGGGGTTCCATGAGGGGGTTCGAAATGGACCTTTATACAGGTCTGTAACTCTGAGAGCGTAGAAATTGAACCAAATGGACCATTACTGCCCATTTGGTTCCATTTGTACGCTCTCAGAGTCACGATGGCCCTTGAAATTAAAAAAGTTTGAGAGCCACTGCACTATATGCCCCGGCCATCTCCATCCACACTCCACAGGAGTCTTATTTGAGCGAGAGTTCACAGAAATGCTAATAAACTGCTTGAGTTTGGGAAAAGTGAAGTTGTCTCACTATACCTGCATATAGGCCAATGCCCCGTGGGCCATTTGAGATCTAATGGTCAACCCACTGAGGAGAGAAGTGGCTTTCCACCCTTGGCTTTCCACCTCTTAATGAGTGAGTGTTCACAAAATTGCTTCATTTTGATTCGACTTGCAGTAATGTCCTTAAAAGAGTCTAGTGATTTTTAATTATTTTTAATTTGATTGTTAATTTAGGACTAAGATTAACTTTGTTGATCCCCTAGGGGGAAATATTATTAATGTGGGTAATAAACTTTAATGTTCATCATCAGTTGTCATCCACAACGTTTTTATTCATTTTTAATAATCTATTTAACGTGCGCACGCACGCACGCGGCACGCACGCATGCACGCACGCACGCACGCACGCACGCACGCACGCACGCACGCACGCACGCACGTGTCCTCAGGTAACATTGTGCTAGTTGAGTTTAAACCATTGTGTATTATATTACCTTCATTATAGGGTGTGCAAAGCTGCCTGGGGTTCACAAGCTGCCGAAACAAATTGGAGGTCTGTACCATGTTTTTCAACATGTTTTCTTCATATTCTGCAGCCTGGACAAGCCTCTGATAATAGCTGACGATACTGATGATGATAACTTGTGACTTCTGCTATTTTATCGATTTGGCAAAAACACATGTCACTCTCATGAGCCGGGACACAGCTAGGGGTCTTCAACGGGGGGTCCTCACAGTTAAACTGAGAGGACCAAAGAAGACAACCCGCAACAACACACCAAATTAGAAGAGTAAATTATTGTAGGTGCAAGGCTCAAAGATACGAAATTGAAAGAAGAAACTGCCTCAAGCACTCAATGAATGTCCTTATGTTGGATTACCTCTGACGAGTCAACGGACGCGTTTCGGCCAGGTGGGCCTTCCTCAGCGTTTTCAAGGTCCTCAGAGTTAATACATGGCGGCTGCCAAATCTGTGTGGGTTTTTTTAGCGGTGCAGCCGCTCCTATGAACAGCTTTGTCTGTCTGTCTGTCTGTCTGTCTGTCTGTCTGTTTGAGCACGGAATGTACTCATACGATTGGACATCATGTTGTTGACATCATCATTGTGATGAAAGGCATCTACTGTATACTGTAGAGTGTGGAACCCTAGCATCTCTATCCAGGAGAACTTTAGCCAAAAATAGCAGATCTACAAGCTCACAACGCCCCGTGCTGTGCGGCATTGTGTACTTGTAGATCTGCTATTTCCGGCAAAGAGAGGGGAAAACCCCAGGCTAAGTACAGAGTGAAAGGTCAAGTTTACAAAGTATTGAGTCGGTATAAGTGGTTAAATGTCTTAAAAGACACGTTAACGTGACTACAGCATACACGGATGATAGTGCTGGCAAACAAGGCTACTGTATCTATGAAAAGGTTTAATCTGTGACACAATGTTATACAATGTAGTGGGGGGTCCCATGCTTCATCTCCCTCTCAGCTATAGGGGGTCCTTGTACTGAAGTACATTGAAGACCATGCTTTAAAGTGAGTGAATGTAGTGAGGGGGTCCCATGCTTCATCTCCCTCTCAGCTATAGGGGGTCCTTGTACTAAAGTACATTGAAGACCATGCTTTAAAGTGAGTGAATGTAGTGAGGGGGTCCCATGCTTCATCTCTCTCTCAGCTATAGGGGGTCCTTGTACTGAAGTACATTGAAGACCATGCTTTAAAGTGAGTGAATGTAGTGAGGGGGTCCCATGCTTCATCTCTCTCTCAGCTATAGGGGGTCCTTGTGTGATGATCGGGGATCATATTATGTTATTGTTGTGAGATATTATGAATAGCCTTCGTATGGGCCTATTTATATAGTTATATTTACTAGAGTTCTCACATTATTATTGGCTACTACACAGTACCAGGTGGGGGGAGTGGTTGCCTGGGTGTGTTTTCCCTAATCCTCCGCAGGTGGACTGATTGATGATCTACACCTAGAGAAGCTGGCCCGTCTGTCAGGGAGTGATCGGCCCTGACTGGCTGTCGGTCTAGAGTGGGCGTGCTCCTGATCATGGCTCTCCCTACTCACCTACTATATCAGTCAGTCTGCTCCTGGAAGGCGGGGGGGAGACAGGCCGGAATCCTCTCTCTCCCAGCCGCCACACTGACTGTGGACTTTTGCCATACTATTTTGATATAGTTTTGTCCCTTCGGAAAGGACTCGTTCCTTTTTAGTTGTAGTGTTCATTTGTGTCTGTTTGTTAGGTTTTCTTTTGAGTTTGATTTTGGCATTCTGTAAAACATTCGTATATTCATTCTTTAATTCATCTTCATGTAAATAAATACTCGCATTCTGAAGCTGGTTTCCTGTCGATCCATTAAATGTTACACTTAATTACCCCTAGACACATTGGGTCGTAACAAATTGGGGGCTCGTCCGAACAAAAACAGTGTTAAGTCAGTTCAATTGGTTTTTGTTGTTTTTTTTTGTTGGTAACTGGTGGTGCAGAGAGGAGAGTTCAGTAAGTAAATCGCGTTGCTTGCATCACTTGAGTAAGAGCTTGGTGGCGGTATAGTATGGACTCTGATTTTCAGAGTGCTGCTGCTGTGGATGTCTTGACTTTTGAACAACTTGAACAGTGTACATACTGGGAGTTGTGGGCAGTTGCTAAACAGTACAACGTGCCTTTGCCTGAGGGTACCAGGAAAAAAGACGCAATTTTCTCGGCTGTGTCACAGCAGCTGTTATCGCGCGGCATTATCACTATGGCATCAGGAGCAGATAAAGTCGGTGTGACCGACGCCTTAGTTGGGGCGGACAAAGGGGAGCCTGGTCTGTCCTCAGCGGCGGGCCTCGGGGGTTCTGGGGAGGCACGGCCCCAGAGCTCGCACCTCGACTCGCAAGTAGAGGGGGGGAGTCCTCAGGACATAAGGGGGGCCATACGCCTTCGCGAAATGGATCTTGAAATCAAATTGACTGAGCTGCGTACCGAGCAATGCAAATTGGCCCAGCAGGAACGGGAGCTCGAGATAATTCGCTTAGGCCGGGCCTACCCTGACCTGTCGTCGTCGTCAGCGGCGGCGGCTGCCCCCCCACAACTTGGTGACATGGCACCAAGAGGTTCGTCTGGTCACGGTTCCAGAGAGTCGACATTCGACGTAAGCAAGCAGATCGCTCTGGTGCCTAGTTTCAAAGAAGGTGAGATTGATTCATTTTTCTGTGCTTTTGAGCGGATGGCTAAAACGGTTAAGTGGCCAAAAGAAATGTGGGCCCTGTTGGTTCAAAGCAAATTGGTTGGAAAAGCCCAAGACATCTGCGCCAACCTCTCTGTGCAGGAGAGCTTGGAGTATGATATCGTTAAAGCAGCTATACTTAGCGGATTTGAGCTCATACCTGAAGCATACAGGCAACATTTTAGATCCGCTGATAAAGCTCTTACTCAATCATATGTCGAATGTGCACGTGAGAAAGTGACACTCTTCAAAAAATGGTGCAAAGCAAGCAATGTGACTACTTTCGAGCAGTTGGGTGAAATGATTTTACTTGAGGAATTCAAGTGTTGCCTACCAGAGAGCATTGTGATTTATCTAAACGAACGTAAAGTCAACTCTATTGCAGAAGCGTCCGTTTGTGCAGATGAGTTTGAGTTGACACACCGTTCAGTTGTCTCTCCGGGCCGTGATTTTGGCCCTGGTGCGGGGAGAGCAGCT
Organism: Electrona antarctica; assembly: GCF_951216825.1. Lineage (NCBI taxonomy): Eukaryota > Metazoa > Chordata > Actinopteri > Myctophiformes > Myctophidae > Electrona > Electrona antarctica. The sequence continues at coordinate 17,275,979 of NC_136803.1, read as the reverse complement.
AAGGCTAGGCAGTGTGACAAGCAAGTGTCGGCAAAAAGTGTTTCACATTATTCTGGTAATGACAAGGGATCTGGGGGGGCACGGGAATGTTATTATTGCCACGAAAAAGGGCATTTGATTGCTTCTTGCCCTACGCTCGTACGTAAAAATAATCAGAGCTCTGGGGAGCCTGCTTAAAGCTCATTTTGATTCGGCGGTGTAGCTGCTCTTGTTTTTGACACGGCTCGTTTGCTAGCGACGTGCCTTGTGCGGCTGCATGGGAGGCTACACTGATGTGCATTTGCTTATTTTTTCGTTAGTAATGTTTTGTAAGTTCTCGTGAAATTGGATCCATTTTGTTTTTTTTGTTTCGATAGGCCTATATCCTTTTCTGGTTGGCTCCTGTCAACTGTGCCGTTGGAGGGGCGACGCACTTGACAGGGGAGAGATTGCATTTGTTTGTTGTTGTTTTTTTTCTCCTCCCTTTTTCAGTGGTTGTGTTCAACCAACTCGTTAAAACATCCTTTCTTTTGCGCTCCGGAAGGATTGGGCTATAAAGTAGTGTTTCAGAGGTTCTGTAGTTTATTCATTGTGTGGAATGCTGGCCTGTTAGTATTTTGAAACAGTAGTTCTAACGTGAGACAGGTTATTTATTTGATAACCTTACGGACCGATCTGAACAGGTTTCGTTCGTTGTAAAATTAATTCTAAAATGAGAAGGGTTATGTGTTAGCCTGACGTACTAAGGTGGGTTGGTTTTATATGTGGTGAAATTAATTCTAAAATGAGAAGGGTTATGTGTTAGCCTGACGTACTAAGGTGGGTTGGTTTTATATGTCGACTTTGTCCTTAAGTTGGCCAAGCATTTACGTGTCCACACATGAATAAATGAGGTAAAATGGGTTCTACATTGTCTCTATGTAATTGATTTTAAGGTGCTCAGGTTTTTTTTTCAATGTGATTTTTGTGGCATTTTTCAAGCGCTATATAAGCTATTTTTATTGGTCATTGCGTATTCTTCTTATCTGTAATGTTGTAGATTCCTCTACAGGTTTCTTTTAAATTATATTTGCAGCTGGGGTTGCGTGCCCATAACTATAGGTATTGGCGGAAAGAAAACAAAAATGTGTTTTTTGTGGTTTGAAATTAATCATAGGTCATACATGAGAAGGGAGTTCTGGCTAGTCCTTATATTTCTGACGTACTAAGCGGGCCGCTGATGTTTTTTCTACTTTTGCCACTGTTGCTTTTCACTTGCCTTAGGGCTGTGTGTGTTTTGTTTTTTTTTGTGGAAATTCTGAGCATATTAAATGAGATGGTGTTAGGAAAGTTCTGTATGTCCCATAACCTTCCTCTGGTTTGGGGGGTGTGATGATCGGGGATCATATTATGTTATTGTTGTGAGATATTATGAATAGCCTTCGTATGGGCCTATTTATATAGTTATATTTACTAGAGTTCTCACATTATTATTGGCTACTACACAGTACCAGGTGGGGGGAGTGGTTGCCTGGGTGTGTTTTCCCTAATCCTCCGCAGGTGGACTGATTGATGATCTACACCTAGAGAAGCTGGCCCGTCTGTCAGGGAGTGATCGGCCCTGACTGGCTGTCGGTCTAGAGTGGGCGTGCTCCTGATCATGGCTCTCCCTACTCACCTACTATATCAGTCAGTCTGCTCCTGGAAGGCGGGGGGGAGACAGGCCGGAATCCTCTCTCTCCCAGCCGCCACACTGACTGTGGACTTTTGCCATACTATTTTGATATAGTTTTGTCCCTTCGGAAAGGACTCGTTCCTTTTTAGTTGTAGTGTTCATTTGTGTCTGTTTGTTAGGTTTTCTTTTGAGTTTGATTTTGGCATTCTGTAAAACATTCGTATATTCATTCTTTAATTCATCTTCATGTAAATAAATACTCGCATTCTGAAGCTGGTTTCCTGTCGATCCATTAAATGTTACACTTAATTACCCCTAGACACATTGGGTCGTAACACCTTGTACTAAAGTACATTGAAGACCATGCTTTAAAGTGAGTGAATGTAGTGAGGGGGTCCCATGCTTCATCTCTCTCTCAGCTATAGGAGGTCCTTGTACTGAAGTACATTGAAGACCATGCTTTAAAGTGAGTGAATGTAGTGAGGGGGTCCCATGCTTCATCTCCCTCTCAGCTATAGGGGGTCCTTGTACTGAAGTACATTGAAGACCATGCTTTAAAGTGAGTGAATGTAGTGAGGGGGTCCCATGCTTCATCTCCCTCTCAGCTATAGGGGGTCCTTGTACTAAAGTACATTGAAGACCATGCTTTAAAGTGAGTGAATGTAGTGAGGGGGTCCCATGCTTCATCTCTCTCTCAGCTATAGGGGGTCCTTGTACTAAAGTACATTGAAGACCATGCTTTAAAGTGAGTGAATGTAGTGAGGGGGTCCCATGCTTCATCTCTCTCTCAGCTATAGGGGGTCCTTGTACTGAAGTACATTGAAGACCATGCTTTAAAGTGAGTGAATGTAGTGAGGGGGTCCCATGCTTCATCTCTCTCTCAGCTATAGGGGGTCCTTGTACTAAAGTACATTGAAGACCATGCTTTAAAGTGAGTGAATGTAGTGAGGGGGTCCCATGCTTCATCTCTCTCTCAGCTATAGGAGGTCCTTGTACTGAAGTACATTGAAGACCATGCTTTAAAGTGAGTGAATGTAGTGAGGGGGTCCCATGCTTCATCTCCCTCTCAGCTATAGGGGGTCCTTGTACTGAAGTACATTGAAGACCATGCTTTAAAGTGAGTGAATGTAGTGAGGGGGTCCCATGCTTCATCTCCCTCTCAGCTATAGGGGGTCCTTGTACTAAAGTACATTGAAGACCATGCTTTAAAGTGAGTGAATGTAGTGAGGGGGTCCCATGCTTCATCTCTCTCTCAGCTATAGGGGGTCCTTGTACTGAAGTACATTGAAGACCATGCTTTAAAGTGAGTGAATGTAGTGAGGGGGTCCCATGCTTCATCTCTCTCTCAGCTATAGGGGGTCCTTGTACTAAAGTACATTGAAGACCATGCTTTAAAGTGAGTGAATGTAGTGAGGGGGTCCCATGCTTCATCTCTCTCTCAGCTATAGGAGGTCCTTGTACTGAAGTACATTGAAGACCATGCTTTAAAGTGAGTGAATGTAGTGAGGGGGTCCCATGCTTCATCTCCCTCTCAGCTATAGGGGGTCCTTGTACTGAAGTACATTGAAGACCATGCTTTAAAGTGAGTGAATGTAGTGAGGGGGTCCCATGCTTCATCTCCCTCTCAGCTATAGGAGGTCCTTGTACTGAAGTACATTGAAGACCATGCTTTAAAGTGAGTGAATGTAGTGAGGGGGTCCCATGCTTCATCTCCCTCTCAGCTATAGGGGGTCCTTGTACTGAAGTACATTGAAGACCATGCTTTAAAGTGAGTGATGCCCATGGGCATGACACCAGAAGGAGCTCATCTGACCTCGTTCCCCCAAAATTTGGCCCAAACATGGGGGAATCGCCTGCCCCCCGTCCCACCCCTCCTTTCTCTGTAAATATACCTTTTGATGCAACATAATACTCTACCAATATGTAGTTCTATTGTATTATGTAGCCTATACTGATTAATGACTATATAGAAAAGGTCCACACGCTGCAGCTTTTTATGCTATAACCTTTTATAAACTGCAATGCATGATGAGTCTACTGTTAAAGTATTCAATCAATTAAACACACCCACACAGATATACAGCCTATTTTATTTGTGTTTGACTCAGATGGCAACATTGCACTGTCTCTCTCTCTGTCTCATGGTTCTGGCTGCCATGCAGCGTTGCTTGGCGCCACACAGTATTCTAACCAATTAAAACCACTATAAGCTTTGTTGACCGCGGGGTCCCCCAGGGTCTGTGCTTATGACCCCCTCCTTAATTCCCCCTCTAAAATGAATCTCTTCTTCGCTGAATGTTATGCCATTGTGACATGCCCAGAATAGGGACAATATTATGGGTTCATGTGGTTAATGGGCACCAGGCTCAAACCTACAGTACCACTGGATCTCAATCACAGGGTTCTTAAAAACCCCACTGACTAGTGCAGAAAAGAAAATGGTTAAATTGGCTTCATGGGGACCTGCAGGTGAGGAACCAAGTCCACTGTGACAGAAGGGCATCTATTTATTCGAGGAGGCCAAACTGATGGGTAAAAAACTAAAATCTCTCTCTATTACAACAGACCACTTTTCTCATTTCCAAACAGAATCAGATATCGTGGCATCAGGTTTACAGTGCTTTTTATCGTGAGAAGAGAAGAGAGAGGGTAGAGGTATAAGAGCGAGAGAGGAGGGGAGAAAAGAAAAACAGGATAGAACAACATAACAAAAGCAAACATTTTGGAGACCTCTCCAATCAACAACAGCAGCCACTCTTATCGCCGAATCAGAAATTGTGTGGCATCACTAAATCCTCGACTCCTTCGCTTAATCCATTCAGGACGGGAACCCCTTTTGGTGTTATAGGTTATGTTATACTTTAGCTATTGCAAAATAGCAGATCTACAAGCTCATAGCGCGTCACCAAGTGCCGCGCTATGAGCTTGTAGAACCACTGATATAGCTTGAGAACCACTGATATAGAAACATAGGTTTTTCTGAAAACTGTCATGATTTAAAAGAAGACATTTATAGAATCAGTTCTCACATCTAAATGGGTTAAAAAAGGACAAATCCCCTCAGCCGGAAAAAAAAAACTAATCCGCATCTGCCGGTGCGTGCGAGCGTGCGTGCGTGCGTGCGTGCGTGCGCGCGTGCGCGAGACCGAGACAGGGCCACCGTGACGGATGGCTCGTAAGCAACCCACTGCGTTTCATCAAGGCCCGCTCTCTTCCCTTGTCAGGGCTAGAGACGGAGGACTATTCTAGCACCAAGCAGCTCCTCACCTTAGGGACGTATAACGGTGTTCAATAATTCAGCGGCTGTAGCTGTAGTCATGTGGCTGGGGGGACCGCTCATCACTGACTGATGACCTTCCCTGGTGGGTCTATACTCTGCATGGACTGGAGACGTTCAGCACAGGGAGGCTCCCAGTGGTGGAGGTTTTTGAGCGATCCGTCTGTCTGTCTGTCTCTGTCTAGAGTACCAACAGGTGAGAACGTGGCGCTGTTGAGCTTCACATTGTGCACAGGTGCATGATGGGAAGCTGAGTTTTTGAGGGGCACTAGCACCTCCTATACAGCTTTTGTGCCCATGTCTCATATTTGCCATTGGCAATGAAAGGAGAAATAAGGTCATATATGTATGTGCCTCAAATATGACGTACATTTAATAATAATAATAATAATGAATTACATTTTTTATAGCGCTTTTCCAAGTGCTCAAAGCGCTTTACAATGGTTCATTCAATCATACATTGGGAGGTGAAGCGGCGAACAGTCGACGCCAGCGTCCTCACTTCCCACATTCACACACCAATGGTGGCGAGCTCACACCGACCAACTCATTGGAGGCAATGTAGGGTTCAGTGTCTTGCCCAAGGACACTTCGACATGTGGACAGGAGGAGCCGGGATTCGAACCGCCGACCCAGGGATCATTGGACGACCTGCTCTACCTCCTGAGCCACAGCCGCCCACAATTTGTGGCAACACAAACATTAAATGCCATTGACATGACAATGAAGACGACATGAAGACGAGGAAATCGGCTAACCAATCACATAAATGCAGTTGTTCATGAGATGATGTATGATGATGTATATAGATAAGAGCGCCCCTCACTTCACATGGGTGTGATTTTGGGTCTTTTTCAGAACGAGTGTCTGTCAGATCTGTACAGGAGTTCAGTACAGTATAACAATTTCAGTATAGTTCCACCGCTCACTTCACACAGGTGTGATTTTTTTTTACTAAAGTAGAAGTATCAATACTGCAATGTAGTAGAACTAGAATTCAAAATGTACAAAAAGTACAAAAGTATCGGTGTCAAAATGTCAGTGATTTCGTTATTCAAATATCACTTTTTGTTTTTGTTTTGATGTGATAATCCTCCCTACTATAGAGTGTGCTGACCATATAAGGAGTTCCTCTCTGTCCCCAGTGAACCCCTGGGGTCAAAAAACCTTAGGTTTTGTTTTTGGCTAGGTGGCCCCATAGATATATATAAACTCTAGATAGCTCACCCACGCTGTTGGCCAATGGAGAGCGACGTCGTTACGTGGCGGCCATCTTACCTCGGGACACATAACATTGTGTCTATGGGGCATGTACTCTTAAATGACCATAACTTGCTCAAACCGGGGTTTTTTCCAAATCACCCAAATCACTGAATGCTCCTTTAAAGTACCTAAAGTAGAAATTATACTCATTATGCAGAATGTCTCGTTTCAAGTTTTAAAATGTCTACAAATATGGTGGTCACTGTAGGCCTATGTTTTGTCTTAAGAATTTAAATCTACAAAGTAATGTAACTAAAGTTTTCAAATAAATGTAGTGGAGTAAAAGTACATTATTTGCCTCTGAGATGTAGTGGAGTGGAAGTTCAAGTACCGGAAATCGGAAATACTCAAGAAAAGTACCAAATACCTCAAAATTGTACTTAAGTACAGTACTTAAGTAAATGTACTTAGTTACTACGTTCAGGATAGGGAGTCTCCAGGCTGCATGTGGCTGGAAAATGTCAATATTTTCCAGAAACTGTCCCTGTTATTATGTTTTTTTGCCAGCCAGCTTGATTTTTAGAACACAATGGGAGCTCCAAATAATGGTTGGTTGCCTGCCAAAGAGGTGGCAGTCATGATAGACAACCTACACGGCCACTGCCAAAACTCTCACCAGCGTTTGGCGGGTGAGTTTTGTCTTAATTCCCCCGCGCGGGGTGCAGGGGGAACAATACAAACTTTGTATTTGCTTGATTGAGTCATAGCAGTGGCTCTTCTGCTTGAGAGGCACCTGCAAGTATACATGTTTTACTTAAACGCATCAATACCGCAACGTAGAAATGCTCTGTTACAAGTAATAGTCCCGTATTCAAAATGCACTTGAGGAAAACGTACAAAGGTACGTTTTCCTCATCAAAATATACTTTTTTTATTATTTTTCCAATACACATTTACTGCATTATAAATCAATATCTAACTCCCGTTCCCTGCCGGTGTTTACACTAACCTTTGAAGAATCACCAACCAATGTAGCTTTGTGTGTCCCTTTGTCTGTCTGTCTGTCTGTCTGTCTGTTTAGAGTACCAACAGGTGAGAAAGTGGCGCTGTTACGTGTTGTGTAGCTTCACACTGTTCGGCGATGCGAAACATAAATAATAAGCTTCCCAGAAGTCTTAGGAATCGAGCGTCAGTGTTTTTTTTTTCCATTCACGTGATCCAAACGTGTGACATGTCACGGATGTCCGACAGAAACCCTGTATGTCTTAAAAGTTATCAAAGAACGGCGAATTAAACATATAAAACAAAAGGCGGGTTTAGCGTGTTCCACAGGGAAAGACTATGGGAAAAAAGACTGGTTTAGTGTGTTCCACAGGGAAAGACTATGGGAAAATAGACTGGTTTAGTGTGTTCCACAGGGAAAGACTATGGGAAAATAGACTGGTTTAGTGTGTTCCACAGGGAAAGACTAGGGGAAAATAGACTGGTTTAGTGTGTTCCACAGGGAAAGACTATGGGAAAATAGACTGGTTTAGTGTGTTCCACAGGGAAAGACTATGGGAAAATAGACTGGTTTAGTGTGTTCCACAGGGAAAGACTATGGGAAAATAGACTGGTTTAGTGTGTTCCACAGGGAAAGACTATGGGAAAATATGCTGGTTTAGTGTGTTCCACAACGAAAGACTATGGGAAAATATGCTGGTTTAGTGTGTTCCACAGGGAAAGACTATGGGAAAATAGACTGGTTTAGTGTGTTCCACAGGGAAAGACTATGGGAAAATAGACTGGTTTAGCGTGTTCCACAGGGAAAGACTATGGGAAAATAGACTGGTTTAGTGTGTTCCACATGGAAAGACTATGGGAAAATAGACTGGTTTAGTGTGTTCCACAGGGAAAGACTATGGGAAAATAGACTGGTTTAGCGTGTTCCACAGGGAAAGACTAGGGGAAAATAGACTGGTTTAGCGTGTTCCACAGGGAAAGACTATGGGAAAATAGACTGGTTTAGTGTGTTCCACAGGGAAAGACTATGGGAAAATAGACTGGTTTAGCGTGTTCCACAGGGAAAGACTAGGGGAAAATAGACTGGTTTAGTGTGTTCCACAGGGAAAGACTATAGGAAAATAGACTGGTTTAGTGTGTTCCACAGGGAAAGACTATGGGAAAATAGACTGGTTTAGTGTGTTCCACAGGGAAAGACTATGGGAAAATAGACTGGTTTAGTGTGTTTCACAGGGAAAGACTATGGGCAATAGACTGGTTTAGTGTGTTCCACAGGGAAAGACTATGGGAAAATAGACTGGTTTAGTGTGTTCCACAGGGAAAGACTATGGGGAAATAGACTTGGTTTAGTGTGTTCCACAGGGAAAGACTATGGGAAAATAGACTGGTTTAGTGTGTTCCACAGGGAAAGACTATGGGAAAATAGACTGGTTTAGTGTGTTCCACAGGGAAAGACTATGGGAAAAAAGACTGGTTTAGTGTGTTCCACAGGGAAAGACTATGGGAAAATAGACTGGTTTAGTGTGTTCCGCAGGGAAAGACTATGGGAAAAAAGACTGGTTTAGTGTGTTCCACAGGGAAAGACTATGGGAAAATAGACTGGTTTAGTGTGTTCCACAGGGAAAGACTATGGGAAAATAGACTGGTTTAGTGTGTTCCACAGGGAAAGACTATGGGAAAAAAGACTGGTTTAGTGTGTTCCACAGGGAAAGACTATGGGAAAATAGACTGGTTTAGTGTGTTCCGCAGGGAAAGACTATGGGAAAAAAGACTGGTTTAGTGTGTTCCACAGGGAAAGACTATGGGAAAATAGACTGGTTTAGTGTGTTCCACAGGGAAAGACTATGGGAAAATAGACTGGTTTAGTGTGTTCCACAGGGAAAGACTATGGGAAAAAAGACTGGTTTAGTGTGTTCCACAGGGAAAGACTATGGGAAAATAGACTGGTTTAGTGTGTTCCACAGGGAAAGACTATGGGAAAAAAGACTGGTTTAGTGTGTTCCACAGGGAAAGACTATGGGAAAATAGACTGGTTTAGTGTGTTCCGCAGGGAAAGACTATGGGAAAAAAGACTGGTTTAGTGTGTTCCACAGGGAAAGACTATGGGAAAATAGACTGGTTTAGTGTGTTCCACAGGGAAAGACTATGGGAAAAAAGACCGGTTTAGTGTGTTCCACAGGGAAAGACTATGGGAAAATAGACTGGTTTAGTGTGTTCCACAGGGAAAGACTATGGGAAAAAAGACCGGTTTAGTGTGTTCCACAGGGAAAGACTATGGGAAAATAGACTGGTTTAGTGTGTTCCACAGGGAAAGACTATGGGAAAATAGACTGGTTTAGTGTGTTCCACAGGGAAAGACTATGGGAAAATAGACTTGGTTTAGTGTGTTCCACAACGAAAGACTATGGGAAAATAGACTGGTTTAGTGTGTTCCACAGGGAAAGACTATGGGAAAATAGACTGGTTTAGTGTGTTCCACAGGGAAAGACTATGGGAAAATAGACTGGTTTAGTGTGTTCCACAGGGAAAGACTATGGGAAAATAGACTGGTTTAGTGTGTTCCACAGGGAAAGACTATGGGAAAATAGACTGGTTTAGTGTGTTCCACAGGGAAAGACTAGGGGAAAATAGACTGGTTTAGTGTGTTCCACAGGGAAAGACTGAAAATAGACTGGTTTAGTGTGTTCCACAGGGAAAGACTATGGGAAAATAGACTGGTTTAGTGTGTTCCACAGGGAAAGACTATGGGCAAATAGACTGGTTTAGTGTGTTCCACAGGGAAAGACTATGGGAAAATAGACTGGTTTAGTGTGTTCCACAGGGAAAGACTATGGGAAAATAGACTGGTTTAGTGTGTTCCACAGGGAAAGACTATGGGAAAATAGACTGGTTTAGCGTGTTCCACAGGGAAAGACTATGGGAAAATAGACTGGTTTAGTGTGTTCCACAGGGAAAGACTATGGGAAAATAGACTGGTTTAGCGTGTTCCACAGGGAAAGACTAGGGGAAAATAGACTGGTTTAGTGTGTTCCACAGGGAAAGACTATGGGAAAATAGACTGGTTTAGTGTGTTCCACAGGGAAAGACTATGGGAAAATAGACTGGTTTAGTGTGTTCCACAGGGAAAGACTATGGGAAAAAAGACTGGTTTAGTGTGTTCCACAGGGAAAGACTATGGGAAAATAGACTGGTTTAGTGTGTTCCGCAGGGAAAGACTATGGGAAAAAAGACTGGTTTAGTGTGTTCCACAGGGAAAGACTATGGGAAAATAGACTGGTTTAGTGTGTTCCACAGGGAAAGACTATGGGAAAATAGACTGGTTTAGTGTGTTCCACAGGGAAAGACTATGGGAAAAAAGACTGGTTTAGTGTGTTCCACAGGGAAAGACTATGGGAAAATAGACTGGTTTAGTGTGTTCCACAGGGAAAGACTATGGGAAAAAAGACTGGTTTAGTGTGTTCCACAGGGAAAGACTATGGGAAAATAGACTGGTTTAGTGTGTTCCGCAGGGAAAGACTATGGGAAAAAAGACTGGTTTAGTGTGTTCCACAGGGAAAGACTATGGGAAAATAGACTGGTTTAGTGTGTTCCACAGGGAAAGACTATGGGAAAAAAGACCGGTTTAGTGTGTTCCACAGGGAAAGACTATGGGAAAATAGACTGGTTTAGTGTGTTCCACAGGGAAAGACTATGGGAAAAAAGACCGGTTTAGTGTGTTCCACAGGGAAAGACTATGGGAAAATAGACTGGTTTAGTGTGTTCCACAGGGAAAGACTATGGGAAAATAGACTGGTTTAGTGTGTTCCACAGGGAAAGACTATGGGAAAATAGACTTGGTTTAGTGTGTTCCACAACGAAAGACTATGGGAAAATAGACTGGTTTAGTGTGTTCCACAGGGAAAGACTATGGGAAAATAGACTGGTTTAGTGTGTTCCACAGGGAAAGACTATGGGAAAATAGACTGGTTTAGTGTGTTCCACAGGGAAAGACTATGGGAAAATAGACTGGTTTAGTGTGTTCCACAGGGAAAGACTATGGGAAAATAGACTGGTTTAGTGTGTTCCACAGGGAAAGACTAGGGGAAAATAGACTGGTTTAGTGTGTTCCACAGGGAAAGACTGAAAATAGACTGGTTTAGTGTGTTCCACAGGGAAAGACTATGGGAAAATAGACTGGTTTAGTGTGTTCCACAGGGAAAGACTATGGGCAAATAGACTGGTTTAGTGTGTTCCACAGGGAAAGACTATGGGAAAATAGACTGGTTTAGTGTGTTCCACAGGGAAAGACTATGGGAAAATAGACTGGTTTAGTGTGTTCCACAGGGAAAGACTATGGGAAAATAGACTGGTTTAGCGTGTTCCACAGGGAAAGACTATGGGAAAATAGACTGGTTTAGTGTGTTCCACAGGGAAAGACTATGGGAAAATAGACTGGTTTAGCGTGTTCCACAGGGAAAGACTAGGGGAAAATAGACTGGTTTAGTGTGTTCCACAGGGAAAGACTATGGGAAAATAGACTGGTTTAGTGTGTTCCACAGGGAAAGACTATGGGAAAATAGACTGGTTTAGTGTGTTCCACAGGGAAAGACTATGGGAAAATAGACTGGTTTAGTGTGTTCCACAGGGAAAGACTATGGGAAAATAGACTGGTTTAGCGTGTTCCACAGGGAAAGACTATGGGAAAATAGACTGGTTTAGCGTGTTCCACAGGGAAAGACTAGGGGAAAATAGACTGGTTTAGCGTGTTCCACAGGGAAAGACTATGGGAAAATAGACTGGTTTAGCGTGTTCCACAGGGAAAGACTATGGGAAAATAGACTGGTTTAGTGTGTTCCACAGGGAAAGACTATGGGAAAAAAGACTGGTTTAGTGTGTTCCACAGGGAAAGACTATGGGAAAATAGACTGGTTTAGTGTGTTCCACAGGGAAAGACTATGGGAAAATAGACTGGTTTAGTGTGTTCCACAGGGAAAGACTATGGGAAAATAGACTGGTTTAGCGTGTTCCACAGGGAAAGACTATGGGAAAATAGACTGGTTTAGTGTGTTCCACAGGGAAAGACTATGGGAAAATAGACTGGTTTAGTGTGTTCTACAGGGAAAGACTATGGGAAAAAAGACGCAGTCACAACCTGTTAAATTACCAAAAGTAATTCATTGTGAAGAACGTCTCATTTCGCAAGTGTGTATACACATCTTTTGAAAATAGCCAATCTACAGTACATACAAGCTTGGGACGCATTGTGACCTGCTATTTTCAAAGGGCCAAACTATAAACAGCTGATATATAAAGTAAGTTCATGTAGTGGAGTAAAAGTACAATATTTTCCTCTGAGTGGAGTAGAAGTCAAAGTATTGAAAACTGGAAATTCTTTAGAAAGTTTACTTAACCCATTTAGGCCAGACGTCGAAATAAAAAAAACGTTCGCTCTGAAAGAATATATATTCAAAGATTTGTGCCGCATTTTCACGATTTTTCAAAAATAGCAGACCTACAAGTTCATAGCGCGCCACTCGGTGGCGCGCTATGAGCTTGTAGATCTGCTATTTTTCAATAGCTAAAGTATAACATAATGCTTGAAACACCAAAAGGGGTTCCCGCCCAAAATGGGTTAAGTACAGTATACTTGAGTACATTTATGTACTTAGTTACTTTACACCACTGGGCACCTGTCATGTCAATAAATGCTTGAGATAGCTTGAAATACATAATGTTCTGGTTCGGTACTTTCAAGTGATTCAAGGCCATTATATACCTTTTTCTCCCACAGAAAAACGGAAGCAATGCTGCTAAGATTTCATGCATCCGAACAAGTCATCACAAAAAACAAGTTGGCATAAATCATGCCAGGTTAGAAGGTTTTCAAGGTCATTCATGGAATAAAAATAGTAGCCGAGTGGGCAGAGAGGACACCTTGGGAACAGAAGGTCCCCGGTTCGCTTCCCAGCCCCAGTCTACGTGTTATAGTCAAGCCCCCAGTAAGGCTATCCAACGTTGAAGCTGCCACTATATCTACTGGCAAAATGTGGAATTGCAGCCCTTTCATGGAGGTGGACACACGTTCATGACGTCACGTGCGTAAGCCCGGACCTCAAATTTGAGGTCCGGGGCTAGGCTAGGCTAAACTTCCGCTCGCTCAAGCCATTGAGTTATAATTGTACTTCCGGCAGTCTTCCGGGTGCTTCAAAACGCCACTGAGCAACTTCTATTAAAATGAAACGCTCCGGTTCGGTCTCTATCCTTTTATTACTCTATGGTTAGTGTCCCTGAGCAAGATACTTAAGCGATAACTGCTCACCAAGCGTTGGTGTGCTTATACCATAGATATTACAAGAAATAGATGCCTCATTGGCCGCTGCAGTTCGTTGGAGCCATGTGTGTCGAAGGAGGGGCGGAACAATTTACACTGGGTTTGGAAGTGCACCGGAAGTGTGGAAGGCACGCTATACATCACACTGCCACTCAAGTGACTACTGGCCAATCACAGCGCATCTTTTCCGGGACTTATCAGACCCGAACATGCGCTCTGTGACGCATGCTCATGCTTCCGCTATATGCTTCGCAAGGAATCTCGGGAAAATGTTTCCCCCTCTCGAGAACATACGCCACAGAGCCGGAAGAGATGTGTACCTTTATATGTCTATTGTGCTTAGAGCGTCGCAGTCCCGCCCCCTTTCAGAACGACGAGGGCACCAGAAGAGAATTTCCCATTCCATGTTTTCCCATGGACGTTTCAAAAAGTATTTATAAAAACACCTGTAAGCCTCGGACAAAGAAAACAGCCAAGTTGACAAATCCTGGCAATACACTTTTTTTTTTTTGGGCTGAACAAATAATTAGAAAGAAGAAAAACTCAAAAACAAAGTGTTGTATACCTTACCTTTGTTTTTGGCCCAAAACAAATTGTTTCTTGTCATGATTTGTCAACTCGGCTGTTGGCTTTGTCAAAAAACGAATGGGAAATTCTCTTCCGGTGCCCTCGCAGGGGGGCGGAACTGCGACGCTCGATCTAATAGTGCCTAATTTAGTCATATAGATTGGTTAAATGCAGAGGACACATTGTGTAAATATACAGTGACAACAACACTTTGTGGACCAAATGACTATTATTATTCTGATAATAACCCAAAGGAGTTTGGGACTAGAACGATAAACAGGTCAGAAAGCTAGACGCGGCGCAGATGTTGTCGAGACAAACAAAAAGAGGCAAAGGACGGACCAAGTTGCATTAGTATTGTGCAGGTATAAGCTGGCCCAGGGTGTGTGTGTGTGTGTGTGTGTGTGTGTGTGTGTGTGTGTGTGTGTGTGTGTGTGTGTGTGTGTGTGTGTGTGTGTGTGTGTGTTGCATACAGCATAGGACTCAGCGCTTGGAACTGACTCGGAGGTTAATGTGATACAGTGTACAACACGCCAGATGAGACTGCCATGCCTGCCTGCTCCGAGGGGAAATCTGACATCCTGAAAACAATTGATGCCCTGCACTGCGTTCACCAATCCCCCCTCTCTCTCACTGGTCTCTCCCTCCCTCCCTCTCTCTCTCTCTCTCCAATCTGTCATCAAACTGGAGTCCCTTGTCCCCCCCATACTCCCTCCAGAGGGGGATTTAGAACAGCGGCAGCAGTATAGCCACATCATCACCAATGCCACATTTTGTGTGCCATCCAATTAACAAGGCACAGGAACCAGGCCAAGGGGTGATTGACCTGTTTGTGTGTGTGTGCGCGTGTGTGTGCGTGTGTGCGTGCGTGGTTAGGGGGTTAGGTAGGAAAGCAGCAAGCCAGAGGCAGAGGGCAGTAATAAGATAAGGCTTTAAGCACAAGGTAAGTACGGGGCTTTTAGGGGACACCATAACTCTCGGCGCACACGGTGACATGCTGAGACGGCAGGCCGGGGCCAGGCAGCGAGCAGCGTCTACTCTCTGGGCCGATAATGAACTGTCCCACTTCTCTCAAAATACAAGCCACACTAGGCTTTTTCTCTTCATTCTCTCTGTCACCAGAAAAAAAAGAAAAGAAAAAACGGAAAAGAAAACTCTGTGGAGGCGAGCGGTGGAAGGTGTCACCTGTGCCCCACCGCTATTATGTGTTCGCTAGCGCTGCCGCTTATCTTGGGATTGAAGCGCACGGGTTTCGCCCCCGGAGCAGGGATCATTATCGTTGACTAACTGCTATAACTATAAGTAGTATAGTTACTGACTGTAAGTAGCAGGTTCATTATAATTAATCAAATAATGAAAAAGAATAACAAAATTAAACTGTATTGTAACTATAATCATAGGAAAAAAAATGCCCATAGTTTTAGTAAAGATTTCAGGAACATAAACAATATATTCTTCCTCGGCTCTGTGTTTGTGTCTGTCATTGTGAGTGGGCAGTGTGTGGGTGTAAGCATGGCTCCAGCTTCCAGCTTGGCACACCTGTTATACCAGTTCCCTCATCAACTCACCTGCCTGGCATCAGCTCGTCACCTCAAAGTCTATAAAGCCCTGGTCTTCTCACCGCGCCATGCCAGATCGTTTCTCAACCTCTCGTGTGGTAACGCTTCTTGCCAGCTGCTGAATTCGGTTCTAGTTTTTTTCCTAGTGCCTCAGATAGTGATGTTTTTTTAAACCTGTGTTTTTGTACTCCTCGTGACTTCTACTTTTCTCCTGTTCTACAGCGACTATACTCCTCTGCCTTGCCTGCCTGCCACCAACCTCCACTCGACCACTCCAAAAGTATAGCAGATCTAAAAGCTCCCCAACTTCTTCTTTGTTTGAAAGAAATATGGACTTTTGACGTTGTGTTGTTTCTACATTTGGGTCCACTGGTTGAACTAATTGTGACAAAATAAAAATAAATATTTAGCCGATCTACAAGCTCAGCTATTTGCTACTTTTCTAAACCTCGTCCCTGCATGTCAAAATGAAACAAAAACTAATGAGAATGCATGACTATAATAACTTGCTTTGGAGCAGAGCGTCAGGTATATAAATGCCTACAGTATATCGTGAAAACGGGAGAAACTCATGTTGAAGAAATGTTGCACTACCCTTTGAAGGTCTTCAGGGATACGGGTAAAGGGCAGAGCTGCAGCGTCATATGGACAATAAATCAATATTCTGATATTTGTGAAAAATATCACCCTCGCAAATACATACTCTTGACACACTAGTTCCACATCAATTTTTCCTCCGCACACAAACAGCAGCGAGGGGCAATGCTTAATCCATTTTGGGCGGGAACCCCTTTTGGTGTTTTAAACATGTTATAATTTAGTTATTGAAAAATAGCAGATCTACAAGCTCATAGCGCGCCACCGAGTGGCGCGCTACGAGCTTGTAGGTCTGCTATTTTTTTTAAATCGTGAAAATATTTATTTCAGAAAACTGGAGCATTTAGAAGATTTTTTATTTATTTTGAGGTCAGGCCTAAATGTGTTAATGCTTAACATTTCTTTCTCAGCTTGAACTAAAAATGCGGAAAAAATGTGTTGTTTACGAAAGAGGTCCAAGCCAGCTTTCGTCAAGACAGAAAAATATTACAGACTCGAGCGATAAGGATATTCCGCAGTGATTTCGATCACGTGTGTGTCATGAACTGGAGGGTGTGTGACTGTGTGTGTGTGTGTGTGTGTGTCATGAACTGGAGGGTGGTTGTGAGTCTGTGACCCAAATCAAGCACAATAAACAACATGTTTGTGATAAATGCTTTCATATGCTTTGTTCTGTTCAGCCGCCATTCTCCTTCTGCACGTCCCTATGGGAGATGCACACGCACGCACGCACTTTAAAAACGCATGAGTATGCACTTACACAAACATACATGGGGAGGCACACACAAGTACTGTAGGAAGTGTAGGAAGTATAACACACACACACACACACACACACACACACACACACACACACACACACACACACACACACACACACACACACACACACACACACACACACACACACACACACACACACACACACACACCTCTTCCCAATCCAGCCATCTTTGCTCAGCAGAGAGCAGAGGAAACAGCGTGATCTAAATAGCTCATTAACTTTTGATGACTGGGTCCTTTGGCTGTAGATCTTAAAGCGAATGGGAGCCAGACTCCTTATGGCTATTGATTCAGCAACACCCCCCCCTCCCTCCCCTTCAACCCCTCCAACACACACACACACACACACACACACACACACTCGTGCACATACACACGCGTGCGTGCACGTCCCGAGTAAGGGACTCCAAATTATTCATGCCGCCAAGATCCATGCATTTGTTAAGGAGTGATAGTGAGCACCTTGCTGTGCTTTAAAGCAACAATGCACAGCAGGTAGCAGCGCTGCTGGAGACCTGAGCAGACACAACGAGGTGCATAGTTTATTGCTCCAACTTTTCCCTGTGTTTAACAATAGGCTCTGTGCATATTAACTAGAGATGTATACCGATAGCATTCTTTCTTTCCCTTTCTTTCTATCCGCTGCCACTGAGTACATTTGAGTAAGGTTGGGTCCAGGGACTCACTGAGTACATTTGAGTAAGGTTGGGTCCAGGAACTCACTGAGTACATTTGAGTAAGGTTGGGTCCAGGAACTCACTGAGTACATTTGAGTAAGGTTGGGTCCAGGAACTCACTGAGTACATTTGAGTAAGGTTGGGTCCAGGGACCCACTGAGTACATTTGAGTAAGGTTGGGTCCAGGAACTCACTGAGTACATTTGAGTAAGGTTGGGTCCAGGGACTCACTGAGTACATTTGAGTAAGGTTGGGTCCAGGGACTCACTGAGTACATTTGAGTAAGGTTGGGTCCAGGGACTCACTGAGTACATTTGAGTAAGGTTGGGTCCAGGGACTCACTGAGTACATTTGAGTAAGGTTGGGTCCAGGGACTCACTGAGTACATTTGAGTAAGGTTGGGTCCAGGGACTCACTGAGTACATTTGAGTAAGGTTGGGTCCAGGGACTCACTGAGTACATTTGAGTAAGGTTGGGTCCAGGGACTCACTGAGTACATTTGAGTAAGGTTGGGTCCAGGGACTCACTGAGTACATTTGAGTAAGGTTGGGTCCAGGGACTCACTGAGTACATTTGAGTAAGGTTGGGTCCAGGGACTCTCTGAGTACATTTGAGTAAGGTTGGGTCCAGGGACTCACTGAGTACATTTGAGTAAGGTTGGGTCCAGGGACTCACTGAGTACATTTGAGTAAGGTTGGGTCCAGGGACTCACTGAGTACATTTGAGTAAGGTTGGGTCCAGGGACTCACTGAGTACATTTGAGTAAGGTTGGGTCCAGGGACTCACTGAGTACATTTGAGTAAGGTTGGGTCCAGGGACTCACTGAGTACATTTGAGTAAGGTTGGGTCCAGGGACTCACTGAGTACATTTGAGTAAGGTTGGGTCCAGGGACTCACTGAGTACATTTGAGTAAGGTTGGGTCCAGGGACTCTCCGGGTTCCAAATGGGAATGGCATAGACTGACATACTCACAGATATACCGATTCTTACAATGTACCGATACCTCATCTTTTTACAATTTAGGCATTTAGCAGACGCTCTTAATCCTTCATGTGAACAGGAAACGCGTACGCCACCTTCTTGAAAACCCTGGACTACAGTTAAGTTTGTTATACACATCCGGACCCCAAAGAATATATTATTTATGATAAAGAAAATGTACATCAAACTATGCTAATTCATACGGGTTGATGCTTTTATTCGAAGTAAAACTAATGTTAAATCAGGGATTAAAGCAAAAACAAAATCCCCAAACGGAAAATGTTTTCTGTCAATGTGGTATTTTTCAGATTTTAGCAGCGTTTTCCGCAGTCGGTTTTTCCATACATTAATGACACTAATAATATGGCGCGCGTAGTGTGCCAATTTCTTTTGGGGTGGTACTGGTAAAATGGTATTTCCCTTAAGCAATTGACTCACAGAGTCAACGTGGCACGTGCATGAGCACGCACGAGCACGGCGGCACCAGGATAGCGGCAAGCTTGGTTTCACTCTCTGTCATGTCCATGTTTTGTTCTGTTTTGTTTTGTTTGTTTGTTTGTAAATCCAGTACCTCTCGCGTTTTAGTTTTTTAGTACATTATCTGCTGCTCTGTCTATCTGATGCTCTGGATTATCATTTACTATTACTTTTTTTTCGTGACGCTGCTTCACAAACCGAGTGAGACTCGCTCTCTACTCTGTCGGCTATACACTTTTGTTTACCTGTACCTGAGGGTGGTGTAGATCTACGCCATAGGAGGGCACCACAGGCTGTCTCTGTCCTGTTTCCCGGTGTGGATTGCCCAGACGCCCGTGTCCGCCACCCCGGTTGTCATCCAGCTCATCGGAGCCCGACGGAGGACACCCCAGCGGTGTACCTGTCAGCACACAGTTGCCCGTCGTCTCGGATCTATTGACCGATAGGATTTGGTCCCCAGCCCCGGTTGTCATCCAGCTCATCGGAGCCCGACGGAGGACGCCCCAGCGGTGTACCTGTCAGCACACAGTTGCCCGTCGTCTCGGATCTATTGACCGATAGGATTTGGTCACCAGCCCCGGTCGTTATCCGGCTCATCGGAGCCCGACGGAGGACGCCCCAGCGGCGTGCCTATCAGCACGCAGTTGCCCGTCGCCACGGATTCATCTGTCCGGCTGGAGCTCATTGCCATCCCGGTTGGTTATTTGGCTCATCGTAGCCCGACGGGGAAGCCTCAGCGGCTAATCCTTTAGCACACAGCTGCTCGTCGCGTCAGATCTATTATCCTGTTTAATTCAGGTTGTAACTTTTCGTCTCATTAACCGTCTGCTATCTCGGACAGCATCTCCTGGATTTGGGACTACTAGCTGATCTGCCTCTGCAGTGCGGTACACGGTTGGTCTTGCAAAAACATTACACATTATAAACTGCTTTTTTTGTATGTGTGTTTTGCTGCTTAGGCTGCTTTGTTTTGAACCCGCTGCTAGCCATGTTGCCCAGGGCTGTGTTTTTTGTTTTACTTCTCATGGGTTGCATGTCCCCTGACAACGGCCAGCAAAGCACTGCTACTCCACTGCTACGTTTGAACATGAATCTTTCTAGTAACATTATGCGTGTTACGTCAGGGCTCCCAGGTACTTTTCTGCAATGTCCACGGAAGCTTGACTGTCTTAAACGTGTTCTCCCGATTGCTCTTATTCTATTGGATATGATGTCTTCTGGATCTCCCCAAGGCCCCTGGGGTAAAATGTCCTCTCACATGTCCTGCTCCAGTTTTACTCCCAGAGTTAAATCAGTATTAAGGAAAACAACAACTAGGCTGCTGATTTTGTTGATGCTGTTTATCTCAGGAAATGTTTCCAAAAATCCTGGTCCTGATCCTCTTTTTGAACCTCTTCCCATTCTGTCTACTCCGCTAGAATTCAGCTGTAGAAACGGCCTAGGCTTCCTCCATTTCAATGCCAGGAGCCTAGTGCCTAAACTTGCCATTTTGAGTACCTGGTTTGAAACGGCTAAACCGGATGTGGTTGCCATCTCAGAAACGTGGCTAAAACCATCCACCACAGATAACGTGGTCCGTATTCCTGGCTACAATCTCTATAGAGCTGACCGGAAAGGCAGATGTGGGGGGGTCGCCCTGTACATTTCTGATAGGTTTCAGGGGTCCGTACTTTACTCAGTATCACTTCCCAGACAATTCGAGTTCTTAGCAGTTCAGATAATGGTGGCAAACTCACCCTTGACCATCATCTGCTGCTACAGACCTCCGTCTGCTTTATCGGAAGCCTTGGGTAATCTAACAGACCTGCTATCCAAGTGTGCTAGCACCGAACTTATATGTCTCGGCGATATGAACTGGGACTGGGCTAGCGACAAAGCTGCTAGCTTTAAGCAGCAATGTGACACCCTAAACCTAGTCCAGATCATTCGCTGTCCCACCAGGTACAATCCAGCTACTGGTGGTGACACCTTAATCGACATTATCTTAACAAATGCTGTACATAAATACGTTGCTGTCGGTGTATTTGCAAATGATCTAAGTGACCATTGTGCAATTTCTTGTGTTAGGAGCACTAAGCTACCCAAAGGTAATGGCTTAACTATCCTCCGGCGGTGCCTTAAACATTTCTCGGAACAAGCCTTCCTCCATGACTTGGCATCAGTCGATTGGTTTCGTATCTCCTCAATTCCCACTGTGGATGAGGCTTTTTGTTTTTTTCACGACCATCTTCTCCGGCTGATTAACAAGCATGCACCTCTCAAAAAAATAAGAATCAAGAATAGAGCAAATCCCTGGTTTTCTAGAGAACTAGCTGACTTGTTGCACACTCGAAATAAACAATGGTCACTTGCCAGAAAATCAAAGTCTGCAAATGACTGGCTTTTGTTTCGGGTGCTGAGAAACAAATGTAAGGCCCTTATTAGAAAATCCAAATCCGAACACTATCTATCTCTTACCGTAGATACTGCGAGTAACCACTCCAGCTTCTGGAGAGTAGTTAAAACACTTCAGCAGAAAGGTGCTGCTGGCCCCCCGCCAAAAGTTCGGGTTGGAGACTCACTCATTTCTGACAAAAAATCTATGTCAAATGCATTTAACGCTCATTTTAAAAGGGCTGGTCATCTTTTTGAAGAGCAAAATGCCGGAGCCCCTCAGCAAGGTGTCCACGAGAATACTGGCTCACCTGTTGATTTTGATTTTGACTTCTCTCCTATTCTAGTACCAGATGTGTTGCGTGCCCTGTCTACACTTGACCCAAAAAAGTCCTCTGGTCCAGATGGTCTCGACCCTTATTTTCTAAGAATTTCGGCCTTGGTGATTGCACAACCGATCACTGACATTTTTAATCTTTCTTTATCTACTCAGAGTTTACCAGAAGTGTGGAAACAGGCTCATGTTTCACCACTTCTCAAGGCTGGCGACCCCTGTGACGTCAATAACTATAGGCCTATCTCCAATCTCTCAGCCTTGGCTAAGATTCTGGAGGGCCAAGTATCGACTCAGGTTAAACTCTTTCTTGATGCACATAAGATTCTAACCCCAATGCAGTCTGGCTTCAGGGCAAAACATAGTACTGTGACAGCATGCCTCAATGTTATTGATGACATCAGGGATGCCCTGGGTTCTAAATCGTTCTGTGCAGCCTTATTCATTGACCTTAGCAAGGCATTTGACACCGTGGACCACCATGTCTTGCTAAATGTCCTCTCGAATACTGGTTTTCGCCACAATGTGCTAGGCTGGTTTAAAAGCTACTTATTTGGCCGCACACAGTGTGTTAAATTTGGTGATACACTGTCTGACTCTATCACCCTGGAGAAAGGAGTCCCTCAAGGTTCCATTCTAGGACCTTTGCTTTTTCTGCTGTATGTAAACCATATTTGTAGTCAATCTAAGCATAGTAGGTATCATATGTATGCAGATGACACAATTCTGTATTCCTGTGCCCCCTCACTTGATGTGGCAGTGTCAAACTTGGCCTCTGACTTTGTTTCATTGCAGCATGAACTGCTAAACAGCAAACTGCTACTAAATGGCCACAAAACCAAGGCCATGCTATTTTCTCCAAATAGCCTAGTCAATGTCCCCTCAAATATCACCACTCTGGATGGAGTATCCATCGAATGGGTTGGGTTGTATAAATATCTTGGGATCTGGTTGGACAACAAGTTAAACTTTAAACACCACATTGACGCCTTGGCAAAAAAGCTTAAGTTCACGCTGAGTTTCTTCTATAGAATGAAGTCCTGCTTTTCGAATGCTTCTCGCAAAAAGCTGGTTACAGGCCTCTTCCTGTCGCAGCTTGATTATGGCGATACTGTCTACCGCTTTGCTAGTTCCTCAACTCTGAGCAAACTTGACCCCCTGTTTCATGCTGCATTGAGGTTCATAACAAATTCCCCCTATAGGACTCATCACTGTACTCTGTATGCCCTAGTGGGTTGGTATTCCTTAACGTCTCGCAGGTTGCTACATTGGTATATTCTTATTTATAAAGCTATTCTTGGTAATCTCCCACGTTACATTGGTTCTAAATTTGAACTTGTCCAAAACTCTCTCAACCTCAGATCAAATGCTTGGTTACGCTATGTCGTGCCCCCAACTAAATCTGAGGCTGGAAAAAAAAGCATCGCTTATTTCGGACCCTGGTCTTGGAATGACCTACAGACCAGACTCAAACTGGCTGCTGTGATTCCCCTAGTGAGCTTTAAAAGGATTGCCATGGGCACACTTCCCATGAACTGCTCCTGCTTTGACGTATAGCAAATGTCTGCTTGCTTTTTAGTATACTAAGCAATGCTTAGTTTTTTTTTTAATTTATTAGTCCTTATTGGTCGCGTTATTAAACGTTCCTGTTCTCCCTTTGAGCTTCTTAGTATTGGGTACTGTATTTATGAGCATTGTATGTCTGTCATGTTTTTTGTTGTTGTGTATTGTTTTGTTACTGGCAGAGCTGTGTCACTTGTTTTGCCTCTTGTCTTGGCCAGTTCACACTTGTAAAAGAGACTTCAGTCTCAATGTGGTTTTTACTGGTTAAATAAAGGTTAAATAAAAATAAAAAAGTTCCAACCACCTTATGATTGCACACACGATAATTGGTCATTGATTCGCGTGCATCCTTGTTGATGCACGATGCACCCAGCAGCACTGTAGTGAATTTCATAAACAGTACTGTAGTTTCATTTAGCCAAGCTGAGCGAGCAAGGTTTGTCCACCGTGAATTGCATTGTTGAACTGTGTGGTAGCGAGCGGCCAGTCCAATCAATTGAATTTAGTGATAATCATGGAGGCGTTGGTGGGGAAAGAAGGCTCAGGCCTAGTTCACACCTACACAACAAATGTTTGGTCCGTGTGTGATGCCTGATTGCTTTTTGATTGCTGCTCCAATTCATTTTCAATGGGAGTCACATGGTTTGACCAAACATTTTTGTTTGATGAGGGGGGAGCAATCATTAATCAGCGATCAAACACAAATGTTTGATCAAACCATGTGACTCCCATTGGAAAAGCATTGTGGTGGCCCAAAAAAAAAAAAAAACGACCAAACATTGCTTGATTGGTGTTTGGTACGTGTGAATGAGGCCTCACAATGCTTTTCCAATGGGAGTCACATGGTTTGATCAAACATTTGTGTTTGATTGCTGCTTGATTTGGTCAAACCATGTGACTCCCATTGAAAATGAATTGGAGCAGCAATCAAACAGCAATCAGACATCGCACACTGACTGAACATTTGTTGTGTAGGTGTGTACGAAGCCTCAGAGGCTTGGGAAAGTGGGACCAAATTGAACACCCTCGAAGTGTTTGCATTGGCACGCCTGCATGTATACGAGTAACTTTTGTGATAACAAATCCTCTCAAATCTCTGATTGGCAAACCTAGTGTTCCACTGTCTATTTTAATGCAAGAGAACTGAACATAAGCACATTTATTGTCAATTACCTGTTACATGGTGCAATTCACTTAGATTTAGTACTCCTGTGATTCCTGTAATTTCATACTTTTTTTGGAATACTTTGCCATGATCCATACGGAGCAAAAGCCATGACTTCACAGTGGTTAAATCCGTGCTAGCTACTTTTAAGTCAGAATGACAAACGGAGCACAACATGATAGTCGCGCACTGCAGGTGTTGACGCATGCCAAATTAAATAGCAGATATACAAGCTCATAGCATGTCACATTCTTGAGGTGATGTGAGCTTGTAGATCTGCTCTTTACTCCGCGGCACGACACCGACACGCAACGATAGCTGAGGCTAACACTTTGGTGTCGGGTTACACAGCGGGGAACGGCACTGTGTGCAGCTGCTCTTTGGCTGCGCATGCGGTGAGGATTGACTACTAGCAATGCTGCGGTCATTTCACCCACCCACCCCACTTATGTTTTTTTCTTTCTGCACTCATAAATGTCCAATATGGAATGCTCACGATGGAACTCCATACCCAGGATGAAGAACTTTAATGCGTGTGGTGTGTTAAATTGATATTAAAGCATGAAGTTGCTTTAATATTCCTGATCGGTAGTGATGTAATGGATGAACCGCAGCTCAGCGGCCTTGTGGTTAAGAGCGCGCCCCCGTCCTGAGATTGGGAGGTCGGGTTTCAATCCCCCAGTCGAGTCATACCAAAGACTATATTATACCCAATGCCTCCCTGCTTGGCACTCAGCATCAAGGGTTGGATTGGGGGGGGGGTAAGTCCCTGTGACATACTAGCATCATGTCCACAGGGTCTACTTGTACGTCAAGCTGCCTCAGCCTCAGGAGATGACCTATGGGCCACATGGCTCGGGAGGGAGGGAGCCATTGGATGTTGCGCTCCAACTCTACCTTAAACCTCATGACGCCATCGGCGTCTCCTCAAAATACTCATCTGAATGGATGACAAGAACGGATCCTCTGTTTTTCGATGGTTGCCATGATGAGATAAATTACTACTACTACAGTAATTTAGGCATTTAACCCATTTTGGCCTGACCTCAAAATTAAAAAAAATATTCTAAATCCTCAGTTTTCTGAAATAAATATTTTCACGATTTTTCAAAAATAGCTAAATTATAACATAATGTTTAAAACACCAAAAGGGGTTCCCGCCCAAAATGGGTTAATAGAGCGACATACAGTAAGCAGGAACAATAAGGGGTAATACATCAAATACATCAAGTCATACAACACAGTCATCAAGAATCATAAGCAAGCTAAGAACCTAATATCTGTTTAACAGTAGAATATCTGTGCAGTGAAGCTATGAGTATAAATTATAGAGTGCTACGTCTACATAAAATGCTAACTTATAAATCTAATAAAATGCTAAATTAGGCTACTTACTACTAATGCTACACTACTACTATTATCATCATCATTATAATTATTAATATTATAATTCCATGACCTCATTTATATTCATATCTTCTCCGGCCGTATATGACTTTTATAGTGAGTCTTCTTCATGGCTCCAAATTGGCTTGGCAGCAGATAATGCTCGGACACAAAGCTCCAATGAGTGGAGTGTGGACAATGAGTCCACTGTGGAGCTTATTTGCATGGGGTTGTGTTGGGTGGGGGTGCTAATGCTTTTGTTGCAATACAAAACGGAAGTAGTGTATGTAAATGTGGATTAAGGGGATAAGGCCCCTTTTGGATTTGATAAGTGTGCGTGCGTGTGCGCGCGTGCGCCGTGCGCATGTGTGTGCGCACACAGACACACTCATGTGTGTGTGTGTGTCTCAGCCAATGGCTGTAGGCTGAGGAAATGTATATAAATGACCACTTTACCTTCAAATAATTATAGGGTATATACACTTCAGCGAGCTTATACATGGGCTTGTTTGCATGGGCAATTTTGCGTGTGTAAATGTAATGTAAATGTGTGTGTGTTCGGATTCACATGCACGTACAAAGATGTGTGTGCGCGTACGTGCATGCGTGCGTGCGTGCGTGCACAGCGATGCACTTATGCACTGCTATACGCCCCGCGGAAGGGACCAAGCCACCGCATGTGTTAATCTAAATCTCACCTTCAGCTCTGTTTGATGAATACGAGCCTGACAGGCTCGGTGTTGACGGCTGATAGTGCCGCTCCGTGTGACTCGACATAACGTGTGCTTTATGTTTGGCTATAAGGCCGCGCATGCGGGGCGCTGCCGCGGGGACCGTGCAGCCCAGCGCCAGACCAAGGACAGAGCTGATAAACATGGAATCATGTTGTGGGGTCAGTGTGGCTGCAGAGATAGTACCGCTACATGGAGAGGGAGAGAGAGAGGCAATAAGCCACGCGTGACCGTTCTCTTACTACGTGTCGTACACACTCACTCACGTACGCGCGCGCACACATTACTATACCTCTGAGGACATCAAGAGTCATTAGGGCGGTAATTTTATAGGAATGCCGTTTCAGCAGTTTTTTGGGGCCCATGTTTAAACCGCATCCCTGAAGTCTTCTGATACTTAGTTGCGCATCAGCTTCGTCCACCTAAAATAGCCAATCTACAAGATCACGTATATACGGCGCATATGACTGAGCAACACGGTGTGAACTTCTAGATCTGCTAATGTTTGGGGTGTTACACACACTGACACAGTCAACATAACTAAATAAGGCATAATTATTCTAACGCCATCTTGAATAATTTCCTAAAATATATATATTAAAAAAAAATTATCTTGTGAGGACCGGACGAATTGTCTATTTCTCAAATTCTACTATACTTGTAGGGACATTTTGGCCCTCACAAGTGCGCGCACACACACACACACACACACACACACACACACACACACACACACACACACACACACACACACACACACACACACACACACACACACACACACACACACACACACACACACACACACACACCTTCCATCTCTCCATCCCCTCTGGTCGTCCTAGCATATGGCCTGCATCGCACTGCTACCCGATATGTGCTTTTGTGGCTACACGTGAGCGTGTGTGTGTGTGTGCGCGCGTGCGTGCGCACGTGCGTGCGCACACACTGGATTGTACACCTTCTGCATGTGTCTGCATGCTTACTTCTGTGCACAGATGCGAGTCTACTGTATGTCTGTAGGCATGAGTGGATGTATGCATGTGCGCGCGCGCGCGCGTGCGTGCGTGTGTGTGTGTACACCTGCCCGTGTGTGTCTCTGTGGCTTATAAACTGATGCCACTTTTTTAAATAAGTATTCAAAACATTATCTGAAACGCCATTGCGGTCGGCCGCGAGGAGCCCGCAGCCATCTTTTCACAGCACAGACACAAAAAGCAGTGGTGGAAGAAGTGCAGAGATGATTTACTCAAGAAGAATGTGCAATGCCACAACATAAAAGATAGTCTAAAAGTCTTCTCGTATTCAACTATTTACTTGACTTAAAGTACCCAGGTAAAAGACAAGTACTAGGCCTACTTGTTTTTTGAGTGGTGCAACCACTCCTATAGATAGCTATGTGTGTGGCTGTGTCCCTGGGTCTGTCCCTGGCTGTGTCAGAGCACGGAAATAGCGTTTGTTGCACAGCCTAACACACAGACACACACACAGGCCAGGGAGGCCTGTACTTGTAAAGTACAGTACAGTACAGTACAGTACAGTACAGTACAGTACAGTACAGTACAGTACAGTACAGTACAGTACAGTACAGTACAGTACAGTACAGTACAGTACCACTCACTTCAGAGGGGTCTGATTTTTTATAAATAGCTAACTAGAAGCAAATTACAAACCAAAGCTGTCAAATAATTGTCGTGGAGTAAGTACAACAGTCACCTCTGAGACGTAGAAAGTAGGCTATACTATATGAAGTATATACAAGTAAAGCAAATGCACCAAAAACAAAAAATGTCCTTCAGTTACTTTCCACCATGCACTGCACACACTAAAGTAAGGTATGAGCAGGAAGAGGTGTAGTGCTTCTGCATCGATTTTACACCCACTCTTTGACTGCGGCTGTCCTTGAATATAAATGATGAGCTTTCAGCCCTCCTTCCACCATTCTTTATGGCTATCATAGGCAAGCATCTCCCTTCTCGTCTCTTGAGCTTCATGCCCAACCCCCCCCCCCCCCCCCACCCCAAGAACACACACACACACACACACACTTCCAAGGGTGGGATCTGACCGCCCGAATATTGAGTATGACATCTGCCCCGTCGCAAAAAAATATCACTTTGACGTCTGGAAAGGGAGCCAAACGAGAGAGAGTGTGTGTGTGTGTGTGTGTGTGTGTGTGTGTGTGTGTGTGTGTAGGGGAACCGTGGTTAGATCTGTCCGTATATACTCTGGGTGTGAGATTTCTAATCTTTTCCTCCGCCATCCGTCCACCAGTGTGGGGGTACAGCAGGGGACACTTTACGGTACAAACTCGACCCATCTTCTCTCTCCCCGGCCCGTGGAGGCTTTGATTCCTTACCTCCTCCTCTGCTGATTTAGCATAATCGCACGGTAATGAGGTTCGTTGCGGCGCGCACGCGCCTGCCTGCCTGCGCTGCGCTGCCTGGCCCCGTGCATGCAAGCTGCTGCAAGCATGCTGCTATATAGGTACCGCTCAGCTGCTACGGGGCTGTGGGGATGGCTGACTTGTGAGGAAGAGGCCGGGGGTTGAGGAATGAGGGGGGGGGGCTGGAGAGATGGGAGGGAAGGTGTGGGGGTGTACCCCATCTACTGCACACGCACATTTGTTAGATACCCAATTACATAGGCGCATGGATGCATACCCAAACCCCCTCGAATGATTTCTCCATTCTACGGCCGCTGGGGCGGCTAATTTCCTTAGCCGCTAAGCACTTATAGATTGCTCGCTACCATAAGCTCGCCAACAATGGAAGCCATGAGGGCCCAGTGGATATAAGGGCAAATGTGGCGCATGATTTTCTCCCCGCTTCGCGCGTGCCATCTCACCAATTGTTTTCGCACGGGGACCAGGCCCACATTAGCATATAACGCGCCGAGTTGCCTCAACATTATGGCTTTGTAAGCGAGTCAGTGTTGGGGGGGCTGGTGTGGTGGGAGAGGAGGGCGGGCGGTGGGGGGCTTTCAGGCCATGAGTCTCACCTGTTCTCAATTACCCGCTTGCCTTCATCCGCCTTTGTTTCAGCAGATTCTTGAAGGACCTGGGGACTGTGAGACGCCAAGCAGAGCCTCTGATAGATCCTTTCTGATGTAACAGGTTCTTGCTGACAGCGGTGGTATTAGCATGCAGACTTGTTGTGAACACAGCAATAGTTCTGACACTGTTGTTTTTAGGTGTTGTTGTTCTGAAAGGAAATCAACTCCGGCTCGATCTGTTGTAATTATTATCTTTAACCCATTTAGACCTGAGCTCGATTCTACAAAATGTCTAATAAATCATGAAAAAATTTCTGAAAAACCTATGTTTCTGTGTCAGTCAGTGGTGCTCAAAATAGGACCCCTATAATTGGCTGCGGACCGCCATCTGAAAATATGTTCTTCCAAGGACCCCCCCACCCAGAAGCAAAGATTTGAGTTAAAAATGTTCGCTCTGAAAGAAGCTATTTTTCAATAGCTAAAAGTGTAACAATGCTTAAAACACCAAAAGGGGTTCCCGCCAAAAATGGGTTAAATTCAGCTGTTAAAAATCCTCTGCCCAAAAATTCTAGGATATTAACTGGATTGTCACAGACACAGGGTTCCATTTATGAAAACAAATCGAACCCCGGCGCTCACACAGAGGCGAAAGGATTATCTGCTTTTTTTTTCTCTCTTTCAACTAAGGAATCAATCAAGGAATATTTGACATTTCTGACACGTTTTCCTATAAGTCTTCTTCTTTCTATCTCCATTCTTTTCCCTGCATATGATGGGACACCAAAGAATGTCACCAAACATTTTCTTTATTTTTTTTAATATAATTTTTATCCCACGATTTTGTAACCCATTTTTCACCCCTGTGTCAATTATCTAATGTGATCCTGGGCTCTACACACCCTCCGCCAACCTAGTCCCCATATGGGGGACATGGGGAGAGCAACGGACTTGAACTCATGCTTCCTTCATGCCTGAGTGTCCAAGTTGCTCCTTTACACCTGACAGGGGGGAGTTTCCTTGGTTGGACGTAGCGCGTGGAAGGAACACGTTATTCCAACCAGTTCCTTTCCCCTCCATCAGGCGCCCCGGCTGGCCAGGGGGAGGCAGTTTAGAGACCAGGATTACTGCATGTTTTTTGTGAGGGTACCTACCCTAGGGGACACGTGGAGAACATGCAAACTCCACACAGAAGGGCCCTTTCGCCAACCCCGCCTCGGGTATGGGCACTGATGACGCGGAGGAGGAAAGCCAGCGCCCACAGTGCCCCGAGCGGGAATCGAACACAGGACCTTCAAGCTGTGAGGCGACAGCACTACCAACTGTGCCACCGTGCCCCCAAAACATTTTCTTTCTACGCACACCCAAAACTTGCGATGTAAAAAAACAATGTTGAAGTTGCAACATTTAACGTGATGATGATCACAACAGCATGGTGTCGTCTGCGAAAGCGCAGAAGGTGTCATCCGTGCTTATGCCGAGCTTCCCGCTCACATTAGCCCGTTTAGACCTGAGGCCGCATCTGTTAGCTTTTTTTAACCACTTTATTTATTATTTACGATTGAAAAATAGCAGATATACAAGCTCATAGAGCGGAACCAAGTGCCGTGCTATCAGCTAGTAGATCTGCTAATTTTGAAAAATCTAACGTTTTTAACTCGAATATCTTTGCTTCTGTGAGGGTCCCTGAAATAAACATATTTTCAGATGGGGGTCGGCGGCCAACAACATATAATATTTGGTGTCCTTGACATGAAACAGTTTGAGAACCACTGATGTAGAAACACCGGTTTTTCAGAAAACTTGTCAGAATTTAGAAGATATTTGTAGAATCTGGTCTCAAGTCTAATTGGGTTAGGCACGCGGTGATGGACGGCTTTGCCCAGCTCAGGCGTGCCGTGCGCGCGCGCGTGGGGGGGGGGGGGGGGGGGGGCTGGGGGAGTGAGAAGCCCCACCACCTGCTTTCTCGTCTGTGCCAGAGAAGCCGCCGCCATTAACCCCGTCCTCAGTGGCGCAGCTTTGGTGAGGTGTTGAAAGAATACCTCATGGCCTTCCTTTCAGAAAAGATCAGCGATTCCCCAACATGTGCTGCTGCTGCTGGAGCCCACTGGTGGGGTCGTGAGGATATTGCAAGTGGACCCCCAAATAATTGGCAAAATAAATACTACGATTTTATTATTGAAAATGTTTTTAGCTAAAAACCCCAAGTCCTTTTTTTCAAAACCATAAAAAAAAACGTCAAATAATTGTTATGCTTCTGATATGTGGAGTAGAAGTATAAAGTATTGAAAAATAGAAATAGTCAAGTAAAATAAAGGTACCTCAGAATCGTATTTAAATACAGGAAAATGTACTTAGTTGCTTCCTACCACTGCATATATACAGACACAATCAGCACACCTTTCATTCCAGGAAGAATGGCAGTTGATGTATTGTTCTTGATAGCGGCGTTACGCTGCATGATCAGTATAAATGTAATTTTCAAAGAAGTCACATCTTTTATTAACACCAACAACAAAAAATGCACGGCATGCAATAGTGACTCTGGTGTGAAAGTGCATATAATTGAAATTTATTCTTTTTCGTCTGTGAAGTGACTAGAAGGCGTATAAAGCATAATCAGATTTCAATCAATCATATTTCATTTATATATATATCCCATTTCTGACGAGAAATGCAGTGCGGTGTGCTTAACCCATTTTGGGCGGGAACCCCTTTTGGTGTTTTTAGCAGACCTACAATAGCAGACCTACAAGCTCGTAGCGCGCCACCGAGTGGCGCGCTACGAGCTTGTAGGTCTGCTATTTTTGAAGAATCGTGAAAAGTGACATGAAAGTGTTTGAGAACGACTGACATAGAAAAACATAGCTTTTTCAAGAAAACAGTCAGGATTTAGAAGACATTTGCAGAACCGTTCCCAGGTCAAAATGGGTTAACAAAGATTGAAAAAAGTGCATGCCTGCATGATGAGAAAACTTATTACATTACATCCAATTATATGACTACACAAGGGTTTTGTTGCAGGCTTGGATCACGTTGTCAAAATAATATTTTACAATATTCAATACTGTATTTAATAGAGCCCGACCCATGCCATTATGTGTCCATCCAATGCCGATCCCGGTTTTTGGTGACCACCGATTACCTTTATTGCTGAACGGTACTGTTAGGCTCCTTCATGTAGTCTAGATTAATTTAATACTGATGTATATTCATGTGGTTTAGTTCAGTGGTTCCCAAACTATTTAAAGTCAAGGACCCCCAAATTGATATTAATTAGCCCGCGGACCCCCCATTTGAAGAGATATGCCAGGGGCCCCCATAAGAGAAGATTGTTATGACTAGCAGTGATTCTCAACCATGTAAATTTCAAGGACCCCCAGTTTGACATGCATTAGGCTACGGACCCCCATTCAATGGCATTCCTATCTCTACGACCCCAATTTATATGTAAAATCAATGTTAATTGAACTCTGAGCGTGTACAAATGGAACGAAATGGACCCGTTAGTGTCCAATTGGTTCCATTTGTACACTCTCAGAGTTACAGACCCATAAGGGTCCATTTGATTTGTAACTATCATTCAGCTGCGGGACCCCCTGGAACTCCCTCAAGGACCCCTGGGGGTCCCCTGGAACTCCCTCAAGGACCCCTGTTTAGTTTTAACAATGATCACATTGTGGTTATAATGTTGGAACTTTTTGAGACTGCAGCTTTCGTGTGGCGCACAATGAATTTCACATGCCTTTTACTCTGTGATTGGTATTCTATTCTTGAGAAAGTTGTTGAAGTCGTTCTCTATTCTTGAGAAAGAAAGTTGAAGACTGAACTTATATAAGCTTACGAATAAATAAAACTGAAAATAACCATTTTCAGACATTTCAGAAATGGAACATCTACAGGCTCACAACGGATCAATCTGCTATTCTTTGTTTGATCTTTTCCACCTGGAACACATCGGCTGCATAATCCATGATTCAAGTTCCGTGATTTGTTTTGTCACTTTGCTACTCAGTCTAGACAGGGTCCCATCTCCGAGGTAGGCGGGACATGTAAACGGGTGAAATCGACCCGTGGCTTGAGTTCTGATTGGCGCGGGCTAGGAAAAAAACACCAGTTTGACGTAGGGCATTCACCAGGCTTTGACCAGGCTTTCCACCTCGGAGGAAAGCCTGGTCTGTGTTCCAAAATCGCCGTGTGAACCTGTGTGAACCGGTCTGGAGCGGATGGTAATTTACGTCATGTTGTAGTCACTGATTTGTAGTCATCAGGCAGGAAACCACAAGGCGGAATAAGAAAGTACCCATTCATAGTACTGATTCCACCTTGTGGTTTCCTGCCAGATGACTACAAATCATTGACTACAACATGACCAAAGTCACCATCCGCTCCCGACCGGATCATAAACGTGAAATGGAATGCTGCCCAGGCTATACTGCTGGCCAGACTGAGTAGCGGAGTGACAAAACAGATTCACGGAACGTATAGCGATTCAGGCTGCGGAACCCAGGCCAGCATAATTGGAGATACAGTAGTCTACCAATTATGGTTACACAATGGCCGATACATCAGCCAGACCGATACGTCGGTCTGGCTCTAGACTAGTATTTATTTGCTTGACGGGTCGACCTTTATTAGCGGTTCTTTGTGCACCTGCAACCATGTCTCCCTCCACTGCATGCATAATGACAGCCAGCTATGCTGCTGGCAGGAACCTCAGTGTGTCGTGCTGTGTCACACCTCTGTGTCCTAGTTTTAAAAAAAAGTGTTCATTTAACAAAAAAAAGTGTCCAAGTCATTAACACAATAATGCTTTTTCTGTGCATGCTGTCATTTTGTTTCACACTTGAAAAAAAGAAAAGAAAAACTAGTGTCATAACGCAAACTTTGTCTTGCATCTGATGCACGCACGTGGAAGGTGCCCATCTCGTATGCATATACACATAGTACATGAGTGCATGTGCGCAGGTGCGAAGCGCACACACATTAGATTGGACACACGCAGTGTCCAATCTAGCCCACTGACCTGTTTTTCATAAGAGGTATAGCAGATTGCACATCGTGTTCTCTCTCTCCCCCCTCCCTACTGTCCCCCCTCTTTCTTCCACCTCTCTTTCTCTGCCGTTCCCTGCACGCACGCACGCACGTGCACACTGTTGAGGGGGTGAAGAGGTGGGTGCTCGTCACACACACTTGACAGAAGCCACCCT
The DNA here is from genome assembly GCF_951216825.1 of Electrona antarctica. Classification (NCBI taxonomy): domain Eukaryota; kingdom Metazoa; phylum Chordata; class Actinopteri; order Myctophiformes; family Myctophidae; genus Electrona; species Electrona antarctica. Next base: position 17,241,159 of record NC_136803.1, on the reverse strand, counting down.
CGGCGAGGAGGAGGTGCATGATATGTGAAGATGGCCACTTTGAGCCTGCACACACACAAATGCACACATGCACACACAAACACGCACGCACGCACGCCCACACGCACGCACGCACGCACGCACGCACGCACGCACGCACGCACGCACGCACGCACACACGCACACACACGCACACATGCACACACGCCCACGCACACACACACTCTCCATCAGCTCTTGAGATGCAGACATGTGACATATATGGAACACACTCAGACTAAAGCCTGTTAAATATTCATGACTTTGTGTGTGTATGTCTGCAGCACGTCTGTCTGTCTGCACACGGTGTGTGTCCACCATCCACGTCAAAAGCACTGATAATGCATGTGTATGTGGTGTGCAGACAGATGGCCGTCCGCACTCATCACGGGGGTGATGTGCCTCCTCACGCGCTGACCACCGTGCAACACTACAGCACGCGCCACCGTCCACTTGCATGTGCAGCACGTTTCACAGAATTACAGCCGTTGCAACGGCGCGATCATTTCGCCTGATGTGTTTCACTGTCAACCTTTGCATGAGGTTCATGCATCTTTTTGATGTATAACGATATTGTCATTGTCACAATATCGCAATAACAAAAATGCCAATGTTATAGTGCTCCTTTCAATATTATCGTGGGCCTGTGATGTCATCTATCATTGGTTTATTTATTTTAATTTTTTTATCCCACGATTTTGCAACGCATTTTTTCACCCAGTGTCATTATCTAATGTAATCCTGGGCACTACACTTCCTCTGCCAACCTGGGGGGGCAGCGGACTGACAGGGGAGAGTTTCCCCGGGTCGGACATAGAGCGTGGAAGGAACACGTTATTCCGACCAGTTCTTTTCCCCTCCATCAGACTGACCAGGGGGAGGTAGTTTAGAGACCAGGATTAATGCATGTTTTTTGTGAGGGTACCTACCCTAGGGGACACGGGGAGAACATGCAAACTCCACACAGAAAGGCCCTTTCGTCAACCTTTATGGGCACTGATGACGCCGAGGAGAAAACACGCCCACAGCGCCCCCAGCGGTAATGGAACCCAGGACCTTCTAGCTGTGAGGCGACAGCACTACCGACTGTGCCACAGAGTGTTGAGAAATTAAAAAGCCTGCCTCTACATACAACTGGCTCTATCTACTGTATACTGTACATACAACTGCATAAATGGACATGCCCCTCCCTACCTACAGAAATGAATTAATCCACCCGCCAAAAACAACCTCCACCCGCACCCTCAGATCTGCGAACAAATTTCTACTCCAGGTTCCAGATACCAATCTGCGCACCATGGGGGACACCGGGCCTTCTGCTCGGCAGCACCGCGCCTGTGGAACAGCCTCCCCATGAAATTGAGAGTGCCGCAGACTGTGGAATCTTTTAAAACGTTCCTACTTCGGAAGGAGCGTTAAACTGCCGTGACCGATGTCTGTTGCGCTTGACTTTCTTTTTTGTAATAACCCCATAACCGTGTTTTACCTTCTATGATTGATTATGTGTTGTTTTTAACCATGTAGCACTTTGGGATTCCTTGTGAATGAAAAGTGCAATACAAATACAAATTCATTATTATTATAATATTGTTTACTTTGCATAGCGACTCTCTCGTCGATGGCTTGCTTAGTTCAAAGCCTCAAACAAGCAGAGTGCATCCCATTAATCACATGAACCACACGCATCCCTACATTCTGAGTCTGATGTCATAATAAGTGAACATTTTGTTGGAACATCGATTGCTTTTCTTCATTTATTTTAAATATCATGATACATTTGTTAGACATTGTTTTTGCGACATCGTCGCATCGTGTGGTTTTGGCATGTTATATCCCTATATATCCCTAGTATATATATATATATATATATATATATATATATATATATATATACACAGTACACACACCACTATTGCCGGTACCTTTTGTATTACCCTGGCACCTTTCCAACAATATTGAGAGGCTATAAAGTGTTGTTGGGGAGCCTCTCTGTACAGCTATCAAACGTATCCATATCTTCTGCAGCCTGCCTGCAGCAGGCAGCATGCTATAGTTTAATGCGTTATACTCATCATTCTGGGCCTCATATAACAACATATCACCGTTTGGAACGTTCAATATTTATGAAACATTAAAATCCATACAAAAAAAAAAGAAAGAGCAGAGCATCTTTGAGGGTCCCTGACAGCGCGCTCCCTAGGCCAGGGGGACACGCAGCGTTCTGGAGTGTTTGGAGAAACCACTTGTGCACACAGGCAATCAACACCTCATCAATGGCCAGCCTCTCCAGTGTTGAGAGGACATGGTGTTGTAGACAGCGCTCTGAAGAGCAACAATTTAACATCCTCCTCCTCTCCTCTCTCCTCCAATCTTTCTTTTTTCCCCCCATGTTGCACAGTTTAGGAACGTTCATTTCAGCGGTTTCTCAACCCTTTGAAGTTTCAAGCTAGGTGTGATATGCATCGGGCCAACACACACACACTGCGGTGCCTGCACGGAGCCGCATTTGATGCAATTTATTTATTTTTTATCTCTGGGACCGGGATCTATACTGTAAAATCTTCAGTGTTACAGACCCATAGGGGTCCATGTTGATGCTTGTTGGTCCCCAGACACAGCGGTGGGAACCATGTGGTTTATTTCAAATGTGCAGAGAAAATCATTGTCCCTATATTGGTAATAAAGGCAAAAAAAAAACCTTGCACACACGCACACACACACAAACACAACGCGATCATTGCCACATGTATTTTGAAATATTCCGCTGGCATATATCAGAACTTTCATTATACAGTCTCATAATGCAACCATACTATAAGTCAGACAAAAGGTATCCTTCCTCCAAGTTGTACTGCTTGTCAAGGTGTAAATTGCAGACTTGAAAAGAAAAGAGTCCAAGGCACTCCGTCTTTGGTGAAAAATGTAATAGTTTATTTGATGATGAGCAAGGCAAATAAATAACAGGACCTACGCGTTTCGACCAAAAGGTTCATGACACCCATTGAATTTGTATCTCTGGGACCCCAAATTTATTTTGTAAAATCACTGTTAATTTAACTCAGAGAGTGTACAAATGGAACCAAATGGACTTGTTAGGGTCCATTTGTTTCCATTTGTACACTCTCAGAGTTACAGACCCATAAGGGTCCATTTGGTTCCAAACTATCATTTAGCCGGGGACCCCCTGGAACTCCCTCAACGACCCCTGGGCATCCCCGGACCCCACTTTGGGAACCCCTAGCTGCTATAAGTGCACTGTGGGGTTGAACAGTTGGACTATGGTTGACATGTGCATCCGTATAAGTCAAGTCAGGTCACATTGATTTGTATGGCCCTTAATCACTGTTATTGTCAGGATTTACAGTCCCACATTTACCAAAGACAACAAAGTGACACCCCGTGACCTTATAGACCCTCAATTGTCCAGAGAAAAGACCTTGACGAGAAAATGAAATTTATGGGAAAAAAAAGGATTATGGGTTCTCTGTACATTCATTGTCTCCAGTCACACCACAGTGCTGCATATCGACAGCCAAGCACAGTGCACACTCTGATGTACTTCCAAAAGACTAAGATGTACATCTGCATATATCTCACCCAAAAGAAAACTCAAACAGAAACACTATGGGACCCTGACGAAGGCTTTTACAGCCCAAAACGCGTAGGTCGTAGCGTATGCCGCTTCAATAAAGGCATTTTTTACATGACTGTCATGCCTTGGACCTCTTTTTCTATTACCATTATCGAACCCTCGCCAACGAGCACCCTGTTTACAGTTTGTTCAACCACACAGACCACGGCAGTGCTTCTTCTTTCTATTCAAACTGAAACACATTGTTCCCAGACAGCTTTTTTTCCTTCTTTACATTGTCTACTCTATACAGTCACCACCCTCACACCCAGCACAGTATTATACACACTGATGCACTTCTACAGTCACCACCCTCACAGCCAGCACAGTATTATACACACTGATGCACTTCTACAGTCACCACCCTCACAGCCAGCACAGTATTATACACACTGATGCACTTCTACAGTCACCACCCTCACAGCCAGCACAGTATTATACACACTGATGCACTTCTACAGTCACTACCCTCACACCCAGCACAGTATTATACACACTGATGCACTTCTACAGTCACCACCCTCACACCCAGCACAGTATTATACACACTGATGTACTTCTACAGTCACCACCCTCACACCCAGCACAGTATTATATACACGGATGTACTTCTACAGTCACCACCCTCACACCCAGCACAGTATTATACACACTGATGTACTTCTACAGTCACCACCCTCACACCCAGCACAGTATTATATACACGGATGTACTTCTACAGTCACCACCCTCACACCCAGCACAGTATTATACACACTGATGCACTTCTACAGTCACCACCCTCACAGCCAGCACAGTGTTATACACACTGATGCACTTCTACAGTCACCACCCTCACACCCAGCACAGTAGTATACACACTGATGTACTTCTACAGTCACCACCCTCACACCCAGCACAGTATTATACACACTGATGCACTTCTACAGTCACCACCCTCACACCCAGCACAGTATTTTATACACTGATGTACTTCTACAGTCACCACCCTCACACCCAGCACAGTAGTATACACACTGATGCACTTCTACAGTCACCACCCTCACACCCAGCACAGTATTATACACACTGATGCACTTCTACAGTCACCACCCTCACACCCAGCACAGTATTATAAACACTGATGTACTTCTACAGTCACCACCCTCACACCCAGCACAGTATTATACACACTGATGCACTTCTACAGTCACCACCCTCACACCCAGCACAGTATTATACACACTGATGCACTTCTACAGTCACCACCCTCACACCCAGCACAGTATTATATACACTGATGCACTTCTACAGTCACCACCCTCACACCCAGCACAGTATTATACACACTGATGCACTTCTACAGTCACCACCCTCACACCCAGCACAGTATTATACACACTGATGCACTTCTACAGTCACCACCCTCACACCCAGCACAGTATTATATACACGGATGTACTTCTACAGTCACCACCCTCACACCCAGCACAGTATTATATACACGGATGTACTTCTACAGTCACCACCCTCACACCCAGCACAGTATTATATACACGGATGTACTTCTACAGTCACCACCCTCACACCCAGCACAGTATTACACACTGATGTACTTCTACAGTCACCACCCTCACACCCAGCACAGTATTATACACACTGATGTACTTCTACAGTCACCACCCTCACACCCAGCACAGTATTATATACACTGATGCACTTCTACAGTCACCACCCTCACACCCAGCACAGTATTATATACACGAATGTACTTCTACAGTCACCACCCTCACACCCAGCACAGTATTATATACACGGATGTACTTCTACAGTCACCACCCTCACACCCAGCACAGTATTATACACACTGATGTACTTCTACAGTCACCACCCTCACACCCAGCACAGTATTATATACACGGATGTACTTCTACAGTCACCACCCTCACACCCAGCACAGTATACACACTGATGTACTTCTACAGTCACCACCCTCACACCCAGCACAGTATTATATACACGGATGTACTTCTACAGTCACCACCCTCACACCCAGCACAGTATTATACATACTGATGCACTTCTACAGTCACCACCCTCACACCCAGCCCAGTAGTATACACACTGATGCACTTCTACAGTCACCACCCTCACACCCAGCACAGTATTATACACACTGATGTACTTCTACAGTCACCACCCTCACACCCAGCACAGTATTATACACACTGATGCACTTCCAAAGGCTTTAAAGGAGAATTCCATGCTAGAAGGCTTTCTTTCCTTTATTTGTAGTTGTTACGTCCCCACCAAAGAGGTCCAGATGTTATTTTGTGCAAAAGTGCATTATTTCTCCTAATACAAGCCCTCAAAGGGGGTTGGGTTTTTGTGCTAATTCGCTTATTTCCATCAAAATAACTAGTAAAGTGTGCCGCTTGGGATACTATTTACATTATGAAGAGAGGATATATCCAATTTTTATTTTTATTTTTGAGCGATGGAAATAAGCGAATTAGCACAACACCCCATAGCCCCATTCAATTCAATTAAATTCAATTAAATTCATAGAGCACCGAAGTCTGACGTCACTTTCAGTAGAGGGCGCCAGTCCACAGGTTCATGTATTTTTTTATAAGAACTGTGTTTGAAAAATAAACCGATCATCCCGGCCTTTCTGTCAGGGGGTTGGCTGTGTGTCGTTAATGATGTCCATTAATATTTGATACAGCCAGTTTCTGGAGAAAATGGAATTAATGTGGCCGTAAAAGCCTTGAAACTACAATGAAAGCAATGTCGCTGCTAATATACGTCACGCCCAGCTGTCAACACATTGCGTTCCTGAGATTCCTCGTTGACGTAAGCTCAGCTGGCAGTGACTCGAGTAACCACGAAACATTAAATATCAATAAAAAAAACTTAATTAACATGTCAGTTTCTGTTGTGCGACGGGCAGCTGCAGCCACCCCGCCTACCCGGAAATGTAGTCTCTGTTTGACTCGTTTCTAACGCTTATTTTGTTACTCTTTGGGTATATTTGTACATTTCCACCTTCAGTCGATGCTTCATATCCATGAGTGAAAAGGCAGAGATGATCGGTTTATTTTTCTTATATGAAGAGATCTAAAATCCCCCTATGGGGATTTCAATGCAAATAAAAAGTACACGAACCTGTGGACTGGCGCCCTCTACTGACAGTGACGTCAGGACTTCGGTGCTCTATTGAGGGCTTATATTAGGGGAAATAGCCAATAATGCGCTTTTGCACAAAATAACACCTGGACCTCTTTGGTGGGGACGTAACAACTACAAATAAAGGTATGAAAGCCTTCTAGCATGGAATTCTCCTTTAAGATAGAAGAGAGAATGTGTGATGTCTGCTTTCTCTGAATTCACTTCAACCTGTTTCACTGTGTTCAGACAGGCGGAGAGGAGAGAAGCAAAATTAACACCACGCACGCACACACGTACTACAGTAATAACGCTATGAGACTGTGCGTGCGTGCGTGCGTGCGTGCGTGCGTGCGTGCGTGCGTGCGTGCGTGCCATCTACAACAACACATGGGCCGCCCTACACCTAATTTTAGAACAGACACTTTTATTGATAAGTTTGCCTGGGAAAAAAAAGCTGAAAAAATAAAATAAAAATGAAACTGATAAGTTGACTGTAGGCCAAAATAGCACACAGAAGAGTAGTGTGATGAATGCGCCGAGCGTCACCGTGCCAACCTCAAAATACCGCCGTCATCAATCACCAGGGCTCTGCGGGCAGTGGCGAAAGTGCTGTACTTACTGTACTTAAAAATAGCAGATCTACAAGCTCATAGCGCAGCACTCGGTGCCGCGCTATGAGCTTGTAGATCTGCTATTTTTGAAAAATCGTGAAAATGAGGCGCAAATCTTTCAATATATTATTTCAGAGCGAACGTTTTTTAACTCAAATCTTTGCTTCTGGTGGGGCCGTCCCTGGAACAACATATTTTCAGATGGGGGTCGGCGGCCATAATTATGATCTTGGGGGTTCCTTGACATGAAAATGTTTGAGAACGACTGACAAACTGTCAGGATTTAGAAGACATTTGTAGAATCGTTCCCAGGTCTAAATGGGTTAAGTACAATGTTCAGGTACGTTTTAGCCTACATTACTGGAGTATTTCCAATCTTCTGGACTTTTACTTCTACTCCACTACAGAGATACAGATAGAAATGCCATTAAATAGGGGTCCGTAGCCTAATTCAGGTTAAACCGGGGGCCCTTCCTTGAAATAAAAATGGTTGAAAATCACTGCTAGAGCCTTAAAAATGTTCTCTTATGGGGGTCCGTGGCAAATGGAACCAAATGGACCCGTTACTAACCCGCACTAACTCTGGGGAGCCCGGTATCGAACTGAAAATCTTCCGGTCCCCAATCCGCTCAGAGAGTGTACAAATGGAACCAAATGGATTTACCGGGTCCATTTGGTTCCATTTGTACACTCTCAGAGTTAAATTAACAGTGATTTTACATTATAAATTGGGGTCCCAGAGATATAAATGTCATTAAATGGGGGTCCCCAGACTAACACATATCAAACTGGGGGTGCTTGGGCATTATCTCTTCAAATGGGGGTCCGCGGGCTAATTACTAGTGTCAATTTGGGGGTCCTCGACCTGAAAAGGTTTGGGAACCACTGCTTTGCAGCACTGATGGACGACGCTGTCCGTCTGCCTGCTCCCATATCAGGACCTCTTGTTCTGCAGAGACAGAGTCAAGGCTGATGTCACACCAGAGGCGCCGGCCCGCGCTCACAGGGGAGCAAACCTATAGCAACCTGTGGCACCAAGCGCCACGGCTTGGAAAGATAATGAGTTCCCATAGGCCAAGGGAGATACAGCACAGCGTGTGTTTGTGTGCATGTGTGCGTATGTGTATGCACATGTGTGATTGTACAGATGTGTGTGTGTGTGTGTGTGTGAGAGAGAGAGAGAGTGAGAGAGAGGGAGGGTGTATATGCTCATTGTTGTTAAAGTACAGAACAGTGAGATGGTGTTGGGGAGAGAAATGAAAAATAATTATCTTTAAACTTCAAATTGTTCCAGTCTAGCTGGTTTGTCCCCAACAGGATTTTGGGGATATAATGAGGATGGGTTCCCCCTTCCTCTGTGTGTTTTCTCCACTGTCAGTCTCAGTCTCTCTCTCAGTCTCTCTCTCTCTCTCTCTCTGCTGGTACAACAGATACACAGTTCAGTCTCTGCAGATACAACTCAAACCATATTATCCATCATTGTGACAGCCGAGGAACTGGAGGAGCTTAAAGTAAAGAAACTAACATCCTGTACAACACATGAATAGACCTTTCAAACTTCCTAAATATATATAATACAAACTATACCAACTTTGCACTCACTACCCGTGTAGCGTTTTTGAAAGGTTAACTAGAGGTTAGTAGGTTGCAGGTTAATACTATAACAGGGGGACGCCCTGAGGGCGAGAAGCGACCTCCACCCTTTAGGGCGAGGTTGCTTCTCGAGGTTGCTTCCCGCCAGTTCGTCAGGAGTGACTGACGGACTGACTGACTGACAGAGAGGAGATGTAGGTTTTCATAGCAAACTGCGAACTACAGTCGCAATTACGAAACATTTTGTCAATTTGTCAGCCATGGTGAACAGAGCAGATCCACAGTGCACCGACCGCGACGTGTGTGATGACACCTCATCGTGAGGTTGATGCCATTCTTCTTCATAATGGACCTGGTAACGCACTATAGTGTACTGTGTGAGGAGATATATAGTGACAGACTGAAGGACTCCTGTTTTTACCGAGTCAAGGCCAGAAAGAAGAGATTTATATAATTTATACGGATGCGCGTGTCTGCGAGTGGGTGAGCGATGGAGCGAGTGAGCGAGCGAGTGAGCGAGTGAGTGAGTGAGTGAGTGAATGTGTGTGTGTACGTACTCTATATGTAATTTATGTGCACGCGAGTGTGTGTGTGCACGAATGTGTGCGCGCATTCATGCATGCGTGCGTCCCATGCGAAATCAACAACAGCAGGGTTGCAATTCTAGAAATCTGGAAATTAAATCATGAATGAATGAATGAATGAATGAATGAATGAATGAATGAATGAATGCATGCATGTTTTCTTGATCCATCCCACATGGGATTATCAGACACATCAATTAAGAGCAAAACTAAAAAACACAAACATTCCAGTGTATAGCCAGGCAGCATGAACTCATGCAACCTGATTTAGAACAAGACACGTACACGGTATACACCCACATGGCTGCACGTAGAATATAGTAAAAAAAAAAAAAGTGAAATACAGTTCATCAATAGTTCACCCTTCTCCTCCTATCCCACGCATTATAAAGATATTCTGAAAAAGTAAAAAAAATATATACTGTATAGCCGGTGAAATCTGTTCCAGACAACACGGGGCGTTTCAATTTCCATGCCTTTGGACTGACTGAGGCGCAATATGGGAAACTGACATGTTAATGTCCTTCATTACTGTCACACAGACATGTGCCGAATCCATGCCAACCATGTTTTCCTCTCCAAGAGCACGGAGACATCTCATTACTTTTCGGGGCAGAAACCATTTATCTCCATATTTCATCTTTTATTTTTATATGCGCTTTCATAAATTACTGCCCTGTACTTCGTCCATATGACAGTGTTGTGTAGCCTATCAAAAGTACACACATGGGCCTGGGCCATGGCTCAGTGGTCCAGGCACCTTGGCTGGTAATCCAGTCTGGCAGTGTGCCGCGGGTTCGACTCCCGATCCCGACGGCCTTTGCTGCATGTCTTCCCCCCCCATCTCTCTCTCCATTTCCTGTCAGCCTACTGTCTGTCCCTCCATAAAATATATAAAATAAAGGCGAAAGCCAAAAGAAAAAACATTACAAAAAATAATAAGTACACACATGATGGCCCGGACCGGCCTAGCGGTCCATGCAGGCAGCTATAGGTTGGTAACCCAGCCTGACAGCATGACACGGGTTCAAGTCCCGATTCCGACGACCATTTATGCGTCAATCTATCAATAAAGGCAGAAAATCTTTAAAAAAAAAGGACACACATTTAGCATACTGGTATCAATTAAGCTACAAACTCACAATCCATCGCATGATCGCATCCCAACGCACTGTGAGTTTGTAGACCGGCTATTTATGCCGCTTTTGAAACACACAAATTCATTTATATAATATAATGATTAGTTACGCACCCAAAATAGGGACGACACATTGAAAGTGGTCAAGTCTGTCTGTGGGGTTTTTTTTTATAAATATTTAAGCAAAGAAAAGTATTAGACAAAAAAATTACGTTGGGATAATAGAACATTCTTAGGCGCGATTCATACTCCTATTTTAGAGCCGAATAAAAGTCGGTTCGGCTCTGTAGAGCCTACAATGTGACGTAATTTGAGGTTCGGGGGGGCGGGTACCGTCCTAAAGTCGGCTCTTCGGTGCTACTGAAAATTTCTGACGAGCCGAAATCATTTCGGCACTACAGCGCCGAAACAGCGGTAAAATAGGAGTATGAATCGGCCCTTAGTCTTTCCCATTTCCTGAAAAGAAAACGGCTTTAGAACATGCAAGGTTTCCATTCCGCGCAACAGTCAGCGACGGCATTCAACCGCCGTGCTAAAATAAAGCACGTCAGAACGTCGTCAGTTCAGTTCAGTTTATTTTTGAGTGGTGCAACCACTCCAAGGAACAGCAATGTCCGTGTTCACTCACCTATGTGACTCGTGTTAACCTATGTGACTCGTGTTAATGTGTGTGACTCATGTATGACTCATGAGTACCAGTAGGGGCGCTGTTGTGCCAGAGACAGAGAGAGAGTATTGCACTGTTGCCTGCTAATGAGAGAGAGAGAGAGAGGGGGGGGGGGGGGGGGGGGGGGGGATTTGCACCACTCAGTTCACACGGGTGTGATTTTTATTTATAGTGCAACATCACCCCAAGGGGTCTCTCTGCACGCGTGTCCTTTCGCTGGTCTGTGGGCGGCACACAACGCTCCTATAGTCGTCGTCGTGGGGGCGGACGGACGGACGGACGGGGATAGGTGCAAATTGGCTTCAAGACGACTCCCCCGTCTCACAATTAGCCCGACCCTGATCTAGCCCTAACGATGAACACACAGTCGCAGCGGGGGGGGGGGGGGGGGGGGGGGGGGGAGGCTCGCCTGACGGATGAGGAAGAAACAGGGAATAAATGGAGAGAGAGAGGTCTCGTCACAGCGGTATGTGACAGTCGGCCAGCGGCCTTGAAACCCCGGGTGGGCGAGAGAGCGAGGGAGGGAGGGTGGGTGGGTGCCTGGGGGAACTTTTTTCATGGCGAGGGGGGGAGAAGCGGCGGGTGATCAGAGGCCCCCGCTCAGTGCTAACTAAGTAGGCTACATTTACATGAGTATCTTAACCCATTCAGGCCTGACATAGAAATTAAAAAAAAAGAAAAAGATTTGAGGCACATTTTAACGATTTTTCAAAAATAGCAGACCTACAAGCTTGTAGATCTGCTATTTTTCAATAGCTAAATTATAACATAATGTTTAAAACACCAAAAGGGGTTCCCGCCCAAAATGGGTTAAGTATCTGTAGGCATATGTGTTTTTAGATGCTTAATATGACTTTCACTCCGCTACATTTCAGAGACAAACATTGTACTTTTGACTCCACTACATTTGTAGGAAGGGAAGAATGGATTAACAACTTAAGTCAGATTTGAAGTATAGTAAAATAGGGCTACAAGCTCACAATGCGCACACACTGTTAGCTAACTTATCTTATCTGCTATTGTTGCTAATTGATCCTGCTAATTGGTCTGGAGAATGTTATACTTGGTGCTTTTACAAATACTGAAGTATTTATAAATACTCTGACTCAAGTACTATAGGGTTGAGTACTGTATCCACCTGTATCCGCCTGCTGCCTGCATAGGGGATCGTTTTTCATGGCGAGGGGGGTGTTGGGGGGTCCGCAGACGAGAGAGGTTCCACGCGGCGCGGGGACAAGGACATGCTACGTTGCTTCCATTCCCCCTCTGCGCTGCGCTGTCCTGACGGATGGGGCGGAGAGAAGACCCCCTGTTGTGCAGCAGCATGCGAGAACACGGACAGGACATTCATTACCGTGTGTTGGCCTACTGGATGGAGGATGTGTGTGCACGTGTGTGTGTGTGTCTGTGTGCAGTGTGTGTGTGTGTGTGTGTGTGTGTGTGTGTAGCGTACGGGTGCTCTCTCAGACACATACTATAGAGTTTAAATATATCATTGCTGTCGGGCAGAAACCTTCTATCTCAATCTGTTTTTTTCAAAAATAGATGCCCTATTCTTGATGACACTACAGCATCAAAACTAAAAGTAGCAGTTCCGGCTCCACAAAACGCGGTGCCAAGCTCACTCGTTTTTTTTAAATATGTGGTTTCCACCCGTCAATATAATGTACGGACACGTTACACGTACGGCAAACTGCATGTGCATGCGTATACACACCCACTCATATATATACTTTAGACACGCATACGTGCACATGTACACACATACATGTATAGGTGCTCGTGCATGCTACATCAATGCACGGAGACACAAACAGCCCAACACACAACTACAAACACATCAAGCATGCACGCATGCACGCATGCGCGAGCACGCACCCAAAGAGAGAGAGAGAGAGAGAGAGAGAGAGAGAGAGAGAGAGAGAGAGAGAGAGAGAGAGAGAGAGAGAGAGAGAGAGAGAGAGAGAGAGAGAGAGAGACACAGACAGACACACAGACACACACACACAGACACACACACACACACACACACACACACACACACACACACACACACACACACACACACACACACACACACACACACACACACACACACACACACACACACACACACACACACACACACACACACACACACACACACACACACAGCTATTTTCCCTTCAGGATGGTTTTTCGCTGGATGAAAGGTGCAGTCCAACACCTCCTCCCCCCCCATCCACCACCCCCGCACGTCCCTCCGATGCATACACCCCACACCACCATCCACCCCCCCCACCCACACTTCTACAGTATTCCTCTCTGCGAGTCGTTGAACATCAAAAAAGGAGGTTGCGTACGCAGTCTCTTCAGAGAGAGGCTCAGCCTGAGCTCAGGGGTGTTGAACTGGAGGGTGACAGAGAGGGAGATCGAGAGAGAGAGAGAGAGAGAGAGAGAGGGGGTGGGGGTGCAGCTGACATGGGTGTAAGCCTGGTGCCTCTCCTTCAGCGAGAGGAGCGAAGGTTCCACTGATTGGCGCTAGGATGTTCTAAAGAAAGACGCCGAGGTGCCAAGCTGACGCCTCGAGCCAAACTTACAAAGAGGAGAAAACGAAACACTGATGGCTTGCGAGTACACGTGCGTGTGTGTGTGTGTGTGTGTGTGTGTGTGTGTGTGTGTGTGTGTGTTTGCGTGCACGTGAGAGCAGACGGAAGCGTAGAGAGAGAGAGAAAGAGAGATGGCTGCTGTCTGCTGGTGCAATGATTAAGTCATTTCTCTCATTGTGCTTTGAGTCGGCTTGCCTTTGATGGTGCATAAAACACACACACACAGACACACACACAGACACACACACACACAACGCTATACTGGTGAGGACATCAACATTCTACGATGGTGATTTTACGAATGTGGCATTTATTCAATGTGTCATTTTTAACCACAACACTGAAGCCGGAAATAGCCGATCTACAAGCTCACAACACATAATATGTGCAAAAGCAGTACACAAAGTGCATGTGTACACACAGACACACACACGGACATCATTAAGGAATAAGGAGTAGAGGAATTGTCTCTCAGCTTGCATTAGAGTGAATGAGGGGTGTGTGTGTGTGAGTGTGTGTGCGTGTGTGCGTGCGTGCAGATGTAGAGCAGACAACAAGCTAGATTTGTTATCGGGCGTTGGCTTTTATGTCATGCAATCACATCCAACAAACACTGGCGTATAAGCTAATAGCTTTGTTGTTCAATCCTTTACTGTGCGTGGGTGTTAAAACGATGATTTACCGTTATCTTATGCAACCAGGCACTTAAAAACACACACTTCCACCGACGGATGCATGGTGTCGGTGTTTGTTTTAGCTGTGTCGATCTACTTCTGCACTAATAGCGCCGCATCTTTTATAGTCTAGGTGTGAACTCTACCATCCACTTGACTTAGAGAATGATTTTATCGATATGTACAGTGCTCAGTGTGAATGGCCATTTACATTATATATAGGGCTCTATTTTCGTCCATGCTTAACACCTTATCCCTAAACTTCTTTGCCTTTTCATATTTTGAAAAACATTTTTGAATAGTTCAACTATAGCCGATCTACAATCGGCACGTTGTGAGCTTGTGGGTTTTTTTTTTTTATGGGTTATGTGGGTAATTTGTGTTTTTTAGATATTTCAATATTTCAAAATGTCCATGGACTGGGCTCACTTCCTTCCTGGACTACAATTCCCATAATACTTTGGTGCACTGCTCCTCCTTGTGGATAGGGGTAGGGCTGTCTTACTGAGACAACATGTAGTCCAAGGAAAATTAGAGAAGGAAGTGTCATGGTCACGTGACTGTGATGCGCCATGACACTTTCATGGGAGCCAAATCTCGCACCGGAAGTGACAAGCAAGCTGGACCAGCTCATAACAAACATTATTTATGAACCATTGAGACCTTTGTCATATAATCGGTTCAGGCATATAAAAGAAGACATCACAGGTTGTTTTCTAATCAGTTGCTTTTCGATGTGCACAGAGTGCACAATACATCATTTTATTTGAGGATTTAAACAGCAGCAGGTATCATTTCTGTTTCTTGGCACGTTCAGAAACGTACTTTTTGCTCTTTAGATACCTCTATAAAATTACACAGTGTACACATCGAAAAGCAACACAGCAGATGTGTGTTATATGTCTTCTGTTATTTGCCAGAAGTGATTACTTTACAAAAGATCTCAATCATTCAGAAATAGTGTTTGTTCATGAGCTGGTCACATCTCCATTTAATATACCTTGATGTAGTCCAGGAAGTAAGTGAACCTAGTGCCCATGACATCATGGAGTCCATGGACACTTTGAAATACTACAATATCTAAAAACACAAATTACCCCAGGAAAACCCCAGGAAAGTGTTTCTTGTCTCCCAAACATTCATTAAAATAAGATCTGGTTGCAAAAGGGGTGAAGTCGCCCTTTAAAGGAGAATTCCATGCTAGAAGGCTTTATTACCTTTATTTGTAGTTGTTACGTCCCCACCAAAGAGGTCCAGGTGTTATTTTGTGCAAAAGCGCATTATTGGCTATTTCCTCTACCATAAGCCCTCAATGAATTGCATTGGATTGTATTGAATTGAATGGGGCTATGGGGTGTTATGCTAATTCACTTATTTCCATCGCTCAAAAATCTATATTTTTTGTATATATCCTCTCTTCATAATGTAAATAGTATCCCGAGCGGCACACTTTACTACTTATTTCGATAAGTAGTAATAAGCGAATTAGCACAAAAACCCCATTGAGGGCTTATATTAGGGGAAATAGCCAATAATGCACTTTTGCACAAAATAACACCTGGACCTCTTTGGTGGGGACGTAACAACTACAAATAAAGGTAAGAAAGCCTTCTAGCATGGAATTCTCCTTTAACTCACTAAGTGTTTTTCCACCCTCGGTTCCAACAATGAAAGCCGTGTCCTCCTCGTTATGAGCGACGAGCGTTTAGAGGCCGGCTCGTCTGGAGTGTTGGAGTTGCATTTAACTGCGAGGGAGAGAAATGCATCATCACGTATAGCGCTTGTAAGCAGCTCTGGAGACAGTGTGGCAGCGCCATTGTGCTCATAATGACTGTACAAGGCCACCAGGGAGATGGATGCTGCAGTGCAAACCAGACAGCAACGCACGCACATACACACGCACGCACGCGCACACGCTATACTTGTGAGGCAATCAACATTTTGACCTCAATGCTAAATCTGCCAATGTATAAATCTGGCATTAACGTTTAACCCATTTAGGCCTGACGTCGAAATAAAAAAAACGATTTTTCAAAAATAGCAGACCTACAAGTTCATAGCGCGCCACTCGGTGGCGCGCTATGAGCTTGTAGATCTGCTATTTTTCAATAGCTAAAGTATAACAGAATGCTTGAAACACCAAAAGGGGTTCCCGCCCAAAATGGGTTAACCCTAAACCCTAAAACTAAACTCCAAATGCCTCGTCATATAACTCCAACCCGAATCTATTCCTAGTTGTGCACTTAGCTCCAACAAATCTATTTCAAACCACAAAACAACCATTTATATTTGGAAAGCTGTCCTCAAAATGTCTATTTCTCAAAATGTACTATGCTTTTTATTGCTTTGTGGGGGACATTTGGCTCTTTCAAGTATAATACACACACATGCAACACACAAGCGTGCGCGCACGTACATTTTGCGGTCTTCTTTTTTTTCACCCATAAGGCTCCTGTGAGAGAGATATGCCCGTTGGGAAGACATGATGAAGAGACAGGAAAACACGAGTGTGGTTTGTTTGCCTTCCTCCTTTATCCCCACGAGATGAAAAGAGCTCCGCTTCGTCTGACGCAGCAGCGCGCCGTGCGTGTCGTCTGATGGCTCTCTCTCTCTCTCTCTCTCTCTCTGCTGTCTGTCTGCATGTCGCACGGTGACGGGTACAAAAAAAGAGAGCTTTCATCGTCGTGGCGCAGAAACCTCATATCTCCATATTTCATTATTCTGTAAATTAAGCTATTAATATACCCAAGGGCCGATTCTACAAATCGAATTCTATTCTGTCCTTTTTCGTCACGTTGCTATTTCTTCCTGTTATTGCTTTGAGCTGCTATTGAAAACTCTGCTCCTTTTCAGTGATATAAAGTATGATAATGCTATATTAACTGTTATCTGTACACACTGTTTGACTCAGTTCTCTGAAAAACTTATGTTGCTATATGTGTTTGGATGTGGACCCCCCCTTTTCAAAATTCCAGGGACCCCCAGAAGCAAAGAATTTAGTTGTTTTTATGTTGACTTAAAAAAATATATTTGCACAGATTTTCTTTTCAAAAAAGCAGATCTACAAGATCATATCGCAACACACAATTGTGTGTGAAAATGACAACATTCTATGTCTAATTTATATCCTACTTCGTCATAATATACAATCAGTATTAGTCACAGAAAATATTTTTTTTGGGGCTTCTTATGTCTTTATTGATAGTAGTTTGACAGGCCATGGGGAGAGAGATGGGGGATGACACGCAGCAAAGGTCACGATAGGTAATCGGGACTCGAACTCACGAGACGCTGTCAGGCTGGATTACTACATTACTGTCGTCGGGACGGTTCTGTTCTTTTATTCCCTGAAAACTAACAGTTTTGGATTTACAAGGTTTCTTCCATAGACTCGTTTCAATTCCAGGAAGCTGCCTTTCCATCCAAATTTGCCACTTGACAGTGATGGAGGATCGGTGCATGCGTGTGCTTGTGCGTGCAGAAACACACCCGGGCACCCTGGCACACTGGCGCACTGGCTCGTGTGCACACACACACACACACATCTAAGAGGGTTTTCAAACAGTATCGGGTTGTCTGATAGTGTTATTAGTACGTGCGTGTGTGTGTGTGTGTGTGTGTGTGTGTGTGTGTGTGTGTGTTATATCTTATTTTTCTTCCATCTTGCTTCTCTCCTCTCCGCCTGTCTGAACAGGAAGAGCAGTGAAACAGGTTGAAGTGAATTCACAGGAAGCAGACATCACACATTCTCTCTTCTGTCTTAAAGCCTTTGGAAGTACACCAGTTGGGTGTGGGGGTGGAGACTGTATAGTACGTCAGTGGTTCCCAAACTTTTTCATGTCAAGGACCCCCAAATTGACACTTATTAGCCTCGCGGACCCCCATGTGAAAAAGGTATACCAGGGAGTCGGCAGGAACCCCGATAAGAGAATATTTTTACGGCTCTAGCAGTGATTCTAAACCCGTTTAATTTCAAGGACCCCCAGTTTGACATGTATTAGTCTACGGACCCCCATTTAATGGCATTCGTATTTCTGAGACCCGGCCTAATTTATATTGTAAAATCAATGTTAATTTAACTCTGAGAGTGTACAGATGGAACCAAATGGATCCGTTTGGGTGAATTTGGTTCCATTTGTATCACTCTCAGAGTTACAGACCCATAAGGGTCCATTTGGTTCCAAATTATCATTTAGCTGCGGACCCCCTGGAACTCCCTCAAGGACCCCTGGGGGTCCCCGGACCCCAGTTTGGGAACCAGTAGACAATGTAAAGAAGGAAACAAAACGTGTGTATCTGGGAACAATGTGTTTCAGTTTGAGTTTTATTTTGGGTGAGATATATGCAGATGTACATCTTAGTCTTTTGGAAGTACATCAGAGTGTGCACTGTGCTTGGCTGTCGATATGCAGCACTGTGGTGTGACTGGAGACAACGAATGTGCAGAGAACCCATAATCCTTTTTTTCCCATAAATTTCATTTTCCCGTCAAGGTCTTTTTTTTCTTTCTCTGGGCAATTGAGGGTGTATAAGGTCACATAGGATGTCACTACATGTAAGTGACTTTGTTGTCTTTGGTAAATGTGAGACTGTAAATCCTGACACCGTTTGACACTGTAACTGTAACAGTGATTAATTAAGAGCCATACAAATCAATGTGACCTGACTTGACTTACATGTCAACTGTTCAACCCCACAGTGCATTGAGACACTTTAATACAGCAATATGGCAGCATCACAGTATGAGCTTGTTGACTGTATAATTAAAGGTACTATTATATATATGTGCCAGCTGCATTTTTCAAAATACGTATGTGTGGCAGGTTTTGGAAATTCTTGAATGTCAAGAATGTCATTGGTTTGACTGTCAAGGTTTCAGCCTCCAGGAAGAAACCCTAAATACAAAGGGAAGGCATCATTGCACATAACCACACTAAAGGGTCTAATGAAGTACTGTCACCTCAAACACATGAAAATCTTTAACGTACTGTACCGTACCATAAAGATTGGTTCAAATACTAATGTATTAACCAAGTGAACCCTCCCTTCTGGGCATGTCATAACAGGCGAACGTTCCGTAAAAATAGGTGGAAAACATGGCTATTGGTGCAGAGGGAAAAAAAAAAAATTGGGGGGTAAAGCATAGAACCCTGCATGAGGGACCCCGGGCAATGAAGTATATCTTTTTAAGTGGATTCTGTGCTCAGCATTGCAAAATATAAAGAAAAGCTGAATTGTTCAATTCTTTAAAAAGTTTCCTCCAAAAAGAAAAGGTCACGTGACCTTGTGCTAGATCACCGTTTCCCAAACAGTGGGTCGGGATCCATTTGTGGGTCGCAGACACATTTTGTTTCCTACATTTTGTTTTTATTTATTATTTCAAAACATTTAAAAATAAAAAACATTTCTAAAAAAAAAAAGGATTTTTTTTTCTTGAATTAAAAAAAATAAATCTATGATATTTTCAGTCATGTCATGAAGAAACCAAAGAAGAATCAAATAAATTCCATAAATCAGAATATAAATTATAATACTTAAAAAGTATATAGTGAAAATAGCTGATCTATACAAACTTGCAATGTGGCACAAAGCGATGCGTAATTTCTCTCTTGGGTCACGGGCTAAAAAGTTTGTGAACCACCGTGCTAGATGGCCTCTACAAGAGCGAATCGATTATCTCGAAGGAGAAAAAAAAACATTGTGGCATATAAATGCTGGCTAAACCCAATATCTCAAGTGTGTCGGCAGGCGATAATGCAGTGACCCTGGATAGAGGTTGGCAGGTCATCCACTCACCACTTCACACATGATCTACGCGGCGCGGCACCCAGAAATAGGTCAACAGCATAAACTAAATCCAATAGGAATATTGCTTTTCATTGATTTTTTTGTATCCACCTTGAGATAATACGTGTATTTCATAGAAGGGACGACCAAGAGCTGGCCCCTGTGCGTGCGTGCGTGCGTGTGTGCGTGCGTGCGTGCGTTAGTGCATTCTGTGCAACTCTGCGTGCATATCATTGCTGTCAGGCAGAAACCTTGTATCATATTATCCATATATTATGGGGGGAACGTTACGTTAGCAATTCAAAAATAGCAGATCTACAAGCTCACTATGCATGACAACGTGATTGCGTTGGAAGATTGTAGATCGGCTATTCCCGGGGAAAAGATTTGGTACAGACGGCAAAAATAGTGTACATATTCAACCAATTAAATTAACACGAAATTGTGACTAAATAATAACATTGGATCCATTGGAGTACAACACTTTCACGCTCTAACACGAGTTACGTTTACATCGTTTAATTTGTGTTTTTAATACCTTTTAAGACTTACAGGGTTTCCACCGGACAGATAGGTGACGTGTTTTGATGACATCATCAGAAAAACATCTGTCGCACTGACATGCAAAGGGTTCTGGGAAATTGAGGCCCAATGCATTCCAATGGCGGCAGTGGCGTGGCGCGCAGCGGGTGCATTCCTCCCTCCACTCTGATCGCCATTTTGGATTATTTTTCAACACTATACGATGAGCAATTACACCATTTTAAATGAAAAGACACAATGATGTCGGCGCGGCCGTTCTTCAAAGGCTAGTGAAATCCAGGTAGTGAACGTGGCATTGCGTTCAGTCATCCAATCCACCGGACAAAATGGGATATGAGACGCGTTTTGATGACGTCATCGCAAAAAGTCCATCGCGCCAGCGTGCAAAGGGTTGTGGGAAATTGAGTCCCATTGTTAACATTACAATGGCAAATCTGACGGAGGAAGTAGCCGTGCGCTGCCCGGGCTGTTGTGATCGCCGCTATGGAATACTTTTCTACACTACAACAAGCGATTACACCGTTTTAAAGTGGATTTTCATGACAAGCAACTCAGCTATCGGTGAACTGGCTGTTCAAAGGTAACTTTAAACATAGGCAGTCTAGCCTGAAAGACGCCCATATATTGCTGGCATTCAAACTGTTTTAAAAGGTAACAGTTTTGGACATACAAGGTTTCCAACCTGACAGCGTCGATATGTGAACGTATACGTGGTCAATATTAGTGAATGATGTGTGGACACACAGTGTGTGTCTGTGAGCGTGTGCAACGGCCCCAAACGCAGCACAGCTAGAAGCACATTGACGACTGCTACTTACGTGGTGTTTAATGTCCTCATCATGTGACGCCCTAATTATTTGGGGACAACCAGCAGGAGACGTAACGCAGTATAACATACGGCTATAACTTCAGGCTATTATTAGTGAGCAGGTCCTCGATCGCCGGGTCACATCCACCCTCGCCGACTATACGCCCTAATTGGATTTCCTCACTCATTCAAAATGTCCTCAACACGCTTTATGGACTTGACCTCTGAGACGGCCGCGTACACACACATGCATGTCACACATGCATGCCCCCCCCCCCCCCCCCCCCCCCCCCCCACACACACACACACACACACACACACACACACACACACACACACACACACACACACACACACACACACACACACACACACACACACACACACACACACACACACACACACACACACACACACACACACACACAGAACTGTGTGTGCAAGATGCAAGATACATAATAGCATATGAGGTATACCGTTTATAGAATAGATGATATGCTGCTGATCATAACATCTAACGACCGGGACAAGATGAGACGTTTTGGTTCGTTTATTTGCAATAATCTAAATAATAATCTTAATAACTAAATTGGCTAATTTGTCTTTCATCTTTCTGTTGTGAAAGACGGGGATAAAAGGCTCATTTGTGCAGGTGTGCAAAAATGACATTTAACAGTTAATGCACATATGTCACATTGTGGTTCATTTACCGTCTCGGAAGACAATTTGGAACAAAAACAATAATGGAACAAAAACAATACAAATAATAGTAACATGTTTCTTCTAAATTACAGTGTTGTCAGGCCATTCTTTGGTCAAATCGACTAAATGCTATTCCAAAATAATCTAAGTGTTTCTCCTGAATGTCATTGTCCTAGATCTCCGCGACGAGAACAGTGGGAGTGTCACAGGTCCCGTCCGTGACCCGTCCGACCGGCCGGCCCAACCACCAGACCCGCGCCTCTCTCTCTCTCTCTCTCTCTCTCTCTCTGTGTCTGTCGGCTGTCTGGCTCAATACGATAAGACCCTGTCATTGTATCCCCTCCTCGTCTTCTCTCTCCACGAGCAGCTCGGGCCGCACGCATCAAATATTCATGGGCCACGGGCCCACTCTTAAGTAAAACCGGCCAATTTGTTGCGGAAGACGTGCATTAACTCATCAAGACCTGAGGACCTGATTGTACAAAAATAATGTATGTCTTCTTAAATCCTATCCTTCAGAAAACCTATATGTTCAGTTGGTGCTCAAACTTTTTCATGTCAAGAACTCCCTGGAATTATATGTATTTGTCCGCCGGCCTCTATCTGAAAATATGTTGTTTCATGCAGGGAGAAGCAAATATTTGAGTTAAACATGTTTGCTGGGAAAGAATATATATTTAAAGATTTTCGCCACATTTCACAATAAAAAGAAATAGCATCTACAAAGATTTTTCCAACAGCTAAAGTTTAAAAAAGTGGTTAAAAGCTATAAGGTGACACAGATGTGTTCCAGGTCTTGATGGATTAAGATTGGCTGGCCCGATACGCTCACTGGCCCCCTTGGGGTGTTGGGGGAGGGAGGGGGGGAGGCGGGGGGGGACAGACGGAGGCCGGCTGGATGCCATTTTGGCTCTGCCGTCTCTATTGTTGCCGTCCGTCAAAGGCAGTCAGCGGGGGGGTGGGGGGGCGAGGGGGGGGGGGCATAGGCAGGGAACAGCACGTGTCTGTCGTCGGATGGTAATGGGGTGGGCGTGACTGGACTGAGGAGGAGGAGGGCAGGGGTCGAGCACTGGTGGAAAGTATACTATAGTACATTTACTTAAGTACTGTACCTGTAAGTACAATTTTGAGGTATTTGTCCTGCTTTGAGTATTTCCAATGCGACGCATTGTGAGCTTGTAGGTCTGCTAATTTTATTAATATGTTAACTGTTGGTGCTTTAAGTAGGCCTACATTTCGATGCCAATACTTTTGTAATTTTAAATTCTATATTGCGGTATTGATACTTTTACTTAGTACTTTTTTCCACCACTGGGGAGGAAGGCAGGGGTCGAGGGGAGGCAGAGAGACATGGCTGGGTAGAAGATAAGGAGAGGGCGCGTGCACTCAGAGACCCAGTTTGGTGGCCCGTATACGCTGAACCATAGGGGGGTCATTTGGGTCTGAATGTCCCCGCACTACATTGGGGGATGCCTGGTCTATTTATTTATTTATCCCTCCCGCCCGGTGCTGGTGCATGCCACGCATGGTCTAGCACCGTTTCCGTCTAGCTGCGCAATAGAGCGTCGCAGTCCCGCCCCCTACCATGGACCAGGAAATGAATCCCAATGCATTTTTCCCATAGACATTTCAAAAAGTATTTATTTAAAGACGGTTACGCCGCGGACAAAGCCAAATCGAGTCGTGACAACTCATGACAACACAAACAATATTTTGGACCAAACAAATAATTACAGAGAAGAAAAACAACAAAAAAAGTGTAACCTGCCGTTTTTTTTCTTCTTTCTAATTATTTATTATTTTACGGGCCAATACATAATGTGAGTCATGATGTCCCCCCCCCCCCCCCAAATAATAATAATAATAATAATGTCCCCGCACTTTTTACATCCCGACGGCGCCACTGCATTGAACCCGTCGAGAGAGCAGAGGAGAGGAGAGAAAGAAAGGAGAAAACAAGAGGGATTAAAATGACAACAAAAACGTCTGTATGACAAAAGAGTTTAACCACTTGAACCGCAGCCCTCTATCCCTGTTCTGGGGGATAACGTTGCCCCCCCCCCCCCAAAGAAAATAAAATCACGATCTACAAACTAACAAAGGCTGCCGCCGCGATGCATTGTGAGCTTGTATAGATCGGCAATTTTTGGCGAAGAGGTTTAGTTGGGAAAAGGGGGTCAGTGCGGTGCACACCTCTGGGTCATATGACACACACACACACACACACACACACACACACACACACACACACACACACACACACACACACACACACACACACACACACACACACACACACACACACACACACACACACACACACACACACACACACACAGGTTTGTGACAGATTTTGTGAATTAATAGCGTATTCACTATCAAGGAACACACCGCCAATGAAAGCGTTTAACATTTTATTGAAACAAAATGGATGGTCGTGAATGCCACCACGAGGTGATGGCCATCGACGAGCCATCGACGGCGTCGGGGATTTAGCCGGGGTGGGGAAGCTTCGGGGATCCGGCATGCTCCCGAGGCACGTCAGACCCCCGTCAGGAACCTGTAGGGGGGAGAGAGAGAGGGGGAGTAGGATGAGAAATGGGGTGGGTGGGAGGGGTGCGAGAAATGAGAACAGGGGAGAGCCATGGTTAGATGGGCTAGTAGTTATAGGGATGGATGTGGCCTGATTGGATGTGGCTTGATAGGAGGTGGAGGTAGCTGCGTTGGAGGTGTGGTCCTGCTCCTGAACTTCGGCTATGAGCTCCAATTCACTATCAAGGAACACACCGCCAATGAAAGCGTTTAACATTTTATTGAAACAAAATGGATGGTCGTGAATGCCACCACGAGGTGATGGCCATCGACGAGCCATCGACGGCGTCGGGGATTTAGCCGGGGTGGGGAAGCTTCGGGGATCCGGCATGCTCCCGAGGCACGTCAGACCCCCAAAAGCTTCATTAAGGGAGACGAGATGGGGCGGCCTTCGGATCTTGCAGATCTGATCTGATATGGCGGAGATATGCCTGGGAGGACCGGCGGCCCATGATTTGGATCAGGTGGTCGGGGATGCCGTTGCGAGATGTGGAGGTGGCTGCACCGGTCCTGGAAGAATGGCCCGAGTAGTGTGTGGGGGAGATACCGGAGAGAGCAAGTACGTTGCGGGGTCGTTGGGGGAACCACGTCTGGAAGCAACGCGGCCGGACTCGGAAGTGAAGAGGGGATCTGAAGGAGAGTAACTCTGGGACTTCTGGTATGGAAGGTAGGTCGAGAGCTATTTGAAGGGTTCAGGATCGACTGGTTTCCGGAGAAGAGGACAGGTGAGCTTGGCTTGAGGTTAGGATAGTCTTTGAGTGTTTGATGTAGTCGACCTGGGGTTCGACTGACGAGGGGAGAGCGGTATCCTGAGTGGAGAGTTCGTATGCATGTGACCAGAAGGTCTGTGGCGAGGGGCGGGCGACGAGGGACTTGTGCGGGTTCCTGGAGGTCGATGGAGATGAGGTTGGATGGTGCCGACGATAGGTTGGTTTGGTTATGGGAGTGGCGAAGTTCTGTCGTGCTGACCGATAGGTGAAGAGGTTGAGGGTTCCCGACTGTTGATGTGGATCCGGGAGGAGTGGACCGGAGAAGGCAGGGTTTGCAGGTTGAAATGTCGGCGCCAGATATGGGGAGCTGGAGTTGGATCAAGGCCTGCGTGGAGAGGCGTGACGTCTGAACTCCGTGTCGGTGAAGGCATGGAATGACCGAAACATGAGCGACGTGGGGGAGGAACTGATGGGAACCTGGGTGCCAGATGAGATGGCCCATGAGTGGCACGATAACGGAGTGGGAGCGGCCCGTGACGACGATATTGACGACGGCTGTGTTGTCCGAGTAAATTGGGATTGATTGGAGAGACCATTCGTGGCTCCTGCGAGCTCCGGGGTTCGTCCGGCGGCAGGCCATCTGGCGCTGTAGAAACCCCCAAAATCGGCGTAAAGGACGGCTTCTGTGGACAAGTTAATGTCTTGCGGGTGGGTGAGGTGATCTCGGTGGAAGGAGATGCCGTTCCAGTGGGCGAGGAGACGGCCAGAATGGAACCTTGTGATGACGATGGCGAAATTAGGATGGCGCGGGGAGAAAGGCGTTTGGCACGGCTGGGGTAGGTGGGGGGGTTGGAGATCAGGGTCAGTCGAGCTTCTCCTTTGGGAGTGGAGCTTGGAACTGGACTGTGATGAGCTGTCGGCTGGAGCGGACTGCTGCGTCCTTTAGACGTGGGCAGTATGGAGCTATGGCGCCCGGATGAGGAGACCGGCTGTGATCGTTGGAGGTTGCTAGCGGAGAGCCCTTCTGATTTAGAGTAGAACGACGGTAAGACGACGATTGAGCGAGAGTAGGATGAGTAGGTTGTCGTTGTTAGAGAGGCACTGAGTTGCTGTAGTGGACAGTCGGAAGGCGACTGGTGCACTGGCATCCCGGAGGCGGATTCCCTCGCTGGAGCCGACGACTGCTGGTGGCTGAAGTTGACGGCGGGGGCACTGGCATCCCGGTGCCAAATCCCCCACTGGAGCGTGCGACTGCAGGAGACTTGGAGGATGACTCGAGTTGGGGGTGACGGGCCCAGTTAGCGTGTGCTTCTTGTAGCATGAGGTCCGGATAGGTGTGGGAATGCTACGTCGGATGCTTTAAGGTCCGCCCGGGGGAGACAGGTCCAGATGAGCATCGGACCACGGCGTGGGCTGATTGAGGGATACCAGATGGTGAAGGATCCTGTGAACGTGGGACGAAGCTGTTCGAGGGACGACCTGGAGGTGACGGTTACAGGTGGGCGAGCGGCATCAGATGCTTGGGAGATAACCTGGAGGTGATGGGTCCAGGTAGCGTTGGAGTCAGATGCTTGGGGCGTAGCCTGTAGGCGTCGGGTCCCGATGAGCATCTGGTGGGGCCTGCTTGAGGAGATAGCTGAGGTGATGGGTCCAGGTGATCCTGGGAGAGGAGTGTTGTGCTGAGGGAGACGACGCTGACCCGGAGGAGAGGCACGCTGTGCCGGGGGGGACGACGCTGGCCCGGAGGAGGGAGACGACGCTGAACCGGGAGGAGGGAGGCACGCTGTGCCGAGGGAGACGACGCTAGCCTGGAGGAGAGAGGCACACGTGCCGAGGGAGACGATGCTGGCCCGGAGGAGAGAGGCACGCTGTGCCGGGGGAGACGACGCTGGCCCAGGGGAGAGGCACGCTGTGCCGAAGGAGACGACGCTGTGCTGAGGGAGGGAGATGACGCGGGCCCGGGGGAGAGGTACGCTGTGCCGATGGAGACGACGCTGGCTCGGGGAAGAGGCGCTCTGAGCAGGGGGAGACGACACTGGCCCGGAGGAGAGGCACGCTGTGCCGGGGGAGACGACGCTGGCCCGGGGGGGAGGCGTGCTGAGCAGAGGTAGACGACACTGGCCCGGAGGAGAGGCACGCTGTGCCGAGGCAGACGACGCTGGCCCGGGGGAGAGGCATGCTGAGCAGAGGGGGATGGCACTGGCCCGGAGGAGACGATGCTGGCCCG
The DNA here is from genome assembly GCF_951216825.1 of Electrona antarctica. Lineage (NCBI taxonomy): Eukaryota > Metazoa > Chordata > Actinopteri > Myctophiformes > Myctophidae > Electrona > Electrona antarctica. The sequence goes on along the minus strand of NC_136803.1, from coordinate 17,213,136 downwards.
GGGGAGAGGCGCGCTGAGCGGAGGTAGACGACACTGGTCTGGAGGAGAGGCGCGCTGTGCCGAGGGGGACGACACTGGCCCGAGAGAGAGGCACGCTGGGCAGAGGGAGACGATGCTGGCCGGGAGGAGAGGCATGCTGTGCCGAGGGGGACGACGCTGGCCCGAGAGAGAGGCGCGCTGGGCAGAGGGAGACGACGCTGTGCCGGGGGAGGAGGAACTCTGAGCCGAGGGCTGAGATGGACAGCAGGGGGTAGTGGCATCTCTGTGCCTGACTTCCCGTGCTGTAGTGGACTGCTTCTGTGGACTGAGATGAACAGCAGGGGGTAGTGGCATCTCGGTGCCTGACTTCCCGTGCTGTGGTGGACTGCTTCTGTAGACTGAGATGAACAGCAGGGGGTAGTGGCATCTCGGTGCCTGACTTCCCGTGCTGTGGTGGACTGCTTCTGTAGACTGAGATGAACAGCGGGGGGTAGTGGCATCTCGGTGCCTGACTCCCCGTGCTGTAGTGGACTGCTTCTGTAGACTGAGATGAACAGCAGGGGGTAGTGGCATCTCGGTGCCTGACTCCCCGTGCTGTAGTGGACTGCTTCTGCAGACTGAGATGAGCATCTAGGGTGTTGGCATCTCAGTGCATGGCTCCCCGTACTGTAGCGAACTGCCTGTGTAGACTGAGATGAGGGCGGGGGGTGCTGGCATCTCGTTGCCTGACTCCCCGTACTGTAGCGAACTGCCTGTGTAGGCTGGGATGAGGGCCGGGGGTGCTGGCATCTCTGTGCCTGACTCCCCGTACTGTAGCGAACTGCCTGTGTAGACTGAGATGAGGGCAGGGGGTGCTGGCATCTCGGTGCCTGACTCCCCGTACTGTAGCGAACTGCCTGTGTAGACTGAGATGAGGGCAGGGGGTGCTGGCATCTCGGTGCCTGACTCCCCGTACTGTAGCGAACTGCTTGTGTAGGCTGGGATGAGGGCAGGGGGGTGCTGACATCTCGGGCTGACTGACGTCTGTGGCCGTCGGTGCCGGCTGTCCCTGCTGAGGCTGGCTGATGTCACCTTCTGCGAACGGTAGGGGGCGCCGGCATCTCGGTGCCGGCCGTCCCTGCTGAGGCTGGCTGATGTCGGTCTCTGCGGACAGTAGGGGTCGCCGGCATCTCGGTGCCAGCGGTCCCTGCTGAGGCTGGCTGATGTCGGCCTCTGCGGGCAGTAGGGGGCGCCGGCATCTCGGAGCCGGCCGTCCCTGCTGAGGCTGACAGACGTATGTGGCCTCTGCGGACAGTAGGGGGGCGCTGGCATCTTGGTGCCGGCGGTCCCTGCTGAGGTTGGCTGATGTCGGCCTCTGCGGACAGTAGGGGGCGCCGGCATCTTGGTGCCGGCCGTCTCTGCTGAGGCTGGTTGATGTCGGCCTCTGTGGACAGTAGGGGGCGCCGGCATCTCGGTGCCGGCCGTCTCTGCTGAGGCTGGTTGATGTCGGCCTCTGTGGACAGTAGGGGGCGCCGGCATCTCGGTGCCGGCCGTCTCTGCTGAGGCTGGTTGATGTCGGCCTCTGTGGACGGTAGGGGGCGCTGGCATCTAGGTGCCGGCGGTCCCTGCTGAGGTTGGCTGATGTCGGCCTCTGCGGGCAGTAGGGGGCGCCGGCATCTCGGTGCTGGCCGTCTCTGCTGAGGCTGGTTGATGTCGGCCTCTGTGGACAGTAGGGGGCGCCGGCATCTCGGTGCCGGCCGTCTCTGCTGAGGCTGGTTGAAGTCGGCCTCTGCCGACGGTAGGGGGCGCCGGCATCTCAGTGCCGGCCGTCTCTGCTGAGGCTGGCAGGTCTTTAATAGAAACTTGAGTTAAACCTGGACCCCGACTGCTACAGCTGCAGGGGGTGCTGGCGATCCGGTGCCGATGACGCTGTTCGTTTTTTTTTTAATTTAATTTATTTTATTGTTTTATTATTGATTTATTAGTTTATTTTAATTTAAGGTGCAAGTCGAGCACATAACGCGGGCCGAACGAATCCCTGTTGAACGAATGAGTGTGAAGTGACTGCTGCTTTTATGAGCTTTCCCTGTGCTGGGTGAACTGTCCCTTTAACGGGGGCGTTTCCGTCACGACGTGCAGTTGTAGTTGCATAGGAACGGCGCCCGGAAGAGAGCTGGACTACAGCGGCCAACTGAAGTGGAACTTAACTTCTAAGTGAAATCGAATCCCTCGTCTTTCTCTTAAAAGATGATTGTGATAACAATTCACTCGCTCGGTATGGCCGGCTGACGTCTCTCTCGCTGGTGCGCGATCCGCGGGGAATTGGGACAGCTGCGTGCTGTCCGCCAATCAATCGATCGAACCAACAAACAAATGATTACGGGATCGGAGTTGATTAAACAGCGGGAGGCTTGAATTATTCCTCTCTGAGAAAATAGCAGCGAGCTACCTACGACATGGACGGTGACGATCGATGGCTCTTGAACGAATTAGAACGTGGATAGAGCGGTTAGGTTGAGAAGAGATTAACCTTGGGACGATACGAACCATCCGAGGAGTACAGACAGTTTGAAGCGCCGATGTTTGGAACGTCCGTGTCCGTGACAGCTGACAGGGTAGAAGGAGAGACGGCTTAAGGTGAGACAGAATGAATGAGCCGCCGGCCGAGTAAATGTGTATATCACTGCACTGTCACGTATTTCTGTTGTTGAGTTGATGTTGCCGTTGCGTGTTCTAGTGCCGAACGTGGCGAAGAAATGAGAACAGGGGAGAGCCATGGTTAGATGGGCTAGTAGTTATAGGGATGGATGTGGCCTGATTGGATGTGGCTTGATAGGAGGTGGAGGTAGCTGCGTTGGAGGTGTGGTCCTGCTCCTGAACTTCGGCTATGAGCTCCAATATGTGACATTGCTTGTACTATATAATTGATAGCTTATATTGTACCTTCTTGATGTCATGACCGTTTTCCCCGTTCCTTTCCTGTGGGCGTGTATTGTGGCTACTGTGGCCGCATGTTCGCCGGCCTACTGTGACATGATATATGAATGCTAGGGGTTCCTGCATGTGGTCAATAACATTGACATGCAGAATTTGTGCTGATTGTGGCTGTTCACTCACTGCATTTCAACCACCTCCATCTCATCACCATCATCATCATCATCATCACCCGAGACAAAAATGTCCGCCCACTGACAAATGGGTGTGTAATCCACACACACACACACACACACACACACACACACACACACACACACACACACACACACACACACACACACACACACACACACACACACACGCCGTGCGCACCCATATGGAGATTCCCCTCTGCGTTCTCCTTTCACACACTGCTATACCCCCTCCGGTTCTATTTTCTTTATAGGCCTTATATTCATGCTATATTTATAGTATTGAGTTGACTCGCACTTCCTTCCTCTCCGTCTAGTTGTATTTCACATCCACTTATTGAATTACTTCTGTACAACAGGTCCTTCTAACCCCCCCCCCCCCCCCTATACTGTGTGTGTGCGCATACGTGTGGGCACATACTATAGCCCTGCTCCAGTGCGTCAGCGAGTCTCTCACTGATGCCCTACCAGACACCCATCTACTGCTCTGTAGCAATTTTCACACTGCCATGCGAGGCTTTAGAATTCCCCGAAAATAAACGAAACAACGTAACTACTCACCGAAACAAAGCCTGCTAGACCATGGTAAGAGTCTATTCTCAAAGCTGGGAAGTGTCTCAGTTCCCCAGCTTTTCTCTAAAATGCACTATTTTCGTCATGAAATAAAATGCATTCAAGTGGATCGGGCGGCGCAGTCACAACCCGGAAATGCCGTAGTAGAAGGAGTTACATTGCTTTATTAAAATGGCACAAAGTGTATATATCGTAAGCCATCATAATATCTTCTCCTTTATCGTAAACCATGAACAACCCTGGCATATATACTTCCCCCAAAACGAACATCATGAGATGAAGAGCACTTTTGAATAGTACTGCGTTGCAATTTGAATGCATCAGCACTTTTGTTTTTACCAATGTTTTTCTGCTCTTGCTCTACTTTTTAACGTTTACAATGCCTTTGCCTCTTTTTAATGTGTCAGGGTTGTTTTTAAATGTGACAAGCTAAGCACCATGAATTTTGCTCCCTTGTTGTATGCCTAGTGTGTATTATCGAAGTAACAATGCAACAGATTTTTATGCCATTAGTGCATATTAGCAAGAACTGAATGGCAAAAAAATAAATCCATGACAATAAAACATCCCCGTCCAATAATGCTAAAAAATATAATACTATTTCAGTATTTACCTATTTACAATTTACAATTTACAATTTAGGCATTTAGCAGACGCTCTTAATCCAGAGCGATTTACATTAAGCAAGAACAAAAAGCATGGGAATACATCACATATATAAAAAGCATTTATCAAGAAACATGCGTAAGCTAAGAACGTAGCTAGAACATATCTATATAATGACACTGTACATATAAACTATACATATATACTATACTATGCTGTACATATATACTATGAAGTGCTATGACTACATACAATGCAATTATTGTGCTGTCTACATAACATGCTATAAGTCTGTATCAAATGCTATCTAAGTCTAAAAAGTGCTGTCTAAGGGGGTAGGGTAAGTGCTATGGGCCATGGTGGAGTCTGAAAAGGTGGGTTTTCAGACTACGGCGGAAGATTGGGAATGATGCTGCAGTTCTGACTGCAACGGGAAGTGCATTCCACAGTTTTGGAGCCAGAAGGGAGAAGAGTTTGGGACGTGTGGAGCGTTTTTAGTGAGGGTACTTCCAGCTTCCCTGCATTGGGAAGCTGGATGTATTTACATACATGGATGTATTTACATACATTCATGTCATTATGAGAAGGCCCCTTATCCGCAATCTGGCCAGCTACTGTACCACAGGTGTGATACATTTTCCCAATTAGGGCTAATTAGGACAAGAGAATAAACAATAAAGTGTGTGCGTGTGCAGTGCTTATAATTACTGCATGAGTATACATTAAGTGAAAGCGTTGACATGCATGCAGTCAGCATGTTGCCGTGCACACATATTTGACCAATAGGCCTACTGTACATTTCACTGTGCAAACACCACGCGTATTTACACACATGATAAGGAGTTGGCTTTGTGTAACCATTAGCATGTTAATGGATTCATTGAAGAAGAAGAAAAAAGAAAAAAACAAGCCTATTCAAGCAACGGCCAAAGCCTCTCATTTGAGGGTATAAGGAGGAAGTCAGCTCTTTTCCGCGTGTTCAATGGGGCGCGAACTCGCACGGAATATTATTTAACAACCCCCAACCCGGAAAATTAAACATGCAATGGAAAGATAGAATCTTTTTTTTTTTAAGGAAAGAATTTATAAATTCCACCCTCTTCTTATTATTCCCTTTGTTCACCACCCCCCCCCCCCTCTCTCTTCTCATGCGGTGAGGAGGGGTAAAAAAAATAAAAAAAATAAGGCAGAGAGAATGTTGCGTTTAATATTCACCACCAGCTCCAGCCAATCCCCTCGAGTTGCTCCGTGCCAGCTGACGAGCAGGCTGTCAGGGGTCACCCGGCAATCCGGTCACTCTTTAACCCATTTAAACCTATAGGCCGCATCGGTGTCGCCTTATAGCTTAGCTGTTAGCAGATCTACAAGCTCGTAGCGCGGCACTCACTTGTAGACCTGCTATTTTTTTTTTAATCGTGAAAATGTGGCACAAATCTTTGAATATATATATATATATATATATTCTTTCAGAGTGAATGTTTTAAACACAAATCTTTGCTTCTGGGGGTCCCTGGAACAACATATTTTCAGATGGGGGTCGGCGGCCAAATACAGATAATTCTGGGGGTCCTTGACATGAAAAAGGTTGAGCACCACTGAAATAGTGTTTTTTTTTTTTTAAATCGTGCCTCAGTCCTAAATGGTTTAAACACCCGTGGGTACGCTCTGGAAGTGACCTAATATATCTGCCATGCAGCCCCCCACCCCCTCTTCCCTTCCACCTCCCCTTCCCCCCCGTTATAGCCTTTCATCCCTCCGTCTCTCTGAGCCCACCTCCAGCCAGCGTGTGCCACCCGTGACCCACGGAGCGTGATCTCAGTGCCGCCGCCTGCGCCGGCAGGGATCAGAACCCCCACCCTCCACCCCCCTCCCCTCCCCTCCCCTCGCTCCCGTGAAGAACCCCCTAGACCAGTCGCATCCGCCCAACAGTTTTATGAGTGAGTCTCCGTATTATGAGCTTATTTTATGTTTTCTTCTTGAGGTTTCATTCCCCCGTGTTTTTGCAGTGGTGGAGAATAATGTAACTATACGCGTGTCTCTACTCAAGTATACTGTTAAGTACTCAAATACAATGTTTTTATGCTTTATACATGCTTACACTCCACTACATCTCAGAGGCAAATATTGTACTTTGTTGTTTTTTTTTACTTCAACTACACTGATCGTCACGTTGTGAGCCTCGTAGAGATCGACAATTTTTTGGAAAACGTGAAATGGGACATTCTGCATAATGAGTACTTTCTACTTTTGGTACTTGGAGTACATTTTGATACCAATACTTTTGTACGTTTGCTTTTTAATTTTTAATTCCGGACTTTTACTTGTAACAGACTATTTCTATATTGCAGTATTGATACTTTTACTTATTCTCATTCTAAGCTTTTCTTCTTCTCGAGGTTATTCCTCCGTATTTGACAGCTTCCGACAGCTCATTTCCATCATATGGCCTACGGGGCGTCACTAACTTTTGTCTTCTCATCCCCGCGCCACAAGCTCAACTTCCTGTGGCCGTAAAGCAACATGGAAAATGTGCTTTAGTGATTTGTCAACGTCTGTCCCCAGGCGGGCTGTGATATATGCCGGAGATGGGGCTGCTCCATGCGGTTGAAATCCATTGTTTGGTGATGCAGTGTTCGTGTGAGCTACACAGTACATCTCGGAAATGGCGTGTTTGTCTTTGGAAGTGCGCTCTTGCGCGGAAATCGGCGGCGCGCGCGCGCGCGCGTGTGTCTGACTGTGTGTGTGTGTGTGTGTGTGTGTGCGCATGTGTGTGTGTGCGCATGTGTGTGTGTGTGTGCATGCGTGTGGGAGCACGAGTGCAGATTGCAGGGATACATGTCACACGAGTATATTATTGTTTGTTTGTCCTCGACCACCGACTATGAAGTTGGTGGCGTCCGCTTAGCGCTTATAAAACAACCCCGGACCATAGCAGCGCTCTGCCTTCTGGCAGCGCAATGAGCGCATGGCCATCAGCTGCAACGACATGATGACTATCTATCTGTAGCCACATGGCCCGCTGCTCCTTTCATCTCCGTTCCAGCTGAAACCCCCCAGCTGAAACCCCACCAAGTCACTCACCGCTGCAACACCCCCCCCCCCCCCCCCCCCCCACTTTAACCCATTTTGGGGCGCGAACCCCTTTTGGTGTTAGCATTATGTTATGCTTTAGCCATTGAAAAATAGCAGATCTACAAGCTCATAGCGCGCGCTATGAACTTGTAGGTCTGCTATTTTTGAAAAATCGAAGAACGACATAGCTTTTTCAGAAAACTGTCAGGATGTAGAAGACATTTTTAGAATCTGATCTCAGGTCAAAATGGGTTAAACTCTTTGTCATTCAGACTTGACTCAGTTTTTCCCCCTCCTCATTTACCCTTTGCTTCTTTCTTTCTCTCTTCTGCTCTCTCAATGAGGTAACCGCCTTAAACCCTCTATTGTTCTCAGTAAAAATGGAACCGAGTTGCAAAGTCTTCACTTGGTCTAGAAGAGGTCTTCCCGGTAAGCCTGAGATCCGAAAATACCCGGGGGGTCCGAAGCGCCCCCGGGGCCGGTCCCGGTTCCGTCCACAAGAAGTGACTCCCGGGTAGGTTCGGACCGGCTACCGTATATCAGTGGTTCCCAAAGTGGGGTCCGGGGGACCCCCAGGGGTCCTTGAGGGAGTTCCAAGGGGTCCCCCAGCTAAATGATAGTTTGACCAAATGGACCCTTATGGGTCTGTAACTCTGAGAGTTAGGGTCCATTTGGTTCCATTTGTACACTCTCAAGAGTTAAATGAACATTGATTTTACCATATAAATTGGGGTCTCAGAGATAGATTTGCCATTAAATGGGGGTCCGTATAGCCTAACTGGGGGTCCTTGAAATTAAACGGGTTGAGAATCTCTGCTAGAGCCGTAAAAAATGTCTCTTATGGGGTCCCTGGCATATCTTTTCAAATGGGGGTCCGTGGGCTAATTAGTGTCAATTTGTGGGCGCTATAGCCTCTCCTATGACCAGCTTTGTGCAGTGCATGTGTGTACCCCATAGCGATGATTTGATTGGCTGAGGGCTTAAAGAGAGATGATAAAAAGTCAGGACAGAAAAGTGAACGCCTAAAGTGATTGGCCAAAATGTACGATTCCCCTCACTTCACACAAGTGTGATTTTTTTCTCCTCGGGCCAATGGGAGCCTGCATTCCGTGTGTCACGTGACTTTAGTAAGAAAGTGTGGCGTTACTTACAAACTAAAGTTAGAAGTCGGGGCACAGGGGCAGTATATATATATATATATTGTTGATAGTTACGTTTTGGTTAATGGTTCAAATTCGGTAAAACAACCAAGTTGTCATAGCGTGTTGAACTTGATATGCTCTGCAAAGCACAATGGATTGGAAACACCAAGCCGAATATAATGATTAACAATAAAAAAAAATATGGTCTGCTCTGTTACGACATAAATTAACGGTGGATTAGCATTAGCAATGGCTAAGAAGAAAGATTACACACATCTAAAGAAAACGTGGATTCATTTTTTATTTATAAACTGTTCGCTGGGATTATACATTCACAATAACCACCGGCGTTGCCAGCAGCACCAACCAGCGGGCTACGTTAAGAAAGAAGTCTTATTTAATAATACCTAATATACAATATTCCTCACAAACAGTCCTCATATAGCCGGGTCCGTTCGGCTCCAGTTCCGACATCTCTCGGTGCTTTTCGGTCCGGACCTATAATTCTAAAAATAGCAGCGGGTCCATTCGGTCCCATGGGTACATTTTGTGTGGGTCTATTTGGGTACGGGTTGGTCAAATTGGACCCGTGAAGACCTCTAGTGTGCACTGCTGAGTGCAGGCAATTCGGACGGGCCAACGGTTTCCCAAAAAAAAGAGTGGTGCAAGGTCTTATATAGCCTGATCAGCTGTGGTCACTGAAGTAATGTCTCATTCCGGCCAATCACAATGCACCATGCTCATTTTTTGGTACGAACAGACACGTAAACTAACAAAGCTGAAATCACACCCGGGTGAACTGGGTGACCATAGCAACCATGCTAATTTTTTGGTACGAACAGACAGACACGTAAACTAACAAAGCCAGTTGTAGGAGTAGTTTACACCACTCAAAAATAAATAACCCACCAACATCTGTATCTGTCTGACCGCATGCAGGTCTGAGGAGGCTGCACACATTCTCCATGTGTCCGGGAGGTGGTATAAATTTGCCTGATGCCTGATTGGCCAACCTATAAACTGATTGCTGCACAGCCAGTTTAAGTGACAGCGTACCGTAGCCTATACAATGAAACAGAGAATGGTTGAATGTGGTAGAGGAGTAATGGCAGTAATGTTGGGATGGATGGAGACATCTTATCAACGCCAAATAAAGGTATAGCTGAGAACAGGTAGCCTAGTATACATACAGCAAATCTACAAGCTGTAGATCGCTGTAGGATTATTATTATTATACTTTTTTTTACTTTTTGTATATAATGACATGCCCAAAATTGGGTTATTAATTGATAATGTTATTAAATTGTGGATCAAGTCGATTATTTCGATTAACTGGTTACACCCCTTATAGGATGGTAACAAAAGGAAGATCTTCCCCCACCCCCCCCCAATTATTTGCCTCCCACCCCCCACCCCGTGGCTCCATGGTGGGGTTGCTGTCCCCCCTGGGCCCGGCCTATAGCACTGTGATTTAACCCATATAGACCCATGGCCAGATTCTACTAATTTCTTCTAAATCACGACAGTTTTCTGAAAACCCTACGTTTCTATATCAGTGGTTCTCAAACTATTTCATGTCAGGACCCCAGAAATGATATGAAATTGGATGCCGAGTCGACCCCCATCTGAAAATATGTTGTTCCAGGGACACCCCCCAGAAGCAAAGATTTGAGTTCAAGATTTGCGACACATTTTCACGATTTTTCAAAAATAGCAGACCTACAAGCTTGTGTGCCGTGCTATGAGCTTGTAGATCTGCTATTTTTCAATAGCTAAAGTAGCCTATAACATAATGCTTAATACACCAAAAGGCGTTCCCGTTCAGAATGGCTTAAAAAGCCCTCTCATATCGCCTCGGCGGTGATGGCAAGTAATACTGTAGCCTCCAAATCAATGGAGCCTGTCCTAGATTTTGCTGCGGTCTCAACTCTCTCTCTCTCTATAAAGGGATCTGGAGGGCACTCTATATTTTTATTACCAGCAGCGAGAAAACGGTGAGGCCGGCCCGAGACCTGGATCTCATTTCAGCGCAGTGCACGTGTGCATGTGTGTGTCTATGCGCGTGCATGGGTTACCGCTACACACGCACGCACGCACACACACAAGCTTTCTTCAAGCCTATACACAGTCCACCCTTAGGCCTCCTGGTGTTGAGTTTATGGGGACCCAAGCAGTGACTGTCTCTCCTCATTAGAGGCAGGTAACACACTCACAATCTTGCATACATGCATACTGTACACACACACACACACACACACACACACACACACACACACACACACACACACACACACACACACACACACACACACACACACACACACACACACACACAGTGGGTTACGCTGACAACTCTGCTGAGTGGGCAGATCGGGAGGTTCAGAGAGAGAGAGAGAGAGAGAGAGAGAGAGAGAGAGAAGGAAGCTGAAGTCTAATACGCGACATCCCTAAACTTTGGGGGTTTTATATGAACGTGTTGGGAGACTAGACTGTAAATGAGGCATTTTCACTGCTTCAGCAGCAAAAGCCATTTGTCGACACTTAACCGCACAAACCCCCTGTCCCCCAGCGCCCTTATTCTGGGGTGAACATTCTGAAAATGTACGCATTGCCATTTCACCATGCAACCTGCTCATCATGGAGCAATTAGGGGTTCAGTGTCTTGCTCAAGGACACTTCAGCACTAACTCTATGGAGCCCGGGATCGAACTGAAAACCTTCCGGTCCCCAATCCGCCGCTCTACCTCATGAGCCGCTGCGCTCGGTACCGTCTACACACCATATGTCGCGCCAACATCTATTCTACAGGCTCCGAACGCATTGCAATGATGAGTTGTAAGGTTGTAGATCTGCTATTTTCAGTCCAGAAATTGCATGCTGGACGGGGTTCAAGAGGTTAATTGGTTTGAGCTGAAAATCCCAGAATATGCCTCATCATTTCATTCACAGAAAGCGGTTTGCCACATGCAAACGTCAGATAACTAAAGAAAAAAAAATCCCCCACTCACCACCGCCGCGGAACAACCTTTTGACATCGCTGTAAGTTAAAGGACAGAGTCGTCCAAAGCAATCCCCATGCTTCCAGACTCCATGCCCCGTCTGCCAACCAGCCAAACGCTGCCAGCCAGACGGCCGCACAAGCCAGCCAGCTAGCCTTCGTCAGCAGCTAATTAAATCTACCGCTATTCATTTGGACTAATGTGCTTTTAATTGGATTACAGCGGCGGATCAGGGGCGAGGCTGGAGGAAAGGGGCAATGAGGATGACAGCGCGGGGGGTTAGAAGGTGAGGGGACGAGGGAAAGGGGAGGCCGCTGACACGGTGGTGTGGGCTAACGGGGGGGCCGCCGCGCGAGCTAACCTTGTTATGCCGACGGAGTGGTGGGGTGCAGAGCGGAGAGGGAAGGGGTATAAAAAGAGGAGGGGGAGAGAGAGAGAGAGAGACGGAGATGAGAGGAGGCTTTCTTTTGGCGCAGTGAGAATAGCGCGGTGGGTGATTTGCAGTCAGCGGGAGTTTCGGCTCTGTCAGTAAACTCGGCGCGGCGCTTCACGCCGAGGTGTAAGAGAACACAGGCGGGGTACAGAGATCAGAGACGCAGGGCTCGGGGTGGAGAGGATAGGCTTTGATGTAGCGATAACTAAGTTGGGGTTGGAGGTGTGCTTGGGCGATTTGGGAGTGAAATGAGGAGAGAGTGAGCGTGTAGTGATTCAGCTACATGAGGATGGAGGGTAGAAGACGGAAGACTGAGGGGGAGAGAGAGACAGAGACAGAGAGAGAGAGAGAGAGAGATTTAGAGGTTGTTGTATTTTTTGGTGCAATGATAACTAATGTATGAGCTGCTTATTAAGCGCAGCAGAAGTCATGAGAGAAAGAATGTGAGGTTGAGGTTCACTTCCTAATAGTCTTGTTTCTCAAATGCCAGCCGTCTAATTAAAATAGAAGCCAGAAATCGCACTTGTGTGAAGTGAGCGGTGCTCTTATCGTCATATACATCGCATTCCGTGCTCAGCCAATCAGCTGAGCACATTCCGTGCTCATACGGACAGACCAAGCCCACAGTAAGGCTATCCGACGTTGAAGCTGCCACTACCTACTGGCGGAATGTGGAATTGCAGCACTTTCATGGAGGTGGACGGACGTTCATGGCGCCACGTGTGTAAGCCCGGACCTCAAATTTGAGGTCCGGGGCTAGGCTAGGCTAAACTTCCGCTCGCTTATAATTATACTTCCGGCAGTCTTCCGGGTGCTTCAAAACGCCAATGAGCAACTTATAGCGAATAGCGGGGGGGGCGGGGCTAACGCTCCAGTTCGGTCTCTATCCTTTTATTACTCTATGGGACAGACACACATACACACAAAGCTGTGTGTATGTGGGCAGGCGCCCCTCAAAAAAGAAAGGAGAGAGAGAGAGAGAGAGAGAGAGAGAGAGAGAGAGAGAGAGAGAGAGAGAGAGAGAGAGAACAAAGTTTCAGCCCACACATTCAACCCTCAGAAACACAAATAATTATTATGACAAAATAGTGCTGGCTTTCAAGGCTCTTGATTGCCCACTTGGCATTCAAGATGCTGGCTCCCCCGCAAGATTAAAAGGAGGGTTCTTTTCGCGCGGGGGCGGGGCAGGGCGGGGCGGGGGCCAACGTTTAATTTTTGGTTGAATGAATTGATAAATAAATTACATTGGGATCGATGGGGTTTTAATCTGCGGTGGGGACTTGACACGCTGCCAAGTCTCGCTTCCTGTCCCGCCCCCTTCCTGCAGAGCAGGCGATGGCAGCCTGATTATGAATGAGACTCGTGTCCGCAACGATGACCCCCTCATCTCCTCTGTCTGACCCACCTCCTACACACACACACACACACACACACCCATGAGCACACACACACACACACACACACACACACACACACACACACACACACACACACACACACACACACACACACACACACACACACACACACACACACACACACACACACACACACACACACACGCGCGCGCGCGCACACGCACACGCACACGCACACACACGCACACACGCACACGCACACACACACACGCGCAAACATGTGCACACACATAGGTACAGTATGTATGTAGGCACGTACAGTACACACACACACACGACAGGACAACGCAAGACAGACCATTTTTGAGGGGCGCCAGCCTTAATTCCAGGCTTTGTGTCAACACAAAGATTGGCTTGCGATTGGCTGATCACCCCATAGAGATGATTTGATTGGCTGAACAAAAGTACATATTAAAGATAAATATTGAGGGCAGAAAAGTGAAGACGCCAAAAGTGATTGGTCGGAATGACATTTTGTGATGATTTGATTGGCTGAGCACGGAATGTGACGTATGATGATAAGAGTGCCCCTCACTGTGATTTTTAACCCATGAAGACCTGAGGCCAATTCTACACAGACTTTTCTGTATGTTGTTACTTTCCAGCCGAAACCTCTTCTCTCCGTATTATAACTTTTTAGATTTTGTTCGCAAATTAATGCCTTATACTTGCACTACAACATCACAGAAAAGTATCAAAAGTAGCAGATCCAATGGATTGCTCATGTTTCTACCATAAGACCTGATTTTGTATAGTTTCAGTTAAACCTGTTTAACCCATATGCACCTGTTTGAGGTACTTATGTATTATGAATGATCATCGATAGAGAAGAGAGGCAGACATCTCCCCTTGTGTGTATTGTACGTATATTGTCTTGTTTTGTTTTCGGTTGTATGTATTGTCAATTGTCAGTCGTTATGTATGTTTGATTAAAATTCAATAAAACGTAAATTGAGGGAAAAAAGAAAGAAATTAACACAAAACAAAAAATACAAAAAAAGTAGCAGATCCACAAGTTTGAAACGTGGCACGAAGTGACGTATTTTGAGCTTGTAGATCTGCTACCTTTCGATGCTTTTGAATTTGAATCCTGAAAAGTACTAGTTTTGGACATTTCCACCCGAGAGAGTCGATATAAAATGCTAAAGTCTAAAATGACAGATGCTTTCCCTGTTGTAATGGGTTCAAATACATACAGTATGGATTGAGATTTTTCAAGCTAACCACAAAAATAGCCAAGCTCCAAAGCTTACAATAATTAATTATGGTTCCTTACACCATAGTGGACATGACGTTTCGAACCTCTCGGCTCTTCTTCAGAAGACAAGAAACTAACATTAACGTTTTGTGGTAATTGTCCTACTGTCATGCAGTTGACACATGCCTGCCTTGCCTGGTGTGTGTTTTACAAAAATCCACCAGGCGTGAGTCGATGGCGATGAGTGCCAACAAACAGTAGACGGTTTTTGTTCTCCAAAAGAGCACGGCACTTAAATAACTAAACCAAAGTAATGCTGATGCTTATCTGATGCGATCTCTGTCGGATCGAAACCTTGCATGTCCCAAAACTAACACGCATTTAATTTTATTTTTTAAATTGTGAAAATAGCAGATCTGAAAGATCCAAACAAGTCTCATCGCGACAGTTCGTGGTCTTGTACAACTGGTTATTTTTCTTGCACCATTTGTATACGACACTGGCTTACTTATAAAAATTGCACTAACTTATGAAATATGGAGATACGTGGTTTCTGCCCGGCAGCATGCGCTATAATAGGTGTGTAATTTCCCGCTATCCTGTAGGTAGAGCAGCTTGACTTG
Source organism: Electrona antarctica (assembly GCF_951216825.1). NCBI lineage: Eukaryota > Metazoa > Chordata > Actinopteri > Myctophiformes > Myctophidae > Electrona > Electrona antarctica. The sequence goes on along the minus strand of NC_136803.1, from coordinate 17,197,986 downwards.
TGACCAGAGGATGTAATTAGGAGGAAAATTAACAGGATTTATGTCTGCCCAGAGCTTTGGCTCTCTCTTCCTGTCCCAGTCCAACGCTTCAGCTGCACTCCCTAATTGCCACTAATATTCTTTTCATTGCACTTATACAACAGCCGTGATAGAGAGGATAAATATTATTGTTATTGTTATTTATCACATACCCATCCTTTTTTATTTGTCCTGGATGCGAGGGGGATAAAAGGACTGGGGCCACAACCTCGCGGCTGATTGATCAGCTGCCATATCATAGCCCTATAGCAGTGGTTTTCAACCAGTGGTCCGGGGACCACCAGTGGTCCTTGAGGTGGTTCCAGGTGGTCCCCATGCAGCTAAATGATGGAGAGTTGGTAACCAAATGGACCCTTTTAACTCTTGAGAGCGTACAATGAAACCAAATGGATCCTTACGTATACATTTGGTTTCATTTGACACTTAGAAGAGTTATTATTTTGATTGACATTTGCCATGAGTTATCTCAGTGCTCTCGAATAGAGCACTGAAGTCTGACGTCAATATCGGTAGAGGGCGGGTTCATGTACTTTTTTATTTGCATTGTAATGCCCATAGGGAGATTTTAGATCGCCTCAAATGAGAACTGTCTTTGAAAAATAAACATGTCATCTCGGCCGCTTCACTCATATGGATATGAAGAATCAACTGACTGAGAGAAAACGGTAATGTTACTGCTACTGAATTAGTTACATTTTCGCTAGGTGTCTCTGTATCGCAAACGATAGAGACACCTCCCTGACAATAACGCAGAGACAGCTTGTTTATTTTTGAACCACAATGCTTATATGAAACGATTTTAAGATGACCCCATGTTATTATCCATAGAGAAATTACTTCCGTGAACCAGGGGAATCGAGGGGATGAGCGAGTGACTTCGGCGCTCTATAGTACCACATTAAATACAACATGGAAATGTGGACAAAATCTTATCGAACAAAATATTCTACGTTTTGTGTCTGAGAGGATAAATGTTATCAAGTGGTGGTCCGTGGCTCAAATGCTGAATTAATAATGGGCCTTGCTATAAAAAGGGTTGAAAACCACTGCCCTACAGGGATAATACAGCAGCTGACCCATTCATCAGTGCAAACTCATTGCCATAATCCCCAGGACTGATATGGCTTAACCACTTCAAGCCATATACCTTGTACGACGAATAGGGAAAATAGCAGATCTACAAGTTCAACACATTACGATGCGACACGTTATACGAGCTTGTAGATCCGCTACTTTACCTATTCGTCCGCTACGTACAACATTTTGACCATTCTCTTCCATTTCTGTCTATGTGACACTCGCACGCTTCAAACCCCATACCACGGACAATACCACGGAACCAACACATAGATGTAGACTCGGAGACAATGTCCTGTCTATGTGTATCTACAGTATATCTATCTATCTATCCATCCATACAGCTATCTCTAAATTCACACATTTATCTTCTACAAATGTGAGTTTTCTAACTGTAATGCTTTTGCAATCACTACCATGCATTCCCGTGATCGCGCACACAACACACGCAGACTCTCTCTCTCACACACACACACACACACACACACACACACACACACACACACACACACACACACACACACACACACACACACACACACACACACACACACACACACACACACACACACACACACACACACACACACACACACACACACACACACACACACACACACACACACACACACACACACACACACACACACACAGAGAGCTTTTAAGACACAGTTTACTTCCGTAAACTTAATGCCATAAAGAAGATTTTGAGCCATGCAGTCCCAGGTTTATCGTGGCCTGGGTGTGCTCATCGACCCCGGGGGCCATACGGTGGCCTCTTACATGCCTGCCGACCGCCAACAAGGTGACATTTTGGTGACTATGGTTTAAGACCTGGGCCTCTGGAGCTCATCTCAACCAAATGATGTCAAAATCAATATGGCAATGTCATCAGGCCCGCTCCCAGAGTAATGACGCTTCCCCAGCCTCCCTCGACTCAACACACACACACACGTGCGCACACAGACACACACAACACGCACGCGCACACACACACACGCACACAGTCGGGTGGAAACCTTGTATGTCCAGATGTCCGGTTATACTTTTCAGGTTTCAGGAAAATGGAGAACAGTATATATTTGAATGATTGTTACTCCAATCATTCAAATACAGTTCTAATTTATTAACACGCTCTTGTTAATACATTTCATTGGTTAAATATGTATAAAACCTGGGGACAAGACTTAAAACGATTTCACTGTAAAAAGTTCACACACACACACACACACACACACACACACACACACACACACACACACACACACACACACACACACACACACACACACACACACACACACACACACACACACACACACACACACACACACACACACACACACACACACACACACACACACACACACACACACACACTCTCTCTCTCTCTCCCTCCTGGGCTACTTGTTCATCATATCATGCGGGCCATCAGCAGCCGTAATGGGGATGGGATCAATATGTTGTCGGGGTCGCGGAGTGAGGCGAGTTCACTGCCGACTCGTGACACTCGTACTAATGGGCAGCAGGCCAGCAGTACAGCACAGCCCTTCACTTCCCCTCACTCTGTGTGTGTGTGTGTGTGTGTGTGTGTGTGTGTGTGTGTGTGTGTGTGTGTGTGTGTGTGTGTGTGTGTGTGTGTGTGTGTGTGTGTGTGTGTGTGTGTGTGTGTGTGTTGATATCTGCTGTGCCCCATCGCTCTTGCTGCCCGCACAGAGTACAAAACTCTGATGCTGGCCTTCAAAGCAACCGAAGGTATGACACCCACATATCTTCAAAATCTGATCAGACCCTACAAACAATCCTGCGCTCAAAGATCAGCCAACACAGGGAAGCTGGAAGAACATTCACTTAAACGCTGGGACAACGCTCCACACATCCCAAACTCTTCTCCCTTCTGGCTCCAAAACTATGGAATGCACTTCCCATTGCAATCAGAACTGCAGACTCACTCCCAATCTTCCGCCATATACGCATAGTTTCATTATATATAGATATTCCACTGTTAGAAGGATGTTAGGTTCTTAGCTTAAGCTTACGTATGGTTCTTGATGACTTATATGTATTTCCAATGTGTTGTTCTAGCTTACTGTAAGGCGCTGAGAGCGTCTGCTAAATGCCTAAATTGTAAATTGTAAACCACCAACCGCACCCCCAGTCCATACACGGTCAAATCTTCAGCGTTACCCGAGGGTACAAACATGACCAAACATATACCCAATTTGTAAGCTCTCAGAGTTTAACACAAAATAGGAGCTCTGGGGTGCCGGGAAAACACTTAACTACTCTGAACACCCCCCCCAAACCCCCCCCGGAAACAATCCGGGAAAAAACGGAGACATACTTGCTAGCTTACCTTGCTTTTGTTTTCATTATATCGCTAACTATTCCAAAGCGTTCATATTTTGAACGAGAGGCGGATGAGAAGTCAGAAATGAAGCACTTAGTATATCCATCAGATCAAAACCACAGAGAGCGCCCTAGATTAGCAGATACGAGGCACTCTTTCTGCCGCGCTAACAGCTAAGTGACCGGGACACTAATATGAACGAAGAGCGAAGCGTACGGTGGTCTCACTCAAAAATAAAAAGGTGCGCTAGGACGTGTACACACGTCATTGCAACCCGTCGGTTGGATTCCCTAGTGGACACGTCGGATGGACAGAACCTGTTAAAATGTATGAATGCAGAATGAATGCAGAATGTTTTACACCATATAGGCCTGACACATATCTGTATGCGTGTGTGTTCCTGACACTGAATCACAATCAGTTGTATTGTCACATCACAGGTTTACAGGTGAGAAGAAGTGGGTGAAACTAATTTTTTGTGCAAGTTCCGTCATTTTCACTTTTCAGTTTTCAGTAAAGAAAATAAAGGGGGCCAGAAAGAAAGCAAGGAGACAATGGAAGAGAAAATACATATGTACGTACTAGCTTGCAGAGTTAGTTCAGTCATACCCCACAGGTTAATATGCTGCATTACTATGTGTGTGTATACATGTTATGCAAGAGCCACATGTCATTCGCTGACGTGGCAATCAGCTGACCAATTGGCCTATGTCACAGCCCCCTTTCCACGCCCACTTCCGGTAGATAGTGGTGTCATTTAACATCGTGGCCGCGGTGGCCGAACGGATAGCGGCGCGGTCTTGATACCGGAAGGTTCCTAGTTCGAATCAGCCGTCCGACACGTTAAAATTACCACCGCTGAAGTGCCCTTGAACAAGGCATTGAACCACTACGATGAAATGTGTTCTATGAGCAGGGCCTGGCTGGAAACAAGTTCTTGAGCTTAGCCCAGATACCCTGGGTAAATATAGATTTCATTTCATTTCATTAGGCATTTACACTTTTTTTCTCTGGAGAATCTAAGTACATTTCCTAATGTTAAAATGTCAAAGACCCATAATAATATGAAGAAAACACAATGGTATAACAACTCAAATAAGTAGAATAAACCTTACCTTTACAAAACGGTAGTTTGTGGCTTGTGAAAATACCTCTTTTAACATGGAAGCCTATGGACCGCAAAAAAAATAACACCACTAGCTCTAAAAGGGGGCGTAAAAAGGGGGCGGGGAAATGCTGTGAGATAGGCCTATTGGGCGGGGTATTTAAGCTCACCTAGACTGCATTCTTCCTGCCTTCCTTCCTACCGCATATGGTTCCTGGTTGTTATGCACCGTTTGCTCCCACCACCACCACCACCGGTGGGGCTCTGCTATTTCTGCTCCCCATGGCGGGTTTGTTATTGTATATCGGTCCTCCTGCTCTTAATGTTTACATGTGTCCCCAAATTAAATCTCACAGACTGTGTTGTGCATGTGTGTGTGTGTGTGTTGTGCATGTGTGTGTGCCAGTGTTGATTTTGTCGGTTAAAACAGTGGTTCTTAAAGTGGAGTCCGGGGACCCCTAGGGGTCCTGTGAGAGAGTTCCAGGGGGTCCCCAGCTAAATGATAATTAGGAACCAAATGGACCCTTATGGGTCTGTAACTCAGACAGTGTACAAATGGAACCAAATGGACCCATTTGTACACTCAGAGTTAAATTAACTTTGATTTTACAATATACATTGGGGGTCCCAGAGATAGAAATGCCATGGGGGTCCGTAGCCTAATTCAGTTCAAACCTGGGGGTCCTTGAAATGAAAATCGGTGAAAATCTTATGGGGCTTCCTTGGCATATATTTTCGAATGGGGGTCCGCGGGCTAATGAGTGTCAATTTGGGGGTCCTTGACATGAAAGCATTTGGGAACAACTGGGCTAAAAAATAATCAATGCATGCGCGTCATTGGACGAGCCTGGGCGAGCCTCTTGTCTTCCGTGTCATTGGTTCGTCCACCTTAAGGCTTAAGCCACTCACACAGTCGACACATTGTGAGACAGGCGCAGAGGACCAGAGGACCAGAGGTCAATCCCCTCTCTCGCTAGTCGCTACTGCTTAAGTCTCGGGTTCGAGTGCAGCGGTAGAGTGTCGCGTTAGCGATGGTAATCGCTCTGCTTCACTCGTACAGCGGCGGAGCCGCACGTTTGCAATCTGCATAATGTAAGCTTAGCTGGCTGTGTGTGCGCGTGTGTGTGCGTGTGTGTGTGTGTGTGTGTGTGTAGCAGTAATGGAAATAAACTAGTTAAGTATGTACATATTATTTAAAGTGAGCTTGTTGATCTGCTATTTTCAAAAGATTTTTTATACATTGGAAAACTTGTGAAATGGGACATTCTGCACAATGAGTACTTTTACGTTTGGTACTTTAATAATAACAATAATAATAATAATACACTTTATTTATAGAGCACCTTTCATGACATAAAAATGCAGTGCATTTAGTACGTCATGAAGTATTCTGGACTTTTACTTGTAACGGAGTATTTCTACATTGCAGTATTGATGCTTTTACGTAAGTAAAACATTTTAGTACTTTTTCCACCACTGCACATGTGTGTGTTGCCATCGTGAGCATCTCTCACCCCCCCCCCCCCCCCCCCCCCAACCCCTCATTACTTCCGCTTTTATCATGCCAGGAAGAAGACCGGCCGGGGGAAACAAATGAGTCCGCACAGGAGGAGAGGGGGTGGGGGGGTGGGGGGGGGTCCGGGGGGATATCGATTGAGCCTTTCCATGCCCGAGTGCAACACAGAAAATATTAGGCCATAAAAGCCGAAACAAGGGTATAAAGCCATTACGCCGCGCACTTAATTGATCCCACTTCCCATAACAAATTAATTGAGCGGAAAATGGCAGATGGCTTTGATGAATGTCATAAAAAAGGCTTGTCATGCAGCAAGCAATACGTGCATGCGTTTGCGGTGCCCCGGTTGTTCACTGCGCCGTTAGTATCACATGGGGGTGATACTCAAGAACCGTAACCGGGGGTGGGGGGGGGGGGGGGGGGGGGGCAATGCGTATTTAATATTTCAGTTAGTGTTTACATTCTCAGCGATTGCGTCTTCAATCACATTGACTCATTGACATCGTCGCTAATTGTTTTGCCGTGTCTTTTGGAACATTTCTCCTCCCCGGCGGCCCTCTGGGACTGTCTGTGTCGCACGATCCCAAGGATAGATCCTCAATGTGGGATCCAGGGACCTCCAGGGGTCCCTGAAGGGGTTCCACGAGGTCCCCAGCAAAATGTGTTATAGCTAATAGGCTATAGCGTAAAAGTTTAACCACTATGTAGCCCTAATAGGGCAAAAAATATATCAACTATAAAAAATATCAGATCTAGTTGCGATGCAATGCGTTGTGAGCTTGTAGATGGGTTATTTTGCAACAATTGAGAATATTCTTTACTCAAATCTTCTCTACTAGGGGTGCCTGCATGGCACAGCAGATTTTGTTCAGGTCATACATATTAACTTGGGGGGGGGGGTCCTTGACATTTAAAAAACAAAGTTGTAAACCGTGCACTGACCCATGCAGATCCTCGGTGAAGTTTGCGAGAGTGCATTCATCTGCCTATTAGTACGCAGGTGCACACGCACACACGCGTGTGCGTGCGCGTGCGTGTGTGTGTATATTTGCAGTGACAGGCGCTGGCCCTGAGTAGCAGGACAAATGCTAATTTAATCAATTGGCTATAAATCTGCCTGGACGCTGACTCATGTATGTCTGCAGCCCTGGGGACTCCGACAAAACCCTGCTGGTGCAGTTTGTTCAGCGCACGCACGCGCACAAACCCACACACGCACGCACACTGCATTGCAATACTTGTTAGGACATCAACACCGGACAACTTTATAAATGGCATTTTTGTTTTGGCCAATTTTTAATCCTATATAAGCCTAACGCTGAAAGTAGATCAAGATTTTCTAGGTTTTCTGTGTAACACACCAGCAAACGACAAAGTATAACTTAACCCTGAATGTCTAATCCTAACCCTTAAACCGAAAGACCAACTCCCCCCAAAACATCTTTTTAACAATAAGAACCATGCATTTCTTGTGGCCCGGCCCCACGCGCAAGTACACACACTCACGTCTCTCTCTCACACACACACACACACACACAGCCCTTTGATTAAACACATGCATTGGCATGCGCGCGCGCGCACACACACACACACACACACACACACACACACACACACACACACACACACACACACACACACACACACACACACACACACACACACACACACACACACACACACACACACACACACACACACACACACACACACACACACACACACACACACACACACACACACACACACACACACACACACACACACACACACACACACACACACACACACACACACACACACACACACACACACACACCTTCTGTTCTCATTCGCTGTCATCATTCCATCAGCGGATATATTTCAGGTGTGAGACATCAGCGCACACAGAGACGTGTGTATGTTGACACATGTAGATAATTGCTCATCTTTATGTGGCTCCACCTTTGCTCTGCTGAACGCATCAGCCAAGCCTGCAGGTGTGGCAATAAGTTGAGTTTGACATCTACGCACACACGCGGGCGCACGCAAATAGACACATACATCCACAAGCACGCACACAGATGCCCGCAACGCGCAAACATGGCGAAGATACATCCCATGGATATACTTTCCTCGCATCCATCTCAACCAGAGGATTATTTATCGCAAGCGAGCCAGAGCACAGAACACGTTCGGCCTCTCCCTGTCTGTCTCTGTCGCACGCACGCATGCACGACGCACGCACACACGCGCGTGCACACGCACACACGCGCGTGCACACGCACACACGCGCGTGCACACGCACACACGCGCGTGCACACGCACACACGCGCGTGCACACGCACACACGCGCGTGCACACGCACACACGCGCGTGCACACGCACACACGCGCGTGCACACGCACACACGTACACACACACACCCCCACACGCGCACAACCACATGCGCGCAACCACACGCGACCGTGCTGACACACCTGCAGTTCCGTGGAATCCAAATGCTGCTGAGACAGCATGTGGTGGGGTGGGGGTTGAGAGAGAGACTACTGGTGGGGACAGGAGAGAGGGAGGGGGGTATGGGTAGAATGACAGAACGATAGAGAGAGAGAGAGACGGCTAAACTCAAAGCCATACAGCAACAAGGAGGGCAGACAAAGGTTAGGAGGGGGCTGAGCAAAAAAGTTGGCACTTTTTTTTTGATGAAAATAGGTCGAAAATATGCCACATGAACTCCATAGCATCCTCCATAGCATCCACGTGTCAGGTGAACATTTGGGGAAAAGGAAGCGAGCGTTCTGTGAATATAGCTCATCTACATTTAGCTCACAACGTGTCGAGCTTGAAGATAGGATATTTTCACAATGTGACAACCAGTAGGTTTTAAGTGGTTAGTAGCACCTTCAGACATAGCACTAATAGAAATGTGCTGCATTAGTGCATTCCCATACATATCTGCTGAAAACCAATGCAAATCACATATTTAATTACATCGTATCCTATAGCTTGTGGCGAGGCAATTTCACATCGACGCCATGCAGATTTAGAAGATCAGAGTTCACACAGTGGCCAATAGAAACACATGTTCCACATTCTGTAGACCGCCGTTTCCCAAACACTGGATCGGGACCCATTCGTGGGTCGCGGGCACATTTTTATGGGCCCCTTTATGTTTTCGTTTCGTACATTTTGTTTTTAATTATTATTTTAACACATTTTTTAAAAATATTCCCCCCAAAAAGCTAAATTTTCATGAATTAAAAACAAATTATTTTTTTCCTAGTAATTTCATGAACAAATAAAAGAAAAATCTAAGACATTCCAAAATCCATAAAAGTAGTGAAAATAGCCGATCTAAAAGCTCACACCGCGACACGAAGTGACACGTTGTGAGCTTGTAGATCTGCTATAGTTTCTGCTATAGCCCCGAGCGAATGTCTAATTTCTGTTTTGGGTCACGGTACCAAAACGACTGTGAACCACTGCTGTAGAACAGCGCTCCCCAAACTTTATCCCATAAGTGTCCAAACTATCATTTTCGCCTGGAACTCCCTCAAGGACCCCTGGGGGTCCCCAGACCCCACTTTGAAAACCACTGCTCTAGGCTATGAGACTACAAACGCCACCATAAATGCCAAGCAGCCATATTAGTTTGGTAGACGGGAATAGATACAAGCACTGATGAATATTTTATAATGCAGACAACTCTTTGTCCTGAAAGGAAACAACACTTCTCAGCTAGTGACAGGGATCTCTCTCTCCATGCTGATCCATCTCCCCCCCAACGTTTTACATCTCAGCTGCACCGGGTTCAGATTTTACGGGGGCCAGTTTTGAATTGCAGCCGTCCGTAGGTGCCCTTTGAGAGTGGTTTTGAAGGAGTCAAGGGATTCGCATGTCTTAATGACTGTTGGTAGGGTGTTCCACATTTTGGTGGCATAGGAGCGAAATTAATTTAGTCCCTTGTTTGTGCCGAATCTGGGTTGCACATGGTTTGTTGAGCTCCCTCTGGTGTTGTGGGCGTGGACTTCGTTGACATTAAGGAAGTATCTAGACAGGTACATGGGTATCTTGGTGGTGTATCGAATCTTGTGGAACAGACCCATTGCAAGATGCTGTACTCTGTCGTCAACCCTAAGCCATTCCAGCCTGTCAAAGTGCACGGGCAGGGGTGAGGTGGGTTCGGGGGGTGAGGCCAAGTAGTAGCCTGACCAGCTTGTTTTGGGAAGTCTGGGGCCTTGTCTAAACATCTAAACACGCTTTGATCAGATTTCTTGCTCCTCCTTTACTTACTTACTTTTTGGTTACTTGAGGCTGAAATCATTTTCAAATTTTTCAACAAAGAACATATGCGATGATGATTGCATGAAACACTTTTATCATATACAGTAATTAATTCAGATTAATTGAATGGTTTGCTTTCTTGGCACAATCAGCCCAACTAAAGTGGCGTTGGACATTCTAATTGCAATCAGTATTCAGTATCAGTAGATTCCATATGAACAATGACCTCCCTGGACAGTATTATTTGTATAATTTAAGATAATTTTTGTCTTTTGTTTGAAATTAATGTTGCCAGTGTTTCTTGAATTGAGAGATTAATTCATTTTAGGCGCTCTAACTGTTTTGTGGGTATTTTGTTAAACTTCAGCCCATGTTATTTTTGTCGCTTTTGTGCACATTTTTTTATTATTTTTTTTTTTTACAGTAATGGAAAGAAACTTACATTTGAAAGTGCTACTCGACATTCAATGGAAACATAATTATTCATGAGTACAATGAATGAATGAATGAATGAATGAATGAATGAATGAATGTGCATTAATCATGTGTGTTTTACTTGGGGCATTATTGCGTGCCAGAATGGGAAAATCTTGTACAGTTAACTTTATGCTATAACAGTGGTTTTCAACCAGTGGTCCGGGAACCACCAGTGGTCCTTGTGGGGGTTCCTGGTGGTCCCCCTCCCCAGCTAAATGATGGAGAGTTGGTAACCAAATGGACCCTTCTAGACCTTTAACTCTTGAGAGCGTACTCTCAAGAGTTAAATTATTGTTAAACATCTGCATTACATAATTTACAAGAAGTCTACACAATTAGAGAATGTAAAAAAAAAACGTTATTTTGATCAACGTTTGCCCGTTATCTCCCCTATGGAATTGTGGACAAAATCGTATCCAACGATAACAAAATATTTTTTCGTTTTGGGTCTGAGAGGCTAAATGTCATCAAATGGTGGTCCGTGGCTCAAATGCCAAATATATATAATGGGCCTTGATATGAAAAGAGTTGAAAAACCACTGTGCTAAAAGACAGAAACACCTAAATGTGACAGAATTAACGTCATTACCGTAAGCTGCATTTACCCCGTAACGAATGTAACGAAATATTTACTGACGAAAGAAAGGAGACCAAATTGTCTGTCGAACCCGTTTGAATCGTTTGCACCCTGTGATCCCAGAGATGTGTTTTCTTGGACTTGGAGTTTGGAAATACAATGAAGACTTTAGCTCTTAACGCATTTTGAGCGGGAACCCCTTTTGCTGGTTACATACATTATGTTATAATTTAGCTATTGAAAAATAGCAGATCTACAAGCTCATAGCGCGGCACCGAGTGCCGCGCTATGAACTTGTAGGTCTGCTATTTTTGAAAAATCGTTAAAATGTGCCTCAAATCTTTCAGAAAATTGTCATGATTTAGAAAACTTTTTTTTTTTAATTTCGACGTCAGGCCTGAATGTGTTAACATATATAACCTCTGCTTACAGTGCTACAGAGACGCAGAGCAGAGAGAGAGAGAGAGAGAGAGAGAGAGAGAGAGAGAGAGAGAGAGAGAGAGAGAGAGACGAGAGACGAGAGACGAGAGACGAGAGAGACTTTGCGGTCTCACCGCCAGCTGCAGTGACTCGTGGGCAGCTGTTAAGAATTCTGCGGGGCCCCTCAGAGGCCCCTGTGTTCCCCATCAATCTCAGCCCCAGCCTGGCAGCCGCCAAACCACGCATCTTAATCTGCCCGGGCCGGACGTGAGGACGGACAGGTCGCCTGCGGGCGGCGCAGTAAATAACCTCTCCTCCTAACTGTCACCTGCTATTCCCCTATGCGCAGGCGCCCACGCCACGCACACACTCACGCACACACTCACGCACGATTGTTGATTTTGACAGGAAATTTTGATTTATTTATAGTCAGTCTTTTGAATACAATTTAATTTAGTCACATTTTAGTCACCTGAAATGTTGGTCTAGTTTTAGTCGAATAAATATAAGATTTTAACCGAATAAATATACAGTCGACCAAAATGTATTTTGGCAGGCCTTGATGGCATCGTAATGGCTGATTTTAGACTTGGTTGCATGCTGAAAATAGCTGATCTACAAGCTAGCTGACGGTGTGCACCCTCAGAGTTAAATTGACACTGAGGATTTTACCTCTAGTGCAGGAATCAAACTTCAAAACCACCTAGGCAATGTTTTGGTATAATTCCCTATTATTTCGCCCCTCTTCACTGACGGTATTGAATCATTGTTTTCTGCAGCACAAATAGAGTGTGAAAATGGACCTGCGGTTTCCGTCCGTCCGTCCGTCCGTCCGCCCGCCCGCCCGCCCGTCTGCCTGTCTACACAGAGGCAGTGGAAAGTAACTAAGTATACATTTACAAGTACTGTACTTAAGTAACATTTTTAGGTACTTTTACTTTAGGGGAGTATTTCCAATTTACTTCTGCTCTACTACACATATACCGGTAGTTGAAAACGTTATAGTTACTAGTTACGTTGTAGGTTACAAAACCTACATTAACCACTTAATATTGGCCAATTGAAAAGCCAATCTGCAAGCTTGTATGTAGATCTGCTATTTTCAAAAAAATTCTATACATTTGAAAACTTGAAATGGGACATTCTGCATAATGAGCACCTTTACTTTTGGTACTTTTTTACATTTTGATGCCAATACATACATGTACATACATTTAGAATTCCGGAATTTTACTATAGGCCTACTATTGCAGTATTGATACTTTTACTTATAGTAAAGTTGCGAACGCACTTTTTCCACCACTGTGTGTGTGTGTGTGTGTGTGTGTGTGTGTGTGTGTGTGTGTGTGTGTGTGTGTGTGTGTGTGTGTGCGTGGCGCCGTTCCAAAACAAATCATTTTGCCATGTGGAGCCTGTAGAGGTGAGGGGAGACGAGGCGAGGCAAGAGAGAGAGAGAGAGAGAGAGAGAGAGAGAGAGAGAGAGAGAGAGGCCCAGCGGATTAGAGAGTGGCTATCGCTCTCGTCCAGGGCCCGGCGAGATTCGGGGAGGCAGCCGGCCGGGGCACCAGTCAGCATGGTGGACCCTGGAGAGTTTTAAGCTGGCTGCTCCGCCCCCAACCCCCCCCCCCCCCCCCCCCCCCCCCCCCCACACACACACACACACACACACGCCAAAAACAAGATAGGATCAGTTGAATTTACAACCCAGAGCGTCCCTGATCTCCTGTCCCCCCCCCCTCCCTCCCACCACCACTGCTCCCCCCATACACACACACACACCTTGCACCCCCCCCCCTCCCGCCTGCCCATCTATAAGACCTTGACAGGTCAAAGAGCGCCATAACTCTACCCGACCGACCGGCCAACCGTCACTCCCTCACTCCCCCTAACCCACACCCCGTTGCATTTACGGCCCTCCCCAAAATGGTTGTGGCGAGAGAGAGAGAGAGAGAGAGAGAGAGAGAGAGAGAGAGAGCGCCCCCGGGGGGGGAGCTGGTAGCCGTGGCAACCTCTGGACCGCACGTCGAAGCGAGGTGAACGATGAGAGGCGAAGGGTTGTAAGCTTCCATCGTTCAACCGGTCTGACTGACAGCTGTACCCACGCACACCCGACACACACGCACACACACACAGTCGATGTACTGCGTCCAAATGCTGCAGATAGGAAACGCACACAAAAGTACACGCATTCACACACTGTGCTCAAACACGCGCACACACACACACACACACACACACACACAGTCTTGTCTTCTGTCTCTGACAGATGACCTTAGCGTCTGTGTCACCGAGCTCCATCTCCTCCGCTGGGAGTAACAGTGCCCAGAATGACATGTTATGACGGGAAGACACGCGCACGTGCATGTGCACAAGCACGTATGCACGCACACACGTATGCACGCACACACACACACACACACACACACGCACGCACGCACGCACGCACGCACGCACGCACGCACGCACGCACACACGCACGCACGCACACGCACACACACACAATATACCATGTATCTCTGTCTAGCAGTGCGTTTCACAGAGATGGAGAGAATCATCTGTATCTTGTCGCAAGATTGTGTGGAGTAATACAAGTGTGTGTGTGTGTGTGTGTGTGTGTGTGTGTGTAGAAGAGAAAGAAAGAAGCAGAAACATAAAGAGAGAGCCTTGAAAGAAATGGTGTGGGTGAAAAGCAGGAGGAAGGTGTGTGCGTGCGTGCGTGCGTGCGACCGTGCGTGTGTGTGCACGTGCATTGGGGAGGGGGGGACTTGACACCTTGACGGATTGATTGAGATCGTCCAATACTTGGTGCTGCCTACAGCCCAGATTAACAAGGGGTCTGGGTCAGCACAATATGTCTCCCTCTCCCTTTCCCTCCCTCCATTCTATCTCTCTCTACCCCCTCCCTCACCCTCTCTCTGTCTGTCTCTCCCTCCCTCCCTCTTTCTCCCTTCCCTATACTTCCTCCTCTACCCCCACTCCCCCTCTGCCCCCCCCCCCCCCCCCCTTTCTCTCTTTCCACGTTAGATAACTTTCTGGCGTACATGCGCTATAGCTGCGGTGTGATCCTGCGCCTCAGTGGCACGCTTTATTGTATAACTCTCTGCTAATACTCGCAGTCTCGCACCTTCTCATAATAATAAGAATGCCTGTGCGGTCTGCGGACGTGCGCGGTCGCACCACGCACGCGAGTCTGCGTGCGTGCACACGCATCTATCAGAGAGAGACTGTAAGGGCCCAGTATCCATGGCAACCCCAGCCAGGTGCACTGGTTCATATGCGAAACAGGTGCAGTAATTCAGCCCACGACGAATAGCATACGTAAGGTCACTGGTATTCAAATGCCCTGCGTTTATTCCCCTCCATTCAAGCACACACACACACACACGTGCGCGCGCACGCACACGCACACACACACATGCGCGCACACGTGCACACACACACACACACGGTAATATGAATGGCAGGTATGATATTTTCTCTCCGTGTTTGAGGGCTATGCGTTTTACAATGCGGTGGCGGCGGTGTGTTGGAATACATTAGTTCCTTCCATGTTATGAATACATTCATTCAGCATGGGTGTTGCAGGTATTATCGAGTACCTGATTGGCCTGTAGCAGAGCGAGCCGGGTCTTAGGGTTGTACTCGTTATAAGCACCGCCACGGGGCATGATTTGGATAGGGTCGTGCACGGTCAGAGGTGTGTGTGTGTGCGTGGCGTGCTGTTGAAAGAAGAGACTCAGCGAGGTATGAAAGGGAGAGAGAGGCAGAGAGAGTTATGGAGAGAAAGAGAGCTAACAGACGGAGAGCTTCCGCGGGACTTGATGCGGAACAGGGTTTGGTGGAAAGTGCCTGTTAGCCAAACGTTAATGGCTTTAGCATCTACCTCTGGAAGAAGAGCGAGCGAGCATCCAGGCAGGTGTCATGTTCCTGGTATTTTCATTCTGAATGTTAAACCCCTATCCTAGTTCCCTTGAAATGTTTGCTTTTGACTGAGTGGTCCGACAACAATGTAACAGGAATGTTATTCCAGTGTGACGTATGGGGATGATCTTTATGTCATTTCCAGGTCTTCACCAGTTGAAATAATATAGCTTATTCTGCACCAGATCTGACTATATGATATGGCTTAAGTTGATCTGGCCTCGATCGGACTCTCTCCGATTCATCCAGGGACGTCCGTCTTAATGGGCAGAATTTATGTTGGTTGAAATCAGGTGATATTCTGGGCCAGATCTGACTAGTCTTGTTTTTTTTGTTTTTAATTTTTTTGTGGCTTTCGCCTTTATTTTATATTTTTTTATGGAGGGACAGACAGTAGGCTGACAGGAAATGGGGAGAGATGGGGGGAAGACATGCAGTAAAGGCCATCGGGATCGGGAGTCGAACCCGCGGCACACTGCCGGACTGGATTACCAGCCAAGGTGCCTGGACCGCTGAGCCATGGCCCAGGCCGACTAGTCTTGGTTTGACTTGATCTGGCCCCAATAAAGACGTCACCAGTTCGTCCAGGTCCTGACCGTGCTTGCTGGGAGTGGTTTTTAACCGGCCGTGACCCCAAAGAGAAATTGTATGTCTCCCCGGGACCCAAACTAGTGAAAATAGCAGGGAAACCCTGCACAAAAATGTGTCTGCGACCGACAAATGGGTCCCGACCCACTGTTAGGTAACCCGAGATGTAATCAGTATTCTATTCGTGTTGTTGTCAGGGCTCACTCGTCTGTCAGCCGCCGGGCAGATTTAATTTACATATAGGGATTGACCTGGGATGGCTACTGTGTGCATGCATGCGTGGGGGTTTGAGTCTGTGCTTCTGTTTGCTTTTTTGTGGAGGTTTCGCTATATATTACTCCACGTACATTGCAGCCGTCATGTGCAGGGTTAATTTGCACAAATTCATTCAAAGTATACCGTGCACTGTGCACGGCACACAGAGAAATAAAAAGGTGCAACGGAACTGGTTCTTCGGGGGGGTGACGCATAGAACCATTTTTGGTTCGAGAAAGGATATAGACATAACAGAACCACTTAAACCATTTAAAACCCTTTAAACTTCAACCAGTGTCTGCAGGGGTCTGTACTTGGCCCCCTCCTTTTTTCCGTCTACAACAGATTGCAGCACGTTGTGTAAATCGGCTATTCTATTAACTCGTGCCAAAATTTGGGAAGCTAGGGTTTAAAGGGGAAAACTGCCTCAAACAACAAACAAAAATGGTTCTGAGAGGAACACGTTTTTCATTCCTCAAATAACTTGGGCAAAAAAGGTTCTAGAACCTAATGACGAACATGAAGAACGATTCGCTACAGGAAGATGGATTCAGCAATGTGCAAGAAAGACAGTAAGTGCTATAATATCTTTCTTGTGCCACCCCTTAACCCTTATCCCTAAACTAATTTGCCTTTTTTTTTTTTTACAATTATAAACATTTTAAAATAGTTCCAATAGCTGATCTACAAGCTCATGTCGATGTAGAGTTGAACTATTTAAAAAATATTTTAAAATTGTAAGAAATTGCAAATACGTTTATGGATAAGGGATGGTGCAAGATAGGGCCCTAAATGTATTGTCAGCATCACCTGAATAATGGCACATTTATACTACAGTGCCATTCTGCAAAACAATATAAATATATCGGCATTTGAGCTGAAAGTCTGCTGTTTCCGCGAGCGACGCGGCCATACGGTGGAGTAATAAATGAGACTTTAACACTGTGCTTCCATGCTGGGTCTTATAGGTCTTCTACAGGTTTCTTAGGTTATCTCAGCTGGTGATGGGGATTAAGGGAAATCAATGTCCAATCACTTCCAGTACAGCGACTACAGGGACGGAAACATGAAGTGTGAAACAACCTCTATATGGCCGTGATGACACACCGACCAAGTCGCCGGCGCCGACCGCACGGCACGATCAAAACCCAACGGAGATTCTTCCAGGCAATTTCATTTACATATTTTCTGTCCATTATCCGTTTCACGAGCTTTCTAACGTCTCCATCGTCACGTGTGAACATTGATATCGATCTGGACGTAAAGTATAGCAACGCAATAACAAGCCTGTTTCTGGATGGGAACCCCTTTTGATGTTTTAAGCATGTTACACTTTAGCTATTCAAAAATAGCAGATCTACAAGCTCATAGCTACGAGCTTGTAGATCTGCTATCTTGTAGATGAAAAATGGTGAAAATGTGGCACAAATCTTTGAATATATATTCTTTCAGAGTGAACGTTTTTAGTTAAATCTTTGCTTCTGGGGGGTGCCTGGAACAACATATTTTCAGATGGGGGTCGGCGGCCAATTACATATATTTTGGGGGTCCTTGACGTGAAAATGTTTGAGAACCACTGACATAGAAACATGAGGTTTTCAGAAAACTTGGGTTAAAAAATGGGTTAATGTGTCTTGACTGGCATTGGGTATATAGATTCAACATGCAAGATGTGTTATGGTTACATTGTATATACAGTACATCGGAGCAATGGAGACTGGAGAGTGTGGAAAAGAGGTGAAGAAACGAGTGCAAGCAGGTTGGAATGGGTGGAGAGTCATGGTGTGATGTGTGATAGGAAGGTATCAGCAAGAATGAAAGGTGTACAAGACACTGCATGGGTAAGACCAGCTACTGTATGTTGTATGGTTTAGACTTTAGAGGCAGTCGCACTGAGGAAAAGACAGGAAGCAGAGCTGGAGGTAGCAGAGACTAAAATATTGAGGTTCTCTCTGGGAGTAACAAGGTCGGATAGGATCAGGAACGAGTACATCAGAGGGACAGCGCATGTCAGGTGTTTTGGAGATAAAGCCAGAGAGGCCAGACTGAGATGGTCTGGACACGTATACAGAGGAGGGATAGTGAGTATTTTTTGCCAGAAGGATGTTGAGGTTGGAACTGCCAGGCAGGTGAGAGAGGAGGAGGCAGGGGACAGGGTGAGATGGAGGCAGAGGATTCGCCGTGGCGACCCCTGAAGGGAAAAGCCCAAAGGAAAAAGGGGCCATGAGAGTGATATTCTTTAATTGGTTTTGGTTCCTCAACTTTAGTAGCAGCAAGAATGTCATAGAAATACTAAAGCATTGCAGTAATATTAAGAAATGGAATGGCGCAGTATGTACATTGGTCACAACACAAAGTATACTTTGGTCATAGTACACACTTTCAGGAGACAAGAATTATTGTTACATACATTACATTATTGCTGTGGCTTTTTAGACTCATTTCAATTGGTTGAGAAATGATTCAAATGGAAATGTGTTGAGATTTGAATGTTTAGAAGGAAACAAAATGTGAAACTGCAACCTGTCCATGCAGTCTTTGCTTAGACTGCATGGACAAGATGCAAGATTGGATCATATGAAATATCTCTCTCTGCTCTCAATCATACGCCTTGTCGACCTGAATATGTCGATGTGTGCGTGCGCGCAGGCATGTGTGCGTGTATGTGCATTGTATATGTCGCCGAAAGGCGTCGGACGTACAATATCAGCCTGCAAATGCGAATGATGTTCATGAATGAGATGAAATTGGGAGTTCTAAACTGTGATGCCCTGAGTGTTAAGTGATCCCTTATGTGTACACTCTAGTAGTTAAACTGACATTCAGCATTATTCACATTTTATAAGCAGCTTCGGTTCTACAGTGCTTGCTAGCCCCCAACATGGCTCAGTTAATGAGCGCTTAAGAGTGAGCGTTTATGGCACGGGCTGATATGTGACTCCAAGAAGGAGCAAGTAGAAGGGACATTATGAGGGCTGTAAATATCATATTAAAACTATTACAACACAGTGAGGTACAGTATACTGCTGCTTTCTCATAAAGTCACAATAAATGTTTTGTGGTTCACGCACTAGGATCTTTAACTACCAATATATGATGGTGGTTGGAAACATTATGGGCTGCCTGAGGCCAACAGAACAGGACTGCATTGAAGCCATCACTCCAAGCCATAGCCCCAAGCTGACACTCATGATGGCCAAAAGAAATGTTCTGCTGCCACCTTGTGGGCCAGAAGAGGACTGCATCTAGCCTGGGGTAAATCATGAGTGAATATAACTCTCTCGTCATTTGTCTGATTTATGTTGACATTTCAATTATGCTTTCAATTTTTAAAATAGCCCATGCATGAGTGAAATCCCATTATAGCCTAGACCCAACTAATTCTTTCTACAAAGTTATACCAAGTTGCTTTCATAGAAAATAGGTTTACACCCAGAGTAAGATGACAGTAATAAAATTACTTATTCTCAACGAAAAGGTCAGGTTGCCGGGAGTTTCGTGTAATACCAAACATTTTGGTATTACACAATACATTTAATGTATTGTGAGTTTCAGCTTCATTGGCATGCTACAGTGAATTTGTTGAGATGTCCATTATCTATACATGGGTGGATTAGAGAACGGGCCTAGTCTAGTGTGTGGGCTTATTATTGAGGGGCGCTAGCCCCTCCTATATACAGCTTTTGTCCCCACAAAATGTCCGCAACACAAACATTAAATGCTGTTGACAATGAAGGAAGAATTTAAGTAATCTTGTCCCCACACGTCTCATATTTGCCAGCGACAATGAAAGGAGCAATTAGGACAAATATCCGCCAAATATGATGTAAATTTGTGGCAACAGGCATTCTTATTGGCCAGTATGAGATGATCCATGATAATGTACGATGATAAGAGCGCCTCACTTCACACGGGTGTGTTTTTAACTTTACATTTCTCATGTAGCATTGACAGTACTAAGGTCTCTCGCCCTTGCCCGTCAGGCAAGTACAGGTTATGTTCTACTTAATTGCCCAAAGGTCTTTACTCTGAAATTTAAATTGACGATCATCTTACAACAGAAAATCGGCTATTATAAAATGATAGGTAAAATTTTAATTACTGTTCAATTTGTTTTGTTCACTTACTGGGGCTTTGCGATAAAAAAGGTGTCATACCTCATCTTATATACCCTGTACACATTCAAGTGACCTTTTGACCAATGCGGCCCTCACCCCAAAATGACTTCCACAGGCCTGCTGTACAGCTATAGAGAGATGTTTGTCCTAACACAAACATTACATGCCATTGACAATTTACGTCATGTGTCTGAGCAAATCGGCTAATCGGCTAACAACACAAACATTAAATGCCATTGACAATGAATGGATAATTTACTAATTTACATCATCTGAGGACGAGCCAATCGGCTATTTTGTCAAATTCCCATTGACAATGGAGAATTTACATCATGTGTCTGAGCAAATCGACATGTTACGTGATGTGACATTTTGCATGTGATGTGACAGACAAGACAGTGCATTTTTCATTTCATAACTCATATAAAGATGCCATTGCCTGTCCCTGTATCTCAAATGCATTTTTGGATTCTTTCTGTATCTGTATCAGCAAAATGTAGATTTTTATGTTAGAAATTGAGGGAAATTAAGATTTTCAGATTATTATTTTTTTGAACGCCGCTTATCAACTAACCAGGGGTTCAGATGTATTACAGCACAGGTCCAGGGCCCAAGCTTAAGCTCTGGAGGGCCTAAAACATTCACTTTGTAGATGTACAAGAAATGAACCATTATGATACCTTTTAAGTGCATGCTTATGCCGCCAGGACTTTAGAGGGGCATGCAAAAAGATAATTAGCTTTGGAATCGAGGGATCTCAAACATTATGTTGAGATGCAAGTGTGTGTATGGTGTTTCTTTGCGTTCTGTAGTAGGCTATGTAGCCTATATGCATCTGCGCTGTAGAAGCACTGAACACAATTAGATCAGAATCAAACAAGATGTCAAACAGATATTGTACATTATTCATCCAAGTGTGTTTGTGTGTATCGTGTGTGTGTGTGTGTGTGTGTGTGTGTGTGTGTGTGTGTGTGTGTGTGTGTGTGTGTGTGTGTGTGTGTGCGCGTGCGTGTGTGTCATAAAATGTGATCCCGTAAGAGAAGATATTGCTTGTAAATTAAATTGGGGTCTCTCTACGCTGTTAAATCCTGACTGTTAATTTAAGCCTCACAGGTACATTTCATTTTGTACAGTTAAATTGACTTTGAGGATTTTGCAATGTAGTTACCACAATTTATAAGCCGTTTCAATTTTACAATGCTAGTATAAATATTAAATACTCATGAGCATAATGAGAGTTTATTGCACATTTGGCACAAGCTGCTGTGTGGCTCCAAGAAGAAGCAACGCAAGCAAGAGACATTATGAGTGCTGTAATTTAACCTATTAAAAATATCACTGCACACCAAGGTACAGTATACCACTGCTTTCTCATAAAGTCATAAAAATGTTTTGTGGCACAAATTCACACACACTAGGATCTAACAGAGCAGAGGCGTATCTACAATAAGGCGAGGGCAGACGTCCGCCTGTCCAAATCCATTTCTGGCCGCCTGGCCAAAATCCATACAATGAGAAAAAAGGGGACAAAAACAAGATCTGAGAACTATTAGTGGACAGCTGATTGGCCGTAGAGCGCGACCCTCTGTCACCCATTGGAATGTAAATGCAAGCCTTTCAGACTTTGTATACTACTCGTCTGGCAGGTATATCTCTTTGAAAACCTTTAGTGCTACGATTGTGCGCGGGGAGACGACAATTATCACATCTTGCCTGTCCAAAATGTAATTCTTGCCTGCCCAAAATGTAATTCCTGGAAACGCCACTGTAACAGAGTGCTACTCAACTGCGGCTGTCATGGTCATACCAATACAAAATAGTTATTTTCATTGTTTTGAACAAGATTGTAGGTATAGTATTGTGTGTTCCAAGAGAAAGTGATACGGCCTGATGTCAGCTGAGTATTAACCACTGTCTTATGTATTCACCTGTGATAATCTGCTTATATGTTCTCTTCACATTTTGTGAATGAAGACTCATTTTGTAACTTCATCGTTAATCACAATGTTTTGTTCATCGAGGTATGGCCTTATAGATGGAAATGTGTCTTTTTACTGTGCGTTTCCTTAATTTTTAGACTAGTCGTGTCTGTTACAAAATAAATTGGTAAACGTTTGAAAATAATGCTGACATTTTTAGCTTGCGGCCCTTGGACTTTTGCTGAGTGGCCCCTGAGCCATCTTAAGTTGAGTATAGCCCTGCTAGCAATATGGAAACACTGACAAGCCATTACTCCAAGCTGACAAGAATTATGAAGGTAAAAAATAAATAATGTTCTGCTGCCACCTTGTGGATCAAAATAGGACTGCACCTAGCCAGTGTATGAAAGCTGTTCACACTCCAAAGACGCAGCTGAACGCACAGAGCCAGCTGCCAATGTCTGCAGTCAGTCACCATAACTCACACCATAGTATATGCATACACACACACACACACACACACACACACACACACACACACACACACACACACACACACACACACACACACACACACACAATAACAAAGCACAATAGAATAGAATAGAATAGAATAGAGCTATAAAATTAAGCCCATCCAGAATTAATGACATTGTGTTGTAGCCTACCTCGCCCTGACATGTGACATGGCTGGCTGCGTGGGTGGCTGCGTCTTGTCATCACTCGACTGGCACACGTTGTCTTTGGTAGATTGGCAGTGGTGTTCCACCACTTCATGCGACTACATGGCAATCTGGGATGCCCAAATACAAAAAAAGATATTCACATTCAAATGGCTACCTTTAGGCCGTTTCTTTTTTTTTTAAATGCGTCTGTTGTTTCTGTAGCCTACCTGCTGCATTACGCATGCAATGATGCACCTGTTTTGAATTTCCCGCCCCTTTTTTATTTTATTTTTTTTAAGTTGAAAATGATCGACAGACTTAATTGGACCAAATCACTTTGTGTGCAGATATAAAAACATAATTAAATTAATAATGGAACGAACCATATGGATTCAATGGTCCATTTGGTTCCATTCGTACTGTAGGCCTACAGCCCTACTCAGTTATGAGTGTGCCGCCCATCCATTGCATGAGACTCTTGACTTTTTACTGCTGTTTATTAGCAGAAACCAGAGCCATACAGAGTAAGAGAGAGTTACGACATTCCTGGAGAGTGACAAGCTGGGGTTTGAATTACATTGTTTTCAACGAGGGCGGCGCAAATATCAGCAATTTTAGGCATGTGTCCAACATAAGTGGTTTAAAGTATTATACAGTGACAACTAAAGTCTCTGTAATGTTTATGAAGTACTTTGGACTGGCCCCATGAAGTGAACGTAGTTGTTGTAACTCTTACTACTTCACAAGAAACAAAACACAATACTGACCACTTGCCTGCTTGCGCATGAATGAATGGTCAGTCCTTCTTGAAAACCTTTGTGTTGTTCTCTTCTCTTTTACTCTATTCTACTTTTCTTTATGTATTTTACTTTCTTCTACTTTACATCATTTATTATAGTTTACTTTCTTTCTTCCAACTCCTTCTGCACAGAGAGCTCTTCCTCATTGTAATGAGACTTCTGCCCCTCTCTCACTCACAACAGGTGTGACCAACAAACTTGATTACCAAAAGCACAGATGCAACAAAGACACATAGAACACACTTAGAGCGCCCCCAAGGGGACAAATACAGAAAATACACATGCACCTCTTGGTACCGATGTACAGTACCTCAAGGTCCTCAAAGAAATGCCCTTAAAACAAGGCTCCAGACTCCCAAAACAAACATGGTCAGGCTACTACTTGGCCTTACTCCAAGAATCTACCTCACCCTGCTCATTTTTATAGATGAATGGCTTATATAGGCCCAGGGACGACAGAGTACAGCAACTTGCAATGGGCCTGGTCTACAACATTCGCTACACCATTCAATATACTCTAGGCCAACTTCACAACACCAGAGGGAGTTCCACAAACCACGTTCAACCCAGATTGGGCTCAAACAAGGGATTAAACTAATTTTGCTCCTATGCCACTAAAATGTGGAACGTCTTCCTACCAACAGCCGTTAAGAAATGTGAATCCCTAGACTCCTTCAAAACAGCTAGCTCTCAAAGAGCACATATACGTTACATGCGGGCTGCAATTCGAAACTGGCCCTTGTAAAAAAGGCACCTCCACCCCTATGTGTGTATGTCTTTAAATGTTCTGATAAATTGAAAATAGAAGACGCTAATGTAGTGCTTTTTTTCTGGTTTTATCCTCTTTAGCAGATTTTGCTGTACTTTTGTTGAACTTTACCCATTCTTCAAACTGTGAATAAAATGTTCAATCAATCAATCAATCAATCAATCAATCAATCATCAGTGTCATATACATCAGTGGTTCCCAAAGTGGGGTACGTGGACCCCTAGGAGTAATTGGGGAGTTCCAGGGGGTCCCCAGCTAAATGATAGTTATAGGAACCAAATTGACCCTTATGGGTCTGTAACTCAGACAGAATGGAACCATTTGGTTCCATTTGTACACTCTCAGAGTTAAATTAAGTTTGATTTTACAATATGTATTGGGGTCCCAGAGAATAGAAATGCCAATAAATAGGGGGCCGTAGCCTAATTCAGATAGATCTCTGATCTCCACCATTGCGGCTCGGCCCCCGTCGTTCATCCTCGGCCAGCGCTCGGCTCCTCCCCGTACGTCGTGCATCTCCGCCGGCACTCGGGCCCCACTCGGGGAGCAAGCCCAGCCAGATCAGGGCAGGCTGATGATTTTGTCGTCGACGTCTATCCCTCCTCGTCCTCCTCTCCGTGTTGTTGTTCTCGGTGACGCGACGGAGGTGTAGCCTGACGCGGTCTCTTACGTGTCGGCCTGAATAAAAGTGGAGCTCCGGAGGAGACCCGGCCGGGAGTGACGAAGCGAGTCCGTGTCGGTAAGAGGATACACGCCATCGTCCCATCCCCATGTTTTTTTTGCTAAAAGAGAAAGCTGATCGCAATGAGTTGGTAGAAGACTAGCACAAAATATCCAGCACAAAGAAGCTATCATGGCGGCCCCGGTGTTGCAGACAACACACAGAAATGAGTCAGTGGGTCTTTGCAACGAGACTGAGACTTTAAAAAAATGGAATTATAATAAATAATATGGGAGTTGAAACGTATTCCTTTGCCCCTGAATTAAAAACAAATATGAATCGTAAACTGAAAGACATTATGTACTTTGTTTTGGTAGCTTTATTATAACTCTTGTAAACTTTTTTTTTTTTTTTGGGAAACATATTCAAACGTCAACCGGGCAGTGAAAGTGGGTCTGCTCCTGTTATAGTTTTTATGTGCATTTACGTGGGAAATAGCAGATATACAAGCCCACAGCGCGTCCCGTCCGCCACGCGCTGCGAGCTTGTAGATCTGCTATTTTCGCGGCGCCGTGCTGTCGTACGACGAGGTATAAACTCCAGACATTTCCCTCCATGCGTTTATACTTCGTGGTACGACCGTGTCGATCGCAAAAAAGCCCCAAAAAAGTAAAGAAACCCCATTGTATATCTGGTAACCTTTTTTAAAATAAAAGCTTTCAATCAAATGCAATGTCCTCCTCGAAACTTAATTGTTTCAGTTGCCAACTATAGGCTCCTTCTGTTGTTTATTTACACATTTCGTCGTCCTCCCCCCCAGTTAAAAGTATTACGTCATTCTTCCATTTGAAGAATACGTCATGTTATTTCGTTTTAGTATTTGTCATCTGTAGTTTATAATATATACGACAACACACACAGACCGCGTTGACATGATACATTCACCATGAATAAAGTGTTTGGAATGTTTTGTCCGAGTTAAATAAACGTTATTTCTAAATGTGCATGTTTGTGTACCGTACCCTCCTACTGCTAGTGCTAAGCTAACTAGCCTCAGTTTGTTAGCGTCCCTGGAATGTATTGATTTAGTTAGCCGTAGCTTCTCTTGCTTCCTGCTGCAGTGGTTCCCAAAGTGGGGTCCGGGGGACCCCCAGGGGTCCTTGAGGGAGTTCCAGGGGTCCCCAGCTAAATGATAGTTTGGAACCAAATGGACCCTTATGGGTCTGTAAGTAACTGACCGTAACAATCATTTGTAGTTTTGTACACGCCCAGAGTTAAACTAACTGCGATATAAATTGGGGTCTCAGAGATAGAAATGCCATTAAATGGGCTAATAAGCATGTCAAACTAGGGGTCTGGCATTTCTTTTCAAATGGGGGGTCCGCGGCCTAATAAATGTCGATGTGGGGGTCCTTGACATGAAAAAGTTTGGGAACCACTGTCCTACTGTACTGTACTGTGTGGATTTCGCTATCAGCATGCTATCTGTAGCTAGCATGCTGTGCTACTTGGCAGTAGCATGCATTCCTACTGTATGGGCATGGAGTTAGCTTGTCATAGCTGGCTTTCGCTTGCTGCTGTAGCAGGCCTACTGTACGGATTTAGTGTGACTTATATAGCATTAGCATGCACGCTTGTCATAGTTAGCATTAGCTTGCTGCTGCGGCCAGAATAAGTTCAAAACAAGCTCAAAGATTTCAAAAGCTGCATAATAAATATTTAGTCTTTTTAAAGCTCATTGCGAGGCATTTTGTCTTGACTCTGCTTGATTTGGCTACTGTTAAGGTGGCATTTAGTGATTTAGCTATTCCCTCAAATGGTGTGATACTTAAGCCATACTACTTTATAAATGGGCTATTGTTGTTAGCTTGTTGAGCAAAGCCACACCCTCCTATTATTTCGTAGACACAGGGGGCTTGGTGCTTTAACCATTAATAAAAGTTCATGCTGCTTTAATGCAATGGCCATGGGCCCCTATCTAAAAATATGTTGTGAACTTGTGCCAGCCGACCCCCATACAAGATTGGTGTTGTTAAAAATATCTATATATTTTTAAATGGATCAACAAGCTCACAGCATGTCACATCGTGAGCTTTTATACCGGCCATTTTCAAATAGCTGGTGTATAGCTATGGTAAACAGGTTTTGTTTTTTGCTGGGTACCCACACTGGAACCCTGGAACCCCTCACACGGGTCCCTGGGGGATCCCCACGTTTACAACCACTGATTGAATAACCTCGCCTCACCAGGCACAAAAGTGCCATGTGAACCGGTCTGGAGCGGATGATATCGTTACATCATGTTGTTTTGTAGTCATCAGGCAGGAACAATCAAACAGAACTTCCTTTTCCCTCACACCAGAAGAATAACAATAAAAGCTCTCGTAGCCTGTTGCTTTTATTGAGAGAAAAGGAAATTCCGATTGAATGTTCCTGCCTGACGACTACAAAACAATACTACAACATGACATAGCGATATCATCCGCTCACGACCGGATCATAAACCCGAAATGGAATGCTGCCCAGGCTACTGATGGAATGCCTTTATACAAGTGTTCACAATTCTGTAAGCACACACACTTATTACAAAGTGTCCTACTCTTTCTAGATATTTAAATGACCATGGAGGCGGGTGCCGAAGCCCAACAAAATAGTGAAGAGGTGGTCTCTGAGTCTGACGCCCAGCAGATTGCCACACAGATTGCACAGGTACACACTTGTTGCATTTACATATTACAAAATATTCAACAAATTCCAACGAGGAACACAAATATTGTGAGAGCAGTGGCTGCCAACGAGGAGCACCAAATATTGTGAGAGCAGTATCTGCCAGGCCCAAATTCTATGTCTATGTGGAATACCTAGGAATGGGTTTCTTGAGGTTGTGGTAAAAAAAAAGACAGCGCCTGGCAGCTTAAAAGCGTTTCCTTCGCTGGTGTCATGAGAGGGTTGAAAATCCACCGCCTTTCATAAATGCATATATGTTTTCCCAAAAAATGTATAAAGTAAATTAACACTTACTACACATTGTGTTCGTGGAGTGTGTAATTAATTGTGTTTGGTTGTAGGTGTCTATGGCAGGACAGACAGTTACCCTGGTGCAGCTGCCCAACGGTCAAACCGTCCAGGTGCATGGTGTAATCCAGGCCGCACAACCATCAGTCATCCAGTCCCCACAAATCCAGACTGTACAGGTGCGGGAGGACAAAAATATATAGTATATTATTCGGGGGAACCTACAGATGCTGGAAAGTGTTTAAAAATTCATATCGGCAACATTTTGAGTTTAATTGTTGTGATTAGCAGCTCTACTCATTGTGACAAGCTGTTAGAAAACATAGTGAATGTTTAGGTTTCTAAATCTGTTGGTGTTTTTGCTCCGAAAACTAGTGGCGCATCTGGATGGTACAGGAAATGTTTTTGAATTTGAAAACCTGACTGAACAAACTCTTGTTGGGCGAATGTTCAGCATTAAAACCTACGTATTATGTCTCCAAGCTACAAGCTAGACATGACATGATGTTGTGGTTTTTCATTGACCTTGTGCAGATTTCGACTGTTGGTGAGAGTGAGGACTCCCAGGAGTCTGTGGACAGTGTGACTGACTGTCAAAATAGGAGGGCGATCCTGTCCCGACGCCCCTCGTACAGGTACATTTTTCAATCTGAATTTCAATGACAATAGTAGCTTTACGCAAGATAATAAACGAGGATGCTATTTGTGTTGGTTTCCACCTTACAGGAAGATCCTGAACGACCTATCATCTGACGCCCCGGCAGTACCTTGTATCGAGGAGGAGGAGGACGATTCGGCCCCTGCCATCACTACAGTCACCATGCCTACGCCCATCTACCAGACAAGCACTGGCCAGTACAGTAAGTGACCAAGCCAAACTCCACTCTGTCAGACTGGTTCCTCAGTTTCAGGGGTCACAACAGAAATCAAAATGTCACAAGTAACGTTTGGCTGGTGGTCGCAGTGGCTTTGCAAATAAAATATATTGTGTATATAGATAGAAATGCAAAGTATCTACTTTTTAAGTGTCCCCTTTTCAAATGTTTTTCCCATGTTATCTACTGTGTTATTTTAACTGTATAGTTTTGAGTTAGCATTTTCTTTCATCGTTTTTTAAATGACGGATATGTCTCATTTTGAACAAAACCTTTAAATTCCAGCACCTGCTTTGTCACTTCTTTTCATTCTTTTTTTTGTCCCGTTGCAGTTGCCATAACCCAGGGTGGAGCCATCCAACTGTCCAGTAACGGTACAGATGGCCTTCAGGCGTTGACCATGACCAACGCTGCTGGGGCACAGCCTGGCACCACTATCCTGCAGTATGCTCAGACCAGTGACGGGCAGCAAATACTGGTACCCAGCAACCAAGTTGTTGTACAAGGTGGGGGGGGGTCTCTTTTTCTATAATATACTGTCGCTACAACACTGCAAAAGATATCTGAAGCAGCTTAAAACAGATTATCTACCCTTTAAAAGGGGTTGTAAAACTTTTGCAGAGACTGGATAAAACTGGAGAAAATTATAATAATAATTTCATGGATAATTATGTGCAGGCTAAAAGTGTTTCCCAGTCCCATCATCCAGAGTGTCAAATATAATACATTAGATAGGATTTTATTGGTAGCGGAGAGTCAACAATGCTTGTGAGAGGTCATTTGCACTCTCCTTTTATATCAACTTTGTAAATTGACCTAGAAAATTTGGGGGAAAGATGCATAGTGAAATTTATTGGAGGGGGGGTTCAACTTGCCTGTTGTTTGTTTCCTTCCCATAGCGGCTTCTGGAGATGTCCAGGCTTACCAGATCCGTGCGGCTCCCTCAAACACCATGACTTCTGGGGTGGTCATGGCTCAGTCCCCGGGATTGCCCACTGGTACAGTGGAGGTGACGCGAAAAAGGGAGGTGCGCCTCATGAAAAACAGGTCTGTAGGCAATAAAACTAGAGATTGACACACTTAAAACAACGTTAGTATAATATGCGCTGTTGAAGAACACTGGTCTGATGTGAGGAGATCACTAACATAGGGTGGCAAAAATGTCATTACGTCACTTGTTAGACTTTATGTATGCCTGATGAAGTGAAATTATAGGAGTCATTTCATAATGTCAACAGAAATACACAAGACATGGTATTTTTTTGCCACACTAGTATTGTTCTCCCTACATTTGAAATAGAATTAGAACATTTGGGCTGAAAAGTGTCCCTTTGAAACTCGCAATCTCATCATGTGTCCAGGCGAAAGTTTGTCTAATTGTCTTATTTATTTTTTCGTCACACAGGGAAGCTGCCCGCGAGTGCCGCAGGAAGAAGAAAGAATACGTCAAGTGTCTTGAGAACCGCGTGGCCGTGCTGGAGAACCAGAACAAAACACTCATCGAAGAACTGAAAGCCCTCAAAGACTTGTACTGCCACAAATCAGAATAGAAAGGCCACCCGCCGTCTGCCTGGCCCCGTGTACAGAGACTCAGAACAGAGCATAAAGTACGCAACTCTCCCCTTTTTCTACTGGTTTTTTGGTTTGGTTTCTTTTTAAATATACAAGACTAAGTAAGTCTGTAAAAATAACCAGGAATAGAGGAAAAAGACAGATTGCCCCATGTGAATAATTTGAAACCCTCTGTTGATCATCATTGGCACAGCGGCGTGAAGAACCATCGAGGAGTAAGGGAATTCTTCACCTAAACCATGGTTCTTGTGAGGAGGTGATGTGAGCCTGAGGCAGGAGCTGAATTGAATTCACTCCACCGCTAGGAAGCATCCAGTCACTGGTGCCTGAGAACATTATGGCAACATCACCAGCAATGGCGAACCTTATTTCTCGCCCCCCATCGCTCACAGCCTATGGAGAAAAAAGGTTTTCTCCCCAAGACTAGATCATTTTTGTGAGGTTGTAAATGTAACTGCGCTATTGCATTAACGCCTGTTACCTACTAACACTTTGAACTATAGATCGGCTGTGTCTCAGATGTTTTATCTTTCTGAGCTATGTTTGGTTTGTAATGCGCTTTCTGCTTGCATAATGCCATTTCGGCTCTTTTACATTTTTTTTTACCAGCCTTGATAAGATGAGAACAAAAAAAAAGCAAAATATTATGTTTTGGTGGAAAATGTTTTTCTTAATGTAGCTTTAAACATTTAATGGCAGGTGTCTAGAGCTAACACAATTGTGGATTTGATCCACTATGAAACTTGGAAACCATATGAAATGTTGGGCTCTGGCTTGCACACATTTGTTTTTAATTTTATATTTTTGACTGGAGGGGTATCTTGAATTATGCTTTTGGACTGTGTGACATCAAGGGTTGGGTTCTCAGATGCATTTTTCCCATTCAGCCTTTAGTCTTTGTACACAATGAAAAGTAAACCCATCAGCCACATAGTGGGCGGCTAATCAAAATTTGGGGACAAACCATCGCTGAAAATGTTGCACAAAATTATGCATTGCTGCCTTTGGTGAAAGGCAGAGGTAACACAGAAAATAACTTTTGTGATTGTATTGTTCTGAAGCTGAAAGCTGCAGTGCAAAGTCGGTAATGGAATGCTGTGGCAACCTGGAAAGATTACTATCCTAATTATGACTTACATTTATGCAGTGACACATGCACTTTCATGGCATGCCATATACAATCTTAGTTCATTTCATCCTGATTGGACGGCTTCATCTCATGCACCCATGGCAAGATGAGTAGTCTTTAAAGCTAAAAAAAAGTAGTCTCCTTGCGCATTTCGGCTGTATACTGTAGTCAGACCCCGCCACAGATTTACACTTCGATTTTATGTAGGTAATTTGGGGAATTGGGAATTACGCAATATCTTAACTTCCTAAGCCATCACTATGCATTTGATAAAGCTGTTCAAATGGTTTAGAAGTGCAAGAATTGTGAAAACTTGCCAATACTGCTTTGTTACAGACTTACAGTACATCTATAAAATACTCTGGAAGTAGTTCTGTAGAATAAAGTGCTGCCGGTAGTTTAATGGTTTTGAATGGCCACCTGACTTGACAGCAGTTAAGATGGATATACATGTAGTTCTGTCCATGACTTAATTACAGAATGCCATATTGTATTATTTTTTTATTATATAATAATAGTCATAGTAGCCTTTTAAAAAAAAAAGAAAACTGAAAAACATTAAGTTGCGATTTTCATTTGTTTTGTATTCATTGTATCTCTAAATGTCTGCACCACCTTGTATGACAAGAGCAAATCATATTAGAGCTATCTCTATAAATATTACATTTTTTGGCAGCTGTTAATAAATGTGATTCTGGTAATCTTTGTCAGAATATATATATTTTTTAAAGCACTGAGGTATTGCCTCTGCATTAGGGCTGGGCAATATGTGCCCTATCTTATACCTACAATTTATTTTACTATTTTGAAAAACATTTTAAAATAGTTCAACTAGCCGATCTACATCAACATGTTGTGAGCTTGTAGATCAGCTATTTGAACTATTTTAACAGGTTTTTACAAAATAGTAAAAAAAAAAAAAAGCAACAAAGTTTAGGGATAAGGGTTGGCGCAAGATATATATCTATATTGTGATGAGACTAGATCTATTGTAATATCATATGGCTTAAGTGTTCCTGGTTTTAGGCTTAATTTCAGTAAAATGTAATGTTCTGTACGTATCTGACTGTTCTAGCTGTTGTATTATGCCTTTACCCACTTAATTATACAGGTATTTACTGATGCTTATCAAACAAACAAAAAATATATAAAAAAATGCACCATTTATTTTCATCTGTGAAGTCATAAGTTTGACTTCAGCAGCACCAACCGCCCATAGAGCAGTGGTGAAAGTGGGGTCAATCAATATCAATTTGGGGGTCCTTGACTTGAAAAAGTTTGAGTACTGCTGCCATAGAGAACACATGGGCATCTTAAGTAGCCTGACACTCTGAATTTTCATTTTGTTTCACTTAATGGGCGTGGCTAGCGATTCAGGGCTGGAGCCATTTTAAATGGAGTTGGAACAACAGGTCTTCAGGAGGTGGAGAAACACACATTGACCCTGCCCTTCACACCACTCTCTGCCCTCCACGCCAATCCTAAACCTACTCATGGTGTGTCTCTTACGACTTGTGAAGAGGCAGATTGCCTTGAGGCCATCTTTTAAAGATGGAGTGCCGTGATGTTTTGTATGTGTCTATGGAGTAGTCCAATAGACCCCCATGTGTGGTTAGAATATTCCAATATGTCTTCCCTGTGTATTTTTGAGTGGTGTAAACCACTCCTACAACTGGCTGTTAGTTTACGTGTCTGTCTGTCTGTCTGTGCTCAAAAAATGAGCACGGTTGCTATGGTCACCCAGTTCACACAGGTGTGATTTCATTACGTCAGACATTACGTCAGACCACAGCTGATCAGTCTATATAAGACCTTACACCACTCAGTTCACACGGGTGTGATTTTTGGTTTATTCCTGAAAACTGAAGTCAAAAGGCCCAATCGAAAATACACCATTTTTGTGTCATCATAATAACCCTAACCCCTCCGCCAATATCACACAGCTGTGGGCGAGGCTTCACCAGTTTTCATTTTTCAACCTATCTTCGTATAATTGGTCCTCACTAATGTATAAATAAAAGAGCACTATTTTTTTCTACTCTTGTCTCATAGGAGGGCTGTGGGCAGTTCAGAAACCGTCCACGATCAGTGACATCATAGTTAGGCTGACTTTTTTTTAAACACGCTATTAGCTTGGATTCCCCATCAATGACGTCACTGGTGGACGCGTTTCTGAACCGGTCAGGTGGGTGGTGGTGCCAAGGTGAAAACCAGGTATACTTAATGAACTGGTGGGTGTGGCCACATAAAAACATAATTTCACCACTTTCTGTACACTTTTTTTTTTAAATACCGGTAAGTCTTTCTCCTAGTCATAGTACCCGATGATCATGTTTTAGGGGGGACAAAATCACTCCATCTTTAACATAATGCATATGTTTCATATGGGTGCATATCAAACAACTGGCAAGATATAAATTAATTGCTTGATTTACTGCGTTGAAGTGGATTGTTTTATCCAACTCATCTTCAATGTAACCTCAAAGCTATGTAAAATCAGACCAGTCTGAAGCGAGTGGTGCAACAGCACCCCCTTTTGGTACTCTAAACATAAGGACATAGGTTAGGACATAGGGACATTGCTGTTCCTTGGAGTGGTTGCACCACTCAAAAATAAAATAAAACAGAAAAGTCTTGTGTGTGAAGCAAGGCCATAGGTTTTCTTCTCTGGTAAATAGCCTATTTTAAAGCAATCTGTTATGTCTAGTTTGTCTACCAAATTCATTATGTTTTTGGCATAATTCAGAACTAGATTTTTCACGTTTCAATTCAAATTGTCCAATGTGTGGCCCTTAGCATACTTTAATGAAGTCCCCTAGGAAAGAAATGTCGGTTAGAAAAATAGTCTCTGTTTTTAAAGGTTTTCCAAACAGTCCTCAAAGATCCCTCCTGGAAGGCAGCTTTGTGGCTTTATAGATGTGAATGTCCCTCTGGCTCTCATAGTAGACCTCCTCGACTCCGAAGTGCCGCCTTAGCATGTCCAGGAACTTTGTGTCCCGTTCGTAGCGGATCTTGCACGCCAGCAGCACCACGGAGGTGTCCGAGCACAGGTGCTGCATTGTGCGCAGCAATGCCGTGAAGGTGTCCTCCAGGTAGACGATATCTGCCCCCAGCACCAGATCGAACCCCTCGGCCGGGTACCGCACCAGATCCTGGCCCCACGTAAGTTCGGACACCACCACTGATCCATGGAGATCTGGGGGCACGTTTGCCTTCACGTTGGCGCTGAGGAACTCCAGGGCAGGTCCCCGATCAGTGATGGTCACGTTGGCACCTGGAAGGGAGGGACGTATGCAACTTACATGCCTTTGTGGTGCAAAGGATGAGACAGACATATACTGTACATACATGTGCATATATCATTCACATCACAGACAAACGATGCATGTGTGGTGATAGTTTGTACATTATACGTACATAGGCCTATATCAGTGATAATTATGTCGATAAAACGATGACGCAAAATGTTCCTTGACCAACGTTTTTCACTGACTAAATAAAAACAGTTATAACTAAATATACTGACAATTTCGTCAGCAAATAAAAACTAGACAAAAATGTTAAGGATGGACCAGTATAGAAGAGATCCAGCAGAACTAAGACATGTCATTTTATGCTTGGTCGTGTGCAGGAAAATAGTCGATCTACAAGCTAAATCTGCTTACTACAGATTTAGCTTTAACCCCATAGCCGCAGGATTAAATATAGACAAATATATCTACAGCAAAGTGATGTATGCATATGCATTAACAGGTTTATGCTCTCTGACTGAGAGGCGAGATAAGCATTGGCACCTATTTTTATATAAAGCCATTGCTGGGATGCTCTCTGACTATATCTGTTCCATGTTGGAATTGAACAATAGCACGTATCAGACCCGCTCTAGTGATTTTTTAAGGCTCAAGGTTCATCAGGCTCAGACAGAGTTGGGCAAGACAGCTTTTTCTGTCAATGGCCCAACCTCGTGGAATGAACTTCAAAACTCCTTAAAGGGGCATTCCACTCATTTTCAACATTTTGCTATGTCATTAATATACCTTAGAGCTGTTGTGTGGAAATAATAAAAAGTCCACCCGATTCTGTGTTTCCTAGAACTAGAGATCTGAAAAAAATCATTAACATGGTGAAACACATCTTGATGATGTCATCAAGATGCGTTTCACCATGTTAATGATTTTTTTCATACTTACAGTTCTAGGAAACACAGAATCGGGGGGACTTTTTTTATCCACACAACAGCTCTAAGGTATATTAATGACATAGCAAAATGTTGAAAATGGGTGGTTTTCCCCTTTAAAACTGAGCTCCCTGCCATCCTTCGGTCAGTTCAAAGGAATGCTCCAGATGATTTTTCACCGTGATTGCTCCTGCTTCAATTGATTTATTTTACTGGTTGTTCTGCATTTAAGTTCCTTTGTAATTTATCCTGATTTATAATGTTGTGTTGATGTATTGTTTCGACTGTATTTGTGAATTGTAACCTCGGCTACATTGAAAATGAGGGCTTGCCCTCAACTGTATTTCCAAGTATATGGGGCGACTGTGGCTCAAGAGGTAGAGCAGGTCGTCCAATGATCCATGGGTCGGCGGTTCGAATCCCGGCTCCTCCTGTCTACATGTCAAAGTGTCCTTGGGCAAGACACTGAACCCCAAATTGCTCCCGATGTGCTGGTTGGTACCTTGCATGGCTTCCGCCGCAATCGGTGTATGAATGTGTGTGTGAATGGGTGAATGTAATGCACAATCTATGTAAAGCGCCTTGGATAAAGGCGCTATATAAATGCACCATTTACCATTTATAAATAAAGGTGATGATGATGATTTATTTACCCAGCAGAGCTGCCACAATGCCCACCAGTCCGGTGCCAGCTCCAAGTTCAATGGCCGTCTTACCCTTGATCTGGATGTGCCCCAGCTCAAGGTACATACACAGAACGACTGCCTGGTGAAGGTAAAACATGACACACGATTAATCAAATTAACCCAAACAAGAGAAAGGAGCCGCTTTCATTTCAGCCTTCAATAGTGTTAGTAGTACTATAACTGCATAGTTAATAGTGCTTAATTCTTAAATGTACCGATAGAGGTGGGGAACCTGAGATTGTTTTGTTTTGTTGTCTATATACCACTGGTCATCAATGTAGGGGACCCCCCCCTAAGTGATGCATGATAGGAACCAGATGGGGTCTGCAACTCAGAGAGTTCAAATAACACTGAGGAGTTGACAGTGCAGAATGCAGATTGGAGTTCCAGAGAAATGCTATTACCGGTAAATGAGGTGTCTGTGCAGTGTGCCCTCAAACATTTTCAAGTTCAGAGGTTCTTTTTCCAGGGACCCCCAGAGTTGAATATTTGTGTTTGTGTTAAAATAAGAAAATAGACCCATATGTGCCCTCTCCCTATGCTCATTCTGTAGAGCGTAGGGAGAGGGCACATATGGGGCTAATGTACATGCTATTTTTGAATAGCCAACATAGAAATGATTGTGAAGCTATATTACTTTTGCTGGCTCCCCGGACCCCACTTTCAGAACCAATGCTATAATAATTCAGATCAAACTGGGGGTTATCGAAATTAGAAAAGGTTGAGAGATGAGATGAGAACCTATGATTGAGAACCACAGAATACATCCATCCATCCATATGCTGTGTTGGGTGCTGTTGCGGTGACACACTCACCGCATCCCAGACCACTGCTGCCACCCCGTGCTTCTTCCAGTCCTGGGCGAGGATGATGTTCTGGTTGACGAAATTAAACTGCGCGGATGAATTGTGCAGTTTGGCCAGTGCAGGAACGGCGTGTTCAACGTATGGAACCAAAGCCATACTGTAAACAGTCACGGATTGATACTATCTGCTGCAATGTTGAAAATACTACTACAGTAACAACACTGTCGTCTACACAGACAGACACACGCTGCAACACGTGACACGGTCACGTGACGTACCACCAACCAATGGCAAGACTCGTTTGTTTGCTAGACTCGCGCAGGCTCCTGGGTAATGGAGTTTGATTTCAAAATAAAAGCAAGGGCAACACACAAGGGGTTATTTATTGATTTTTTAAAATTCTATTTAATAATGGTCTCATTTATTTTGACTCTCATATTCCACGTTAGATTCAAACGAGACATCACGTCGCGACGCGTTGATGGTTGGCAACACAACACTGTATACATTTGCAGGTTCAGGTTTTTAGTAAAAATCATAATCTGCACATTTATGTACATCATGTGTAAAAACTTTTTACACATGCATGCATGTTAAACTGTTTATGTGCTTTGTGTGGTGTGGTGTTAACGATAGCCTACATTTTATTCCTTATAAATACTTTTAAAAACAAACGGGCCTGCAGTTTCCTTCAAATGAACTTTTATTTGAATGAATACATATTAAACCGGAAGAGCTCCACAGTACACACACACACACGTCGACACGCGCACAAGCACACGCAGACACATGCACGCACGCACACACTGCTCCATTTAGCTTGCTTGCGGAATCTGTTGGCAGATTAGTGTTAGGACTCGGAGCGCCTGTCTGCATAATGCGATAATAACAACCGTTACAAGAACGACCGCATTTAGTTATAGCGTCACAATGGACCGTATATAGCCTTTTATGTTATTTATTTTTTATGAAATCAAAAGGCCGGACTTTAATGTGACAGTCAGGGAGGGAGCGATCGTCATCGTTTCCAATGCAATGCATTGCCATTGATGATCTGGACTCTGGAGGAGTGTGCCAGTAGACTGCCAGTCAAAGGAAGCAAGGAGGAGTTGGTGGTTTGCGGTGTTTCTTTTTTGTAGGCAGCAGCAGTAGATTAAA
The DNA here is from genome assembly GCF_951216825.1 of Electrona antarctica. Classification (NCBI taxonomy): domain Eukaryota; kingdom Metazoa; phylum Chordata; class Actinopteri; order Myctophiformes; family Myctophidae; genus Electrona; species Electrona antarctica. The sequence goes on along the minus strand of NC_136803.1, from coordinate 17,159,048 downwards.
TCATCCTCTGGTTGGCATGGACTGGTGGTGATAGCTGCTGCAACAACGCATCACTATGAGCTGATCACTGGCTTGCTTAACATTCACTCTCTTTTTTATCCAGACTATGCTGCTGAAAATGCCAGCGGTGCAGCCCTGCATGCCGCAGATCACAGCAGTGCATTGGCCGTCAGTGGCACACGGTTATTACAGGCCTATTATCTCTGCTATAATGTTAATGATACATTGCTATTTTTCGCGATCGGACGGCAGCATATGCATAGTATAGTGTGAGAGAGGGGGTTCTTAAGTTGGGTATTGTAGCCTGCTATATGCCGCGATGGGAGGGACGGTGTCATGCTGCATCTCGCCCCGAGAGAGCCCTTCATCTCCCCGGATCCACGGGAGGAAAGAGGTGGAGCTGGAGGAATGCCCCATCACCACCACGGAGGACGTGAGCGAGGATACTGGCACCTACCTGCAGCACATCAGCGACAGAGAGCTGCCTGATGGTGGGTGATGATGATGATGATTCTATATAACCTAACATTACATTATATAAATAAACCCAACGACCCCATCATCTGTAATAAGCAATTTTTATGAATGGTTCCTTGGGGTAATGTTTTACTCCCTTTGTTACAAGGCCCCACCACACAGGAAAGAAAATAATTTTTGTGCACTTGTGAGTTACAAAGGGATAAATTAACACAATATGTTATATGATATTTTTTTATCAAATGAATAACCTACCAAATGAACCCATGTGTGGGTCCTTATGGATTCATTTGTAGCCTCTCAGTTACAAATTGATATGAACACTTAAGATTTCACTGTAGGCT